>NC_049209.1:46428817-46741317 GCF_013347855.1 Anguilla anguilla | reverse complement strand
GGGGGGGGGGGGGGGGGTGGCTTCCGTTTCACTCCACCTGTCCGCAGTCCCGGGGTGACCCCGCAAACGGGGCGGGGCCACCACGCCGCGGGGTGAGGCCCTCCTCACAAAGGCACTTCCTGTTATCGCTCCCTCCGTTCAAATGCAAATTCAAAAGCGGATCTTGTTTATCATCGGCACGACGAGCCAGTAGAGCGATGCAGATCAGTTACGTGGCGCTTCCTATGGTCTCAAAGTACTTCACAGGGAAAGATGGATGTCCGGTACTGTACTGCCTGCCAAAGCAGATGAGTAAATGAAAACCAGTCAGTTATTATACAGGAATAGTACAATGTGGAAATGAAATGGATTAAATGGATAACTAAATTAATAATAGCTGTATTAACATGCAAAATTAGTGAACTATATATAAGTACACTACATATATTTTAATACTAATAATGATCCAAACTAATAGTCACCCTTTAGTGATGCCACTATTTATTTTGAGATGCGTCCCACGATTGTTCTGGTTTTTTCGGAAAGGGAAAGCGGTCGGTTCTTTTTGTTTTTGCTGCAGTCTGCTCAGGTTGGATTTCTGTCGCTTTGTAATAATGTTGACTTTTCCGGAAGGTTCCAGCAGAATGCTGACCAGGCTGAGCGCAGTTTAGCTGGGAAAGTGCTTTCGCTTTGTCACGGGTTAGGATTTGATAAGTGAACATCTGAAGGAGTTGGAAGAGACTGGCTGGGCTGCCTGTTTTGTTTTTAAGGAGCTGCATTTGTATCGAGAAGGTTACAGGTTTAAATTGTGTTTTGGGCCGTTGCTGTTGTAGCAACCTGGATAGGCTTGCTGAAAGACTGCCATTATCTGTATTGTGTGGTAGGTAATGGTAAACTAAATTAAAGTGGCAGGTTGCTTGGATACAAGCATTTGCCCGGAAATTGTGTATTGTAAGGCTTTGTCCGACTGTGTTGGTGATTTTTCTCCCCCCCCCCTTGTGAATGCTTCTCTGTTTGTGTCTTCTGTTAATCTGAAGCCAGGGATTTGGCAGTGGGTCGAATTGTTAAGATGACCACAAGATGACCCCCGGTAAACAAATACCTCCCTCCTTTCCCAAAACTTTACCCCTCATAAACACACACACACACGCGCGCGTACACACACACTCACACACGCACACACACACACACACACTCACACACGCACACACACACACACACACACACTCACACACGCACACACACACACACACACACTCACACACGCACACACACACACACTCCCTTCAGTGCCTTCTGACTAATTAAGCCACTCCGGGGCAGAGATCCCATCTTTGTCTCCACATTCTTTCTTTCTTTCTCTTGCCCTCTTCTCAGTAACTCCCCTCTCTGTCTCTCTCCCTCCATCTCACTTTCCACCCCCCACCCCCAAACGAAGCTTCAACCTCCCAGAATGAAAATAAGACAGTAAGAGAGCAGGTGAAGCTGAGATGGGACAGTGGGATTGGAGGATTGAGACGTACAGTGGGAATCTGCCCCCCCCCCTCACCGCCCCCCTGCTGCCCCCCCCTCCAGCCGACAGCTCCTGTCCTGAGGCCGGGCGACCCGCCAGCTCCCTGCCCTCCCCCGGGTGCTTTGTATTGTAATGCCCCCTCCCCCCCTCACCGCCGCCCCCCCCCCCCTCGTTCTCTTTCATTCTGATGACCGTGCGGGACTGCTCCCCGGCCAGTGCCAGGACCGGGCATCGGTCCACAGCCGCTCCCCCGCGGCCCGCTTCGCTCTGCTTCCCCCCCGAAAACACCTCCCTCACCCCCCCCCCCCCCCCCCCCCCCCAGCCCTAATCAGCGCTTTCACACAGCTGTGCTCCGATACAGCCCTGTGCAGCTGGCTGACTCTGTGCTTCTATCAGGGCCCAGTCTGGGACAGACACAGCCCTGTGCAGCTGGCTGACTCTGTGCTTCTAACAGGGCGCAGTCAGGGACAGACACAGCCCTGTGCAGCTGGCTGACTCTGTGCTTCTAACAGGGCGCAGTCTGGGACAGACACAGCCCTGTGCTGACTGACTCTGTGCTTCTAACAGGGCGCAGTCAGGGACAGACACAGCCCTGTGCTGACTGACTCTGTGCTTCTAACAGGGCGCAGTCAGGGACAGACACAGCCCTGTGCAGCTGTTGAACATTTATTACCCCACTGCAGTCTCCAGGTGCAGAGATACCTCTCAGAATGACCTGAGAAACGTGTATGCAATATATATTTGTCGTGGGTTGATACCGCATTGCTAGTTATTATATCGTTCATGGTTCACTTGGCCAGGTTAAAATGAATTTTGTGATTTCCTTTTTTAATGCTGTAGGGCACAATTAAACCTGTTCCTCCTTCCTGCTGTGCTTGCAGATTTCTTGATTAAAATGCATTGCATCTCCGTCCTCCGCCAGTCTCAGAATAAATGGTTAAAGATCGTCTCGTATGGACTTTCCCATAATTAGTCCCATGATTGGCGATCAGCCTGTGACATCAATACAGCGTTTTCAGCAGAACTGACCGTTATCCGGTGCAGAGTGCAGAGAAATGCAAAGAGTGTGCAGTATTTATGAATGTGTGCGATGTAAAGCGCATCAAATCACGATTAGAAATTCACGTTGCAGGGCGCAGCGATATTGAAGTTAACCGGAGAGGCAGCTGTAAGCAGCCGACCTGGAAGAGAAAATGGAGTCGGTCGTTCTGTTTCTCCGAGCTCGGCTTGGCGCGGCTGGTGGAGTTTTTTTTTTTTTTTCAGATCCTACGGACTACTGACCCCGTCAGTTCTCTAGTTGATAATTACAGTGGCGTTCCGCAGGGCGGGCAGGCCGCTCTGACTAACTGACCGTGACTGTCTCCTGTCAGTCGGGTTACGCCGTGTCTGGGGCACGTCCCGAAGCGGAATTGGACTGGAGATGTGCTGCGGAGTGTTTCGGAGCTGGGGAGAGGAAGTGCGTATTTCACGGAGCGTGGCTTAAAATGGGAGGCGCGGGGAAGAAGGGCGGGGTTTCACCTCCACTTCCAGAAGGGAGGGGAGGGGCCCAACCTGCACATAAGGAAGAGGCCACCCTCTAGTGACATCACTGTGAAATTGGTATATCATTGGTCATTGGTCAGGAAAAAAGCATATTTTTCTTTACCAACACTTCCAGTACTGATCCCTGAAATATTGAAATCTGTACTTTTTTAGGCAGATGTGGATCATCACCATTGTTTGGCAAATTTTGGTGGAAAATGGTGTATGCCCTTCTTTGCATGGCATCTACATTTTGTGTGTGTGTGTGTGTGTGTGTGTGTGTGTGTGTGTGTGTACGTGTAGCAGCTGTGTTCCCTCCACTGGTTTCCCTGCTCTGTTTATGCCAGCGGGGGGGAAAAACACACACAGTTTAATTGCCTTTTCGTCCGTTAGAATGGGCGTGGCTATGGGGGGGGGGGAGGGCCGGGGAGACAGACAAGAATAGAGAAGTGAGAGAGAGGAAGATAGGACACCAGGATCGGTGAAAGCTCGGAGCACGTAACTTACGGAGGGCCCAACTGCATCGTGGGCCGGCAGGCCGGCCTGACGCATCGATTTCTCCTCCTCGGCCCCCCCCCCCGATGTTATCTGGATTATCCTCACGGCAGACACTGACCCAACAGTCTCTCCTGTCACCCCCGCTCCCCCCTCTCTCTCGCTCTCTCTCTCTCTGTGTCCCCGGTCCAGATGGTGAAGGTATTAAAGGGAGACGGTGATGTGCTCTGCCGCCAACCTGTCGCTTCGCGGACGGGCACATTTAGTGCCGTCGCGGACTGCAAGCTCTCGTCAATAAAATCCAGCTCCGGTGGCACTAATCCTTATTTACAAAGGCATTTAAGTCCGGGCTGCAGTGCCGCTTGCTATTTTTCGGAGAAAAGAGCGCGTTTCACTTTCTTAATGTAGTTGCGCGAGACCTGAGCGCCCGGTTCACGCTCCACCGCTGTCCTGAAGGGTCTTTCGGGGCAGGTTGTCTCAACGGTCGTTGAACTCTATGGTGACTTCCTCGCGTCTGTGACAGGACTTCCTGGGAGCCGGTCTGGTCTCGGGCCCGGGGTTTGCGCGCTAGCCGTTGTTTGTCCGTGTTCGGCTGTTGTGGGCCAGGCTGCGCTGGGGCCTCGGCTTGGCTCGCCACCAGGAAATCCCCGGGCTTCGGGCCTCGGACCGGAAACCTGCCCTGGACAAACACCGGAAGCGCAAATACAATAACTCACAATCATTCACAGCTTCAGACTGGCCACCGGCGCGACACGCAACCCAAAGCACCCTGGGGTTAAACAGAGACGTTAAACATTTTTTTCCACAGGTGACCTACGGGTTTGTTTTTCAGTCGCACAGGCTATATGCAAATAATTTACCCAGTGCAACACGTTCGACGGCCACTTTCTCCTTGGAGAGATCGCCATGGGGGAAGTTGCCGTGACCGCAGCGTTGCGTAAAACGACTTTGGTTTCCCGGGTCAATGAGGCGGGCCCTATTGATCGACCGTGCCTTTTCTCCGTCCAGGCCTTGGCAGCCAACGCCGGCACCGGGTTCGCCGTGGCGGAGCCGCAGGTGGCCATGTTCTGCGGGAAGCTCAACATGCACGTGGACGTCCGGACGGGCCGCTGGGAGGCCGACCCCTCCGGGGCAAAGAGCTGCGTGGGAACCAAGGAGGCTCTGCTTCAGTACTGCCAGGAGGTGAGACACTCACGCACCACCGTGTTGTTACAGGGGGGGACGTTAATGAGTGTTGCACAGGAAATTGAACATAAAATTCTTTTTCGTCAAAGTTCGTGGACTTACCCAAGAAGTATGGCGGAAAGAAAAAACCTATAAAAGACAAGTGTATAAATAATAAGCATAAAATGCAGTGAATAAATAATATATTGAATTAAATAACATTTTCATGCAATAGAATTATTGCCAGTTTCACAGGTAATTTTTGGCTTTATTGTAAAATGAGAAATGAAGGAAACATTTCCTTACCATGCATAATGCAAAAATAGTCTGTGCATTATTAGCTGAAATTGCCTGTGAAAAGTGGCAGTAATTGTAATCTGAAGAAGGGCCTAAAGTGACAGTCTGTGCAGGCGGTTTTTATCCAGTATAGTCTGAGTCCTTTCTGGGCTGATTGTGGCCCCCTCTACATCTAAAAACACACATAATGTTCTCACACACACACACACACACACATGCACACACACTCACACACCAAGAGATAAGCAGCTTATAGGCTGCCACCTGGAAAAGACGTAAATGTGTCGCTTTCCACTTTTCTTTTATCCACCTCTTTTCCCTCTTTAATTTGCATGTATATTCACACATATACACACACATGTATAGATAAATACACATAGCCAGGGCCCAGGTCCGACTACACCCTTTTAGCAGTGGAAGGTTCTGGCGCAGCTGTTTTCTGTGGACAGAATTTGATTGGTGGATTATGTAGAATGGTATTGACGTCTGGCAACAGCAAGGCCAGGTCACTTATCTGAGCACTGAAGTGCATTGGGTACAGATTTGTCTGTCTCCGCCTTGTAATGCAACTCCGGGACTATGAGTTCTGACCTTTTTTTTTTTGTCTCTCGCTTTCTTTTTCTCTCAGTTTTTTCTCTCGGCTATCTTGGTCCTTTAATTACATAATCTATCCATCTTTGGGCGTGTAATTGCTAATGCCCTCATCCATCATCGCGAAAACATTTTTCCAATTGCCGGCTTCTTTATGCTCTCACTCTTTATTCAGACCGCACAAAGACACCCTGCAGTGGCTCTGTGATACAGCACGTCATAGCAGGGCCAGCATTATTTTCAGATAGCGAAAAACCAATCAATAGAGGCTCCTGGAAAATCAAGTAATCAAAGTAATTTTTTTCCCCTCCTCTTCCTTCTTCCTTTTTCCGTGACAGATATACCCTGAGCTGCAGATCACGAACGTGGTGGAGGCCAACCAGCCGGTCAAGATCGAGAACTGGTGCAAGAAGGACAAGAAGCAGTGCAAGGGACACGCCCACATTGTGGTTCCTTACAAGTGCCTGGGTAAGATCCAGCCTTCTGATTGGAGGCTCAAATTTTTTTTTTAAAACAGCGGTTGGGCAAAGGCCTTTGTTACGTCATCCACCACTCTTCACAAGGAGAGGGAACCGTGCAGGTTCTCCTGCTATGAGAGATATTGTTCGTATTACTTGGCACGGCTGTTGCCACCAGAACTTCTATGGTACAGAAAGGAAATACGGAAGACGGTGTTGAAAAATCCCCGGCGCGGGTTCACAGATTTAGCTGATGCGTGCTAGACTGAGGCTAACGTACTGCGGAGCGGTCTCCTCATGGGAAGCAGAACTCTGTAATGGCACAGTAAAACACAGGCCGGGTAGAGGCTGTGAGACAGGGGTGTCAGACTCATTCCGCTGTGCCCCGAGTGTGTGCTGGCTTTTTATTTAGTTTGAGCCGCGCGCCGCAGCAGGGGAGCCGGTCGAGCAGCCGAGCTAGCTAGCAAAATCGCTTACCGTTTCCGACCGGCCTTCTCCGCTGGCGCTCGGAGGCCAGCGTTCCCCCGACTAAGACTGTCTTCTGGCCGCTCGCCAGGGCCGGAGGACCCCGGTTCCTTCCCCTTCCTGACCCCGCCTTCCACGGCTCTTCCTGGCTTTGCCCCCCCACCCCCTCCCCAGCCCCGCACCCCTCCACCCTCCCCCATTGTTTTTTCCTCCGTTGGGTTCTGCGGAAACCTCTCCTCTCCTGCCCTCATCTCCTCATCCCTCTCCTCAGCCTCCCCACGCCACCTGCTCCATGCTCTGATGCCGGTCTCCTCCATCTCCTCGACCTCCTCCTCTCCTCTTTTCCTCCTCCTCTCTTCCTCTCCTCGACCTCCTCCTCTCCTCTCCTCCTCCTCCTCCTCTCCCTCTCTCCGGTCTTGTGACGGAGTGTGGTGGTTAGCGGTATGAGGAAAGCCATTAGCGTCCTCAGCCAACTGTGAAATGGGCTGACAGTCAGAGACTCCGGGCGCCTGCAGGAAAGGAAGGGGTTTTTATTTTATTTATTTATTTTTTTATTTTATTTTATTTTATTTTTGGCGCGAGCAGTGCATATAGACGGGGGGGGGGGGGGGGCGAGCTGAGTGTGCAGATCCAGCGGTTACAGACCGCACGCAGATGAAATGCACTGCTGGGGGGGGGGGGACTTTTTGTCCTCCAGCAGGTCCCTTTGTTTTTGTGTTTTTTTCCGGCTGCCTGTTTGAACATCCTGGTACCTTTCTACTCTCATCGCCATGGCTACCCATCCTTTTCCGTACTTTGCTTTGTTACGCCCTTTTATCTCTCTCTCTGTCTCTCTCTCTCTCTTGTCCCTCCCCCCACAGGGCTGCTGGCTTCATTTTATCTGCTCTCTGTACTGCTCGTTATTGTTTTTTGAAAAACGGCTTCGGTTTTGCGAGAGTTGCTCCTGGGCTTATTTCGGCGTTTATTGCTCCTCCCCGGGAGCTGAGCTCGGTGGAGTTCCTCCTCTTAGCCCCTCCCCTCCTCGCCTCTCTGGGGCTGGAGGGCTGGAGGGCTGGGTGCTGCTGGAATCATCTGCCTATTTAAATGGCTGAGTCCCCAGGCCCTCTCAGCACCGGATGCTCCCAGAGGGCTCTGCATTGTCAGGCCAAAGCCGGCCTTTGTCCCCGCACACACACACTCACACACACACACACACACACAGTTTCTCTCTCACACACACACTTTTGAGCTGAAGTAAGCATCTACGTGACCTGTGTGGGAGTCAACGCTCAGCATACACAAAGGGTGTCTGTGTGTGTGTGTGTGTGTGTGCGTGTGTGGGTGTATGCGCGTGTGTGTGTGTGCATGTGCACCAGCGTGTCGACATGCAATTGTGCATGCATGCGAGCATTTCCGGCGTGCTCTTGCATGCGCCTCGGTGTCTGGAGGTCAAGGCTAAGCGGAGAAAGCGGAGGTCGGCCTCCCTGCTGAGGTAGCAGTCTAATCCAGGTGAGTGGATTGGGTCTGCTGACGCAGCACCGACAGCCCCCCCCCCCCCACTAACGCGGAGGTGAATGTGAGACACTGACAGGAAGGAAGGGTCTTGAGGGGATTAAGGCGGAGAGAGCGTAGAGGACAGCACACAGGGAAAAGCAGCGGCCTCCTAAGGAAGAGAGAAACTGGGAAACAAAAAAAAAAGAATTCACAACAGAGAAGCGAGCGGTACAAAAAGCAGGCTAGCAAGGCTAACCGCTAAAGGTCTGAAGGGCTCAGGAGGGTCGTTGGATGGGATCGTACGCGGATGCAAAGGACTGGGAGTTTACTTAGATGTGGAACCAAGCCCGACGATTACACAGCTACACCTGCTCAGAGTCACAAAGCGTGCTCCTGTAGTCCGGGTCTGTAGCATTCAGGGGAGGCGGGAGATAAGATAGCGCTTCCATTTGGCGGGAATCGGGCCAGCTAGCCGAGCCGTGGAGCGAAACTGAGCAGGGAGGGAGGGAGGGGGGGCGGCAGGCAGGTGGGCGGGGCGGGAGGGCGTGGGGGGGGGTACGGTCTCCCAAAGCAATGTGCACTGAAGACCAACCGCAGTCGGGCGAGCTCTCGGACGTCGGGAGGTCTTCTTGTGAGAGAAGACCCTGAAGGCTGATAAATATTTAACACCGCCCCCCCCCCCCGCCCCCCCATGTGTAATGGCAGGGATGGCAGAACAGCAGGAAGACTCGCTCGCCTCTGGTTTCCTCAGATCAGCAGCAGGCCCGCTGAGGGTTCTGTCGGCGGAGTTTCGGGTGGTTGCATCAGTTAACTGTCGGCGTCGGAGTCTCACCTGCTCTTTGTCCTTTACGCAGGAGCAATTAGAGCGTGAGCCGTAAACATCGCTGCTGCGGGCATCCAATCACGTGCCGCCGCGCTGAGATCACGCAGGTTTTTTATTTCAACCCCAGCTGATTTCACTCCTTAGCTCTCCTTCCCTGGTTGATTCTCCACTATTACAGTTAAATCACCTAGTGTAATACTTAATATAAATGAAAACATGCATGCTCTTGGCCCCAGTGGAACCAGGCTGACACCACTGCATTACAGTCTTTTCTGCTTAAAGCTGCACAAAGCTCAATATGGTGAATGGCTTAAGAAAACTGTAGCCATATACTCTACCATTATTGCATTAATAATTTGTGTGTGCGTGTGTCTGTGATGTCAGAGCGCATTTATGCGAGTGTGTGTTGAGGTTGTGTGTGCGCACATATAATTGTGTGTGTGTGTGTGTGTGTGTGTGTTCAAACACAGGTCAGTGGCCTGGCTCCTCCCTAGCTCCTCAGCCTCTCCGGCTGTGGTGTGACTCCTGCTCCCTGGGTAGCAGAGGGATGGGAGAGGGTCCCCTCCAGCCCTGGGGTGGGATTGGGGTGTTGGTCTGGCTGCTCAGTGCCAGTACTCCAGGGGCTCAGTGCCCACGGTGTGCAGCTCAGCAGTGCATTACCGCCCCTGTCCTCTCTCTCCACTCTGCCCAGTCCGGCTCCATGAGCTCAACAACAACGTGTCTGAGTCAGGCGGCTGGGATTAATTTAAGAGATTATGTCCCGGGGCAGGTGGGTGGTGGGGTGAGTTGTGGGTGGGAGGACGGGAGGGGGGAAGGGTCAATTCGGTAAGATGGGAGGTGGGGGGTGTTGGTCTGGAGATGAAAGATCAAACGATGGTCATCTGACGTTAAGCCCTACGCACTCTACCCGTTGCGGTGAGTGTTGATGCAGTTTTGTGTGACCTCAGTCAACACATTTGCAGTCTGCACTGCTGTGCCCCGGCCCCGCCCCTGGCTCCACCCCCCACCTCCCTGCCTCCCTGCTCATTGGCTGAAGCCCAGTGTGGGTGTGTTCAGTGGCTGACTGCTGGGCCTGTTCCAAGATATCTCTCTATTACTGCAGAGGTGACCGAACCAAGGACTCAGACCAGAGCTGTCAGACTGCAGTGTCCGTTGGGCCAGTGTGTCTGCTGGCCTTTTGCGTGTTTTCATTCAAGATGTTCATTGGCTAAAGAGGGCTGAATTCCAAGGCCTAAATTGGCTGGGTCTCCAAATACGGCTCCTCCTGCCCTCAAGGGTTTCTGGGATACCTCTTCAGGGGATGATGCTAAATTTTCTTTTAAGCTTTTATTTAATGGTTCCCGATTCGACGCAGGTGGTTATTGCTCCTTCCATATGCCGGTCGGTGTTTACAACCGCAGGTACTTCCATCTTTAACAGCTAACGAGGAAAGGGGAACGCGGCCAACTCGATTAGCGTGCCCACAGACGGGTGGCACAGCGCGCGCGGTTGGCACGCGGCGTGGCACCTCGTTTCACGGAGCACCTGCGTTTCAAAAACTCCTAACCGGCGTCGGGTTTTAACGTGCCCCCCATATCCCAAAACGAGCATGGGACCAGTGGATAATCAGTGGATATCCTGTAGAGCTGCGGCCAGTTCCATTTCCGTTCCCAGCCCATTTGGGAAATCGATGCATATTCCCTTAATAGGAAAAATGCTTGTGACGTATTATTATAATTATTTTTTTTTTAGTTTGTGAATTGAATTTCGGTTCATTTCCTCGATTGACTTGACTTGGATGAAACCTATCTGACCCACAGCCATGACACCCAGCTCACTCTGCTGAAAGGAGGTGCAGTCTCTGTGTTGCCTGGCTGTGGGGGGGGGGCAGAACCTCCTGGGCGGGACTGAGAAGCAGCTGTGTGCAGGGTTATCCGGAACCTTCCTGTGTGTAGCGCACCCTCTCATTTTCCAAAACACTTCCCCTTCCTCTAGCTCTTCTCTCTCTCTCTCTCTCTCTCTCTCTCTCTCCTCTCTCTCCCTCTCTCTCTCTCTCTCTCTCTCTCTCCTTCTCTCCGCTGGCTGCAGGCCAGGCTGAGGCTTGCTTGTGGAGAGCTGCCTCTGTCTCCCTCCGCTTCCTCTATCCATTATCTCTTCATCTGTGCGCTCTTCTCTCAATCGCTTTCTATCTCTATCCTCCCACCCTCATTCGCTCCTGCACCCCTCTCCCTCTAGGGTACCATTATAGCCCACCCACACACTCACACTATGCACATACACACACACACACACACACACACTCACACTATGCACACACACACACACACACACACACACACACTCACACTATGCACACACACACACACACACACACACTCACACTATGCACACACACACACACACACACTCACACTATGCACACACACACACACACACTCACACTATACATACACACACACACACTCACACTATGCACTCACCCACACACTCACACCATGCACACACAGTCACATAAACTCATACACGCACTCACACCCACCAGTCACGCATGCATGCACACACACGCACACTCACACACACGCACCACACATACACACACACACACACACACACCATGCACGCACACACACACACAAATACCCACATGCATACGCTCACCACACACACACGCACACATGCATACACACAAACACACACACTCATACACAGACACACCACACACGCACACACACACACACACACACACACACTCATACACAGACACACACACACACACACACACACACACACACACACACACACACACTGACCTGTCCGTCGTCCCGTTTGAATCAGGCCCTTAGCACCGTATGTGATTTTTATCTCCTCCCGTCTGTCATCTCCCCTTTACTCTGCACCACGTTGTCCTCAGCGTCCCTGGGAAGGGATGAGCTGTGATTGGCTGCGGGGTCGGGAGGGGAAGTGGCCTCGGCTGTCTGTCCGTCTGTCTGTCTGTCTGTCTGACGCACTGCGCTGCGCGTGTCTCTGCCATTGCAGTGGGCGAGTTCGTGAGCGACGTGCTCCTGGTGCTGTCTGTCTGTCTGTCTGTCTGTCTGGCTGTCTGTCTGTCTGTCTGTCTGACGCACTGCACTGCGCGTGTCTCTGCCTTCGCAGTGGGCGAGTTCGTGAGCGACGTGCTCCTGGTGCCGGAGAAGTGCAAGTTCTTCCACAAGGAGCGCATGGACACCTGCGTCAGCCACCAGCAGTGGCACGGCGTGGCCAAGGAGGTAACCCCCCGAGAATTCTGGGATGGATTAAAACCGCCCCGCAGTCGCACCGTACATTACAAACGCCACATTCATTACTTTCCTGGCATTTAGCATATGCTATTTTCCAGAACCGACTTATACAGCGTTGCCGTTTTTTAAATACAACATCAGGTTTTTTATCTAACGCCGACGTCGAGTATCCATTTATGCAGCTTGGATATACGCTGAAGCAATTCAGGTTAAGTACCCTGCTCAAGGGCACAACGGCTTTTTACATTACGACGGCCCCGTAGGTTACGAGCCCAGCTTCCCTACCCATTATACTGCACCGCCACCAAACGTTCTTAATGCCCTCAAACTGCATTATGTTCCGTTCGAGTACATCGAGGGGAGCGGCGCGTTTTTAAATCAATTTGCAGCGGCGCACTTTCGCACGGTCTCTGAATAATAACTATGCGCGTGTGGATACGCGCTGGAATACGTTTATGCGCGAGCGTACGTCCCCCTTTTGTGTTGATCGGCATGTGAGCACTCCCCCCCCCACCCCCCCACCCCCCCGCTGCCCCCTCACCCCTACGCTGAAATTTCCGTTCAGATTCCCGTCGTTTTGGCTGAGGTATGAAACGACCCTTTTGCGTTACGGGTTCGGGGACCTCTATTAGAGCGTCCTGGCCCCACCCCGGCGGTGTGCACCCCCCCTGCCCTTGGAGAGCTGCAGACCGTGCAGGTTTTTTTTCTTTTTTTTTTTCCTGCTGTCGCTCAGCGCGTAATCGATCGATTAAAGCGTCCGGTTGCGCGGTCCCCTCCCCCCCTCGCCTGGCTGCCCGGCTCGGAGCAGGTCGCCGATTTTAAGGTGGAAACAAAAAACCGGGGTCAGGAGTGAACACCCCCCTCATCCCCCCCCCCCATCCCGTTACGCTCCGCTCTACCGCTCGCAGGTCTCAACCTGATCCCCGTCGGATTTCCCCTCTAATCAGATTAGCGGGTTAATCCCAGTCCTCCCCGCTGTCCCGGACCACGGGGTCACGTCCGCCACGACCAAAAAGCGCCGGGTTACCCCCTCGGCTGCCCCCCCCCCCTTCAGACCACGTGTCTTTGTGCCGATGAAACCAGCCCGCCGTTAAAAACAGCTCTGCCTGTCTCTCTCCTCACCGTAAACAGGTTTAACCCTTTCAGGAGCAGGTTTCTCGGATTGTTTTTTTCAACATTCGAAGCCAGCGTTCTAGAACTGCATTGTTTTCAGTCACCGGTAGCGACTGTAACGTTATCATTAGAATGTTCAGTTCAGAACATTCTAATCACATATTTGTCATCTTAAACCTTAAAGGATTAAGAGCTTCTGAGACCGGGTGCATTTAAAAAGTAATGTTCTGTAAGGTTAAAAAAAAAAAATGTCTTTTAAAATAGAAACCAGGCTTCGCATGCTGAAATACAGATTGATATTAATGCGCGAGTGAGAGAGTGATGCGTGACATGGAGTGAACAGACTCGCGCTGTGATTGGCCGAGCGGCGTATTGCCTGGAGTCCCCTTAATGTGTTTAAACCGTAATGACTTTGTTCTTTAAATATGTCTGGGCTTAAACGTATGCAGCACTTAAAGCAGAGAGAGCTCATGGGAGGGGTTAGGGTCAATGAGCCACTCAGAGTGCTCTTCTGTAGAGGCTGAATGGAATAAATGTCTCCCTCTGGCTGGGATTGATGTTTATTTCTTTCTCTGTCTCTCTCTTTCTTCCTCTCTCCCTCCTCTCTCTCTTTCTCTGACTCTCTCTCCCTCCCTCCCTCCCTCCCTCCACTCTCTCTGACTCTCTCTCCTCCCCCCCCCTCTCTGTCTCTCCCCCCCCTCTCTCTCTCTCTCTCTCTCTCTCTGACTCTCTCTCCCTCCCCCCCCTCTCTGACTCTCTCTCCTCCCCCCCCCTCTCTCTCTGACTCTCTCTCCCTCCCTCCCCCTCTCTCTCTCTCTCCCCCCCCTCAGGCGTGTGCCAAAGGCAGCATGGTTCTTCACACCTACGGCATGCTCCTGCCCTGCGGCGTGGACCGTTTCCACGGCACCGAGTACGTCTGCTGCCCCCCGTCCCGCGCGGAGGACCCCGAGCCCCGCCCCCAGCCCTCCCAGGAGGAAGACGACGAGGACGAGGACGAGGACGAAGAGGAGGACCAGGAACAGGAAGTGACCGACCTGGACGAGGACGAGGAGGACGAGGACGAGACGGCGGAGGAGAGGTGCGTCGTAGAGGCCTGACCGCCGAGTGAAGCTCCGCCCACTGTGTTTTTTGATTGGCTGCGCCGTGACGGTTTGTTGCCCCTCCCTCGCCCGCAGGGAGCCCCCCGTGGAGGACCAGCCCACCCCGAAGCCCGAAACCGCAGACGATGAGGAGGAGGATGAGGAGGAGGAAGACGTGGACTACGAGGAGTACGAGTTTGAGGACAAAGACATGGCGGTGGAGGACGACGACGACGACGACGACGACGACGATGAGGAAGAGGAGAAGACCAGGACCCGTGCCCAGGACACGCCCAACGAAGACAAGACGCTGCAGGAGGTCACAGGTCAGTCGCACGCACGGCTGTCCTCTACCTCTGAAGCTCAGCCCCACTCAGAGTCACTGCAACGGCAAATTAAGGTCTTTATCTTCGTTGTCTTCAGCGGCTGATGACTCGATGTTAGTCCAAAACCAACATTCTGGCTCACGGGGAATTCTCCTGCCAGATTTTACATTTCAGTTCCCGTGCTGTTTTTTTTTTTTCCAGCTGCAGCAGCTCTGTTGCATAATTAATTTAGACTTCAGTTCGGACATTTGTGTGATGAATTTCAGCTCTCAAAATCAATAACTCCGTATTGTTCTCTGGTGATCTCATTTAAAAACGGTGTTCAGATTAAACGGTGTTACGGTTGAGTCCTGGGGGGGGGGCTGCAGTGCCTGCGGGTTTCCATGGTTTCCTTTCAGCTGCTAATTTAGCGTTCGGAAGGCAAGGTGCACGGACACCGGCCAATCGATGACTAAATTGAACCAGCGGTGCCGAACCACGCCCGAAACCAGAAGGCAGCCTTGGGCCCCCCAGGACTGGGGTCCGACACCCCCGCTTTCGAGACAGCGTGCGGGGGGGCCGGTCGGACGGCGGTCGGGGTCGGCTGCGTTTAGCCACGTAGCCGCGCCGCGTCCTTGACCCCCCGAGCGACGCCGCTGCGCTCTCTGCCGCCCCCGTGTGGCGGGACCCGGCTCTTTAACCGCTGTCCCCCCCCCCCCCCCGGCAGCGGTGTGCTCCCTGGAGGCGGAGACGGGGCCGTGCCGCGCCTCCATGCCCCGCTGGCACTTCGACGGGCGCCAGGGGAGGTGCGTGCGCTTCGTGTACGGCGGCTGCGCCGGGAACCGCAACAATTTCGACTCGGAGGAGTACTGCATGGCCGTGTGCCGGCGCCTCAGTAAGTCCCGAGCGCTTCGGCGGGGGGGCCCCGGGCCGCGCCGCGCCCCCTCTGCGTCCCACGACCCAATCTGAGGCTCACCTCTCCGGATGAACAAGCCACGACATACAGTACACCGCAGAGCTCACCGTAATGCTAATGGCTATGACGCTGTAGCCTCACACACACACACATACATGCTGTACACCGGTGGTCTCAAGCTGTGCCATTGGAGGGCCGTGTGTATGCTGGTTTTTATTCCAGTCTCAGATTTTGATTGTATAATTAGTTCAATTTTTTTTGCTGAATTAGGGATGCAGGTTTGCACATAATGGTGACCCGGTGTCCATGGTGACCCGCATCGTCTAAATAAAAACTTGCTTATGTTCTGTGCTTCAGTGCAGTTAAATGCGTACGGCTGAATGAGTAATTGGACTCAATTAAGGCAGCATTAATTGGTTGGAATGAAAACCTGCATACACACGGCCCTCCATGGCAACGAGTTTGAGACTACTGCTGTACACACACACACCCACCCACACCCACCCACACTCATGCGTGCTCATTTATTCCCCCAACACACACTCACACAGGCACACATACACACACACACACATGCTCATTTATTCCCTCACACACACACACACACATACACGCGCTCACACACGCACACACACACACACACACGCTCATTTATTCCCTCACACACACACACACGCACACACGCACACACGCGCGCTCACACACTGGCTTTCCGAGGACCCTCGGCTCCTCTCTCTGTGGCGTCTCCGCTTGCTGCCTCTGTGGTCTTCTTCAGTCCTTCCTCTGTCCAGCCCTCTCCTGTCTGTCCACGCGGTCTGTCTGTCTGTCCACGCGGTCTGTCTGTCTGTCCGCGCGGTCTGTCCGTCTGGCCGCGCGGTCTGCCTGTCTGTCCGCGCGGTCCGTCTGTCTGGCCACGCGGTCTGTCTGTCTGGCCGCGCGGTCTGTCTGTCTGGCCGCGCGGTCCGTCTGTCTGGCCGCGTAAATGTGAGGACGTTTCGGCCGCACCGCGAGCGAGGAATTCGCTCTCTGCTCCGTTACCATGGAATCAGCGGAAGAAGAAAGGGCCCTCAGTCATCCAACTTTATAAAGGAACAAAAATTAGTCAAACACGATACACGAAGAAAGAAACACGGTTCTTGAATGTCAAATGATCTGTACGTATTGTAGTTATGAGTCATGAGTATTTTTTTTTGTCCTCTGTTGTGTAATTTGAGTACATGCCCCTATGCCCTAACTTCAATTCAATTCTCAGTTCAATATAATTTAGACACGACTTGTTTTGTTCCCAACGTTGGTTCAGGATATGGTGTGAATTCGGGCTGTGATTCAGTCTGTGAGCTGCCCGAGCCCTCCGCCATTCCAGAACAATGCCGTGAATTTCGCCCGTACTCTTCTCCATCGGCCGAAACCGAACATTCTCTCCGTGGGGGGATGTTTTGCCACCCTGTGAACATTCCAGAAGCTCGGTGACGCCGTCACGCACGGGCAGCGGGCGGGGGGGGGGGGGCGCTGTTGTCGGGTAGCAACCGGCCGAACCTCACAGCGCGAGGTCTCCTTCCCGCCAAAAGGACTTCCTGTTGTTCTTCTTTCTGCCGGAGCGAAGGCCGTCGTACTCTTCTACCGAGAGCGGCCTGCGCTGTTCCCTGTCCGCGCGCGGGAAGCCTCGGCCGTCAAAAACAGGCTCCCGGGAAAGAGAGAAGGAAGATGAACGGAGGACGAGAGAGGCGGGACGCGGAAGGCCGTCGTGTCGGAGCGTCGGGGTTACTGCGTTTTTCTTCTGGCCTTCCCACTTCGTCTGCAGTTTGTTCGCTGCCTTTCCTTCCTCTCTGTGGCCTGCCGCTTTTGTGTACCCCTCAGTCCTTTCGTCCGTCCATCCGTCCGTTCGTCCGTTAGAAAACCCGCTCGACGCTGACCCCGCCCCCCCTCCCTCCCTCCCATGTGCCCGCAGTCCCGCCCACCCCCCAGCCCACCGACGACGTGGACGTGTACTTCGAGACGCCCGTGGACGACAAGGAGCACAGCCGCTTCCAGAGGGCCAAGGAGCAGCTGGAGATCAGGCACCGCAACCGCATGGAGAGGGTGAGCGCTGCCCGGCCCTCTCCCCCTACCTCCCTCACGCTCTCCTTCTTTCTCTCTCTGTCTCTCTCCCTCCCTCTCTCCCTACCTCCCTCACTCTCTCCTTCTTTCTCTCTCTGTCTCTCTCCCTCCATCGCTCACTTCCTCCCTCACTCTCTCCTTCTTTCTCTCTCTGTCTCTCTCCCTCCATCGCTCACTTCCTCCCTCACTCTCCCCTTCTTTCTCTCTCTGTCTCTCTCCCTCCATATCTCACTTCCTCCCTCTCATATGTAACAGGACGTATGCTGACCTCCCCTGTCGTTCTCCTTGCGTCCCTTTTGAAGTTTGCTCACCTGTCTCGCTCTCTCTCTCTCTCTCTCTGTAGGTGAGGAAGGAGTGGGAGGAGGCTGAGAGACAAGCTAAAAACCTGCCCAAGACTGAGAGGCAGACGCTCATCCAGGTAGGCCTCTCCGGGCTTGTGTGTGTGTGTGTGTGTGTGTGTGAGTGTGTGTGTGTGTGTGTCTGTGTGTGTGTGTGAGTCTGTTTTGACTGTCAGCCTCTCGCTCCTGCTGCACTTCCATGTTGTGTCTGTAAGCTCCGCCTCTCTCCCCTGCAGCAGTTCTGTGCAGTGACTCTAAGCTCCGCCTCTCTCCCCTGCAGCAGTTCTGTGCAGTGACTCTAAGCCCCGCCTCTCTCCCCTGCAGCAGTTCTGTGCAGTGACTCTAAGCTCCGCCTCTCTCCCCTGCAGCAGTTCTGTGCAGTGACTCTAAGCTCCGCCTCTCTCTCCTGCAGCAGTTCTGTGCAGTGACTCTAAGCTCCGCCTCTCTCCCCTGCACTAGTTACATGCTGTGACTCTAAGCCCCGCCTCTCTCCCCTGCAGCAGTTCTGTGCAGTGACTCTAAGCCCCGCCTGTCTCCCCTGCAGCAGTTCTATGCTGCGACTCTAAGCTCCGCCTCTCTCCCCTGCACTAGTTCTGTGCAGTGACTCTAAGCCCCGCCTCTCTCCCCCCGCAGCACTTCCAGGCCATGGTGGAGTCCCTGGAGGAGGAGGCGGCCAGCGAGAAGCAGCAGCTGGTGGAGACGCACCTGGAGCGGGTGGAGGCCATGCTGAACGACCGCCGCCGCTTCGCCCTGGAGTACTACCTGGCCGCCCTGCAGGCCGACCCCCCCAGGGTGAGGTTCACTGCTAACCCCCCCCCCCCCAAACCCTATCCCAAACCCCTCACCCCGTATCAGCGTCGCATTCAAACTCACGTGATGGAGTCTGGAACACACTGACCCCAGGCCAGTGTTTGGATAGTCCAAAAAGCCCGAGTCTCAGCCCTGTTATATAATTAAACAGGCCCCTAATGTGAAGACTGTCATTTCATTGGATAAATATTTGCAACAGTTGCAAGATACGTACTACGTATGTCTCTCTCTCTCTCTCTCTCTCTCTCTCTACCTCCTCTCTCTCTCTTGCTGTCTTTCTCTCTCTCTCTCCCTCTCTCTCGCTCTCTCCCTCCCTCTCTACCTCTTCTCCCTCTTGCTGTCTTTCTGTCTCTCTCTCTCTCTCGCTTGCTCTCCCCTCTCCTCTTACTCCCTCGCTCTCGGTCTCTCTCGCTTTCTCTGTACACATTATCGAATCTTTTTGTGATGTTATTTTTGTCTAAAAATCTCTTGATCTCCCCGCTGGCACAAGGTACAGCCTGTGCAGCTGTGTTGAGCGAGTTTCCTTTTAACGTCCGTCTGCCCCCCCCCCCCCCCGCCCCTGCACCGCCCCCCCCAGCCCCACCGCATCCTGCAGGCTCTCAGGCGCTACGTCCGCGCAGAGAACAAGGACCGCCAGCACACCATCCGCCATTACCAGCACGTCCTGGCCGTCGACCCGGAGAAGGCCGCCCAGATGAAGTCCCAGGTCAGTGCCCCTAAACCCCCCCCCCCCCCCCCCCCCCCCGAAGTCTCTGTTTGGTTCAGCCCACCCCCTGGGTCAAGTGTGCACATGAAGTGCTTTAACTCCCTTTTCAAATGAAAAATGATGAATTTATAAAACATTATGCTAGATCCGGGAGAGTTTTCAACCAAGAAATGTTACTTGTGGAGTCTAAATAAATGAGCCATTCTGTTCTGAATATTCGTGAAAAGAGATTTAGATAGATTTTAAAACTGTCGGTAATCTGCGGAAGTTCTACTGGCATCTAAGGGGTTAACCACCTAGTCCCTCCTTTAATGGCCTCCTTTTTTATTTTCACTCAGAAAATGTTGACTTTCCAAATTCTTTTTCTGTGTGTCCCCGATGAAAACAAAACAACCGAAAGAATGTTCTCTCTTAAAAAAAAAGAAAAAAGTAAATATAAAAGCTGAAATCTGGCCATAGTCCCAAACTGCGGCGGGGGGGGGGGTCGTTCCGCGGTTTGTGGTGACACGGATCGCCGCCGGCCCTCAAACTTTGTTCCGAATTTTCCGCCGATAAAACCGGGAGTTCGGGAGGGAGGGTCCTGTCCTCCGGCTGCGGGCCTTCACACCTAAAGGCCGAGCCAAAACAAACATCCCTGCGCGTCGAGCGCTTTGATCCAGACCTGGGTGGTCCAACACGGCATCCAAAAAAACGTCAAATAAAAAGGGAAAAGTACCTGCGTGAGGTGCGAGAGGCTGCCTGGTTTGTTGAGAGCGGGCGGCTTAGATTGTTGAAATTGTAGCTGTGTTGCGTCTTCTTTATCGAATCGCCATTTTGATTAGCTCTTTTTGAGTCGCGCGGAACGCTAGCCTGGGGTAGCAGCCTTTTCCAGCAGAGCCTGGTCGCGCGGCATTAGCATCTAAACGCGCCCCCAGATGCTAACGGGCGGGATTCGAGGGTTGGGGGGGGGGGGGCGATAACCCAACGCCAAACGGGGCGGTCGCTAACCGGCCATTCGAGATGAAAGCGCAGCAACGTTCGGACCGCGCCCGCCACTGCCACAGCGAGGGTTCGAGGAAACGGGCTCAGGTACAGGGAAGGGGACCTCAGGCGGCGGGCTTTTAAAGTGGTGGCTTAATGGCTGACCGTCTTGAATTGTTCTTAAAGGGCACCTTGGTTTTTGGTTTTCTGTGTTTATTCGGCATATAAATGGAGCTGTGAAACTGTGAAACTCTTTTTCAAGCTTTATGGGAATAGTCAATATTACGCCCAAAATGAACACTAGGGAAGTCATTTCCTCGGACGGCCTAAGAAAACTCCAAGGCTGGGGCCCTTTGGAATGGTCCCACCTAACAGTGTTCCTTGGTTTTATGCTCTTGTTTATAAAATGAGCAGACACAGACTCTGTCTGGGTGTCTGAAAACAGCATTTTTACAGAAGGGTGCAATTTAAAAGTTTTTTTAATTTTTTTTTTTTTTTACTGTGTATCCCTTTGTTGTGTGGTTCTCACAGAAAACACAGCTGGCTTCGTCTGGTTGGAATTGGAATGGGGGACCGTGGAACTGGGCAGAGCAGGAAGTGCCCACCTCAGTGCAGACATGATGTCACATCCTGTCTGGACAGACTGTGGGCGCAGATGTATAGAAGCGTTTCTTGGCCTTTTGCCTTGTAAACCCATTGACTGTTTTAAGTGTGTACTTATCCTGTTGACCCAAAACACAGAATGCATTTAATAGAAGTCCACAGGGAATGGCTGAAACGTTTGGCATTTCCACATTGTTGTTGAAATATAATTATGTTCCGTATCAACGGAAGCTCTTGACCTGCTCATTCTTCTAATACAAAATGTGTTCTCAACCAGCTTATATTGTTAATTATAGGCATGCAGTGCCACCAATGCCACTCTGCTGTGGTGGCTTACGACAGATTAATGCTATACGGTTCAGGGCTAATTGCTACAGTACAGTACAGAGTTGAGGGGTGCAGCCAAAGCCATTTTAATTGGGTATGACCGCATGCTGTATCTCCCAGCTCACAAGTGTGTACAGCTTCCTCACCAGCGTAAGCTCTCCAGGCTGTCTCTGACACAGGGGAGTGTTCAGAGAGCCTAATTCCTGTGATTCCTCAGAAAAACAGTGCCAGAATTTGTCTTTTTTTTTCGCTACAAAGCAGCAATGTGGGCACAGAAGAAAATGCATTAGTGTGACAAAGAAAAGGTCAGCTTAATTAGAAATAAAAAAATGTATGTGCGTGTAGCAATTTTCTGACATCCATAGGGGCTGGGGGTCCCTCAGCGCTATGTATTACGCACTAACCCCGCCCCCCATACTCCTAGTTACGCTGGAGACTGAGTGAGAAGCGGCCTATCTGTTTTCCGTTAGAGTATCTGTGGTGCAGTGCAGCATCTACACAGACAGACTGATGTTAGTGCAGTTAGTTTCCTGACGGCGAAGACGCGCTGGCGCCCCCTGCTGTTGGTGACCGGTACTGGCCCCCGTGTCAGTCGGCGGGGACGGGCGCTAGGTCTCGTTCTGCCCCCCCCGCGCGCTGGCCGGTCTGTACCCGTGCCCCCCTCCTGACCCCGCCCTGTTTGGCCCCGCCCTCCAGGTGATGACGCACCTGCACGTGATCGAGGAGCGGATGAACCAGAGCCTGTCCCTGCTCTACAAAGTGCCCTACGTCGCCGAGGAGATCCAGGACGAGATCGGTGAGCGCCGCTTCGAAAAAAGCACAAAAAAAAAAACAAAAAAGAAACAAATTGCATCAGACCGCGGGACGGCCAAACCACATACGATCATAAAAGCCCTCCCCGCATTGGTCTGAAAACAGCCACGAGCACTTTCTCCATAATTGCAGCTGTGCATTTTCTCACGCAAATCTGATTGGTCCTTGAAGTGCATGCTTCCTATTTTAACTTTTAACACCGAACCCCCGAGGTAAAGCATTTTTCTGCTGCTACAAGTTTAGCTCTCGCGGTGTTGCCCATTATATATATATATATATATATATATATATATATATATATATATATATATGTGTGTGTGTGTGTGTGTGAATGTGACATCTGTTTCATAAACACTTAGCAAATCCACCCCAGATGCTTTGACTGACTGATGTCTCGGTGACTCAGTGGAAGGGTGCTGGGTCGTTTTCAGCTCTGTCTCTCCCGTAGGCCTTACCCAACGGACAGAACGAGCGTAGCGGATCTCTCTCTTCGTATCGAGGGAAAGCGGATAGGGGATAGGGTGGGCGGGTTTTTAGGAGTTGCGAGCGCCCGTCCTGCGCGAGCCCGTTAGCGTGAGCCCGTTAGCGCCGCCGTTAAGTTTAGCGGGGTGCGCCACCGAGCGAGCGGCTCCCGTAATTCCAGCGGAAGGTTCCGGCGTGGCCCCGGAGAGAACCCGCCCCCCCCCGCCAACCCCCCCCCCCCCGCCCCCCCACCCCCACCCCCACACCTCCGGCAGCGCCGCGTCCGCACGCTGAGCAATTATCGCGCTGAGACGTGGAAAATTACCGCGCTTCTCCAGCGCGGCGCTGGAACAATCAAAGCCGAGTGACTCACTCCTCTCTCTGCTCTAACTCTCTCCCTCCCTCCCTCCCTCCCTCCCTTCATCCCTTCTTCCCGAGCACCCTGCCCTGCAATTAACCGAATAAATCACCCCCATTCGCAGCATGGCCTTTTCCCCGAAACCCAGCTTGGTAAAGTCGTACGCCTCAGGAGCTGGAGCAGCGGACAGTGATCGAGGAAGGGGGGAGGGGGGGTTGAGGGTTTTATCTTTCGCCCCCATGGCGGGTAACAAAAGTAAACAGTACCGTGGCGGTTTTGGCGGTAACGAAAGACAGAGCGGGCGCGGTGACAGAACCGGGTCGCCGATCGACGTCCGTAGTTCGGGAAATGGGCGGATCCAGAGGAAGAGAGGGGCTCCTTAAAGACGAATCGGGGAGAGGGCGGGGCGGAACGGCAGGTTTTTTAGGGCGCGGGCGGGGGCGGGGGCGGGTGACGGTTGGCTTGCCGCGGCCTGTCCCGCCACGGTCTCCCGCTCGCCGCGTGTGCGCGCGCGTCTCCGCCCAAACCAGAGCACGCACTCCTCGCCCCCCCCCCCCCTCCTCCCCCAAACCCAGACGAGCTCCTGCAGGAGCAGAAGGCCGACATGGACCAGTTCCTGTCCTCCATCTCCGAGTCGTACCCGGACGTCACCGTGTCGTCGGAGGAGAGCGTGGAGGTGCCCTTCCCCGACAGAAAGCTGCACCGCCCCTTCCAGGTCACCTCGCTGGGGTCCCGCCAGGAGACAGAAGGTGAGTCAACCCCCCCACACCCCCCTTGAGTGGACACTGACCCCTAGGGGAGGGGGGAGGGCCCTGCAAAAGGCAGAACAGCTGGCTTTGACCAGAGCACATGTTCAAATACATAACAGATAGCCTTCCTTTTTTCCTAATCCGGACACTAATATCTAAACTGTGCCACACAGCCTCAGAAGCATCGACAGCAAGGGCTACACACGCTGCACTAGCGTCCCGTGGGTGCAGTGCCTGCCTTCCTGCAGTATTTAAAGCAGAAACGGCAGGAGAAGCACATGACTCCGCGCTGTGTATGAGTTAGCCTGGGAGTCCTAGAACACCCACCGGAGCGCTAATCCCGAGATGCTCGGCTCGATGACTAAAGCTCACACCCCATTGGACGTCACCAGCTGAATCATAACCAGTCATAACCGGCAAGGGAGTCGTGCTTTTGTCGAAACCCAGCAGGCACTCTTTCGTTTCGTCAGTCCTTTTGGCTTTTTAACCGAAGGAGGTTCAGAAGTGCCTCGTGCTGTTGTGCAATGGATACTGTGGCGTGTCTGTTGCTACAGTATGGTATTCGATCACACCCCTTATTGAACTGAATTATGTAACGTTGCAATTTTTCCAGCTTCGACAGTAGGGAGATGTCAGTTTTTTATTATTTTACTGTCAGTGTTAAAAATGTGAAGCTGATTATCTGGTGTATATGTAGTTTCTGTGGCAAAGGGGTGTTTCAATATCTGGTGTATATTATACAATCTGTGGTAGAGAGGTGTTTGTGTATGTGGTGGATATAATAGACTGTGTTGGAGAGGCGTTTTAGTATCTGGTGTGTAATAGACTCTAGTGGAGAGGTGTTTTGGTATCTAGTGTATATAATACACTCGGTGGTGGAGAGGTGTTTTAGTATCTGGTGTATATAATACACTCGGTGGTGGAGAGGTTTTTAGTATCTGGTGTATACAACACACTCTGTGGTGGAGAGGTATTTGTTAGCGCTAAAAACAGGAACCAACAGGCCTGAGTACCTGGTATATTTTTTTCTTTCATGTATGCAAATTGTTCTCTGTAAATAGAATAACTCCAACCTCAAATATGACATTAAAAATGAGCGGGTAACACAAGTATGTTTATTTACGGGTAGCGTTGCGTCACACCGAAAATGTTCAACAACAACCCAGCGAAGCAGAACCTGTTTTATAGGCTGGCAGGAGCGGATGTGCCAGGTGAACAGAAATGTGTTTGTGCGTGCGAGCACACAGACTCTTCCAGCTTCCTGAGCTACCTGCGCTGAGCGCATCACATTTTGCACAATGTACTTCACGCCGCACAGCGCTGTACCCAACGCATATAAACAGTATATCACCCGCTTCTACATCCGAGCGCGTGCAGTCGTTCCTCTCCGAAGCGGCTTTCTAACGCAGAAAGATTTCTACAGCAGCCTCCCCTCCGGGGAATTGCCACTGCAGTCCTTTCCGAACATGAGGGCGGAGAGCGTCTTAAATTTCCTCAGACTTTTTGGGCACAGCAGGGAACCCAAAACAATAAATTTGAAAGAAAAAAAAAACATGATAAATAAATGATTAAACAAATAAATAAATAATCTTTCTGCCGGGTACCACGTGTGCTTATTTGCGCGTAGAGAGAGTCATCTTTGAAAAATGTACCACGCCGTGACAAAACCTGCACATGGCCACAGTGAGCATTGCTTGCCTTCAGATTTAATGAGGGAAGTGGCAAGGTGAGGAAATAGCTAGCTTCGCGCACGCTGTCTCTTAAGAGAACTCCTCCGATTTGAATGCTGCAGGTTTGCCAGTTTTTTTTTTTTGGTCCAACGGACCTTCATCAGAGCTCCATTTAACTCCCAAACCTGTCATTTGATTATTCAAACGATATTGCTAAGTAACCGACCCGTCTCCCAGGGGGGCCTTCGTGCCAGTTTCCCGTCCAATCGGATGGCTTTATTTTTACCTTTCATACTTTTTTTATTCTGTCTGCTCGCTTGTTTTCTCCTTCTCTCTTTTTCTCTCTCTTCTTTCCTTCCTTCCCTCCATTTACGTTCTTTCGCTCTGTCCCCCCCCTCCCTCCCCCCCGCCCCCCCCCCCCCCCCCCCCCGGCGGCTAGGCGTTCTGCCCGACTCCCTGCGCTCCGTCAAAAAAGGTTGGTGTTCCTGCTTTTTTTCTCGCCCTCCTCCTCTTCCTCCACACGTCTCCCCCTCGCCCTCTCCCCTCTCTCTCTCATGTATTTTTTCATCACGTTTTATTTCGCCCGACCCTTCATTTTTTTGTTCGCCCGTCCTTCGTTCTCCCAGTCCCCCCCCCCCCCCCCCCCCGCCCCATGCTTCACAGTCCCATGTTGGCTTCAGTCACCAGGCCTGTTTATTAGCCCTGTCCGAGCCTCTGTAAGAGGTCTGTATAGAACAGTGGGCTTGGCGTCACTCTCCCATCCATCGCGCCCCCTGGCTGTCCCCGCTGACCCCTCGCACGTCATACGCCAGGTTTGCAGGCGGAGAGACGGCCACTGCGGCTGCGCTAGTGTCTGCGTGTCCAACCCGGACCGGCAGGTCGGTTCAGTTTAATCCAGGTTTCAACTGAGATCTGAACCGTCTGTTTGATACGAGTTCCTGCTTAATGCCGGACAATTGTCTCCATCCTGCCTGCTGCGCCCTAAACATGACTTACTGTAACTAGGGCTGTGTGTGTGTGTGTGTGTGTGTGTGTGCACGTGTTTGTGTGTATGTGTGTGCATTTGTATGTTTGTGTGTCGGAGTGTGTGTATTTAGTGTGTGTGTGTGTGTGTGTATTTGTTTAAGCAGGCAAGGCATGTCTGTGTGCGTTTATGGGTGTGAGTGGGTGTGTGTGTGTTTATGCGTGTGTGCACGCATGCATGCGTGTGTGTGTTTACGCGAGTGTGTGCGCATGCGTGTGCCTGTTTATGTCAATATGTCCGTGTGGGGATGTGTGTGCGCATGCGTGCGTGTGTGCGTTTATGCGAGTGTGTGGATGTGTGTTCGCGTGTGTGCGGGTGCATGTCCATGCGAGTGTGTGGATGTGTGTGCGCGTGCGTGTGCGTGCGTGCACGTGTTTATTTCAGTGTGTGGATGTGTGGATGTGTGTGTGGATGTGTGTGCGTGCGTGCACGTGTTTATGTGAGTGTGTGGATGTGTATGTGTGAGTGCGTGTGTGTGTGGGGGCGCGTGTGTGTGTGAGTGTGTGGATGTGTGTGTGGGCGGGCGCGTGTGTGTGTGAGTGTGTGGATGTGTGTGTGGGCGGGCGCGTGTGTGTGTGAGTGTGTGGATGTGTGTGTGTGCGGGCGCGTGTGTGTGTGAGTGTGTGGATGTGTGTGTGGGCGGGCGCGTGTGTGTGTGAGTGTGTGGATGTGTATGTGTGCGGGCGCGTGTTTATGTGAGTGCGTGGATGTGTATGTGTGCGGGCGTGTGTGTGTGAGTATGTGGATGTGTGTGTGTGCGGGCGCGTGTGTGTGTGAGTGTGTGGATGTGTATGTGTGCGGGCGCGTGTTTATGTGAGTGCGTGGATGTGTATGTGTGCGGGCGTGTGTGTGTGAGTATGTGTGGAGTCTCGTGTCCCTCTGATCAGAGCCGAGTCTGCAGCAGTCCCAGCAGCCGGTTGCGTAACCGCGGGCAACGGCTCACTGGTAGCGCTCGCTGAAAGGAGTGAGCGTGACATCACTGTGAGGCGGGAGGTTCGAGGGCAGCATTGTCCCCCATCACCAACCGTCACCTGTCTGTTCCCATCCTGCTCTGTCACCCCCCCCTGCTCCCCCAAAAAAGTACTGCTCCATACTGCCCCTTCTGTCTGTTTCTGTTAAACGCCTGTGCTCAACTTTGACACAAAGACACAGCCATACTCTACATTTCAGCTTCCATTGTTTTTGTTCACATGAAGTACATTTTTGCACAAACGAGTTTGTTCATTGATGCTGTTAACGGTGATGTCTGGTGTCATTTTCCAACATATCTGATACTCGTATTTAAACTATTTAAAAAGTGTGCATTTGCCTGGTCTGACAATACTTGTAATAACAAAAAAAAAGGCTATGGAAATACTTTGAATATTATTGCAGTCAAATAGAGTCATGCAGGGCTGCCCAACCCTGTTCCTGGAGATCTGCCATCCTGTAGACTTTCATTTCAACTCTAATTTGGCACACCTGATTCTACTAATTCTCAGCTTGGTGAGATCTCTGGCTGTTGAATGAGGTGTGGCTTTGTTAGAGTTGGAGTGAAAACAAACCTGCAGGACGGTAGGTCTGCACAAGCAGGACTGGGCAGCTCTGGAACAGAGGATGACTGTACTGAGCTGTCTCTGCTTGCTGTATATCATGTGAGCAGAGACAAACACAGTAGACGACGTGGAACTTCATTCAGAAACTGATGGTGGGCGGAGCTTCATTCAGAAGCTGGTGGTGGGCGGAGCCGGATTGGGGCTCCGCCCTGCCACTCATCCCGCCAGGCCCCGCCCTCTCTCCAGGGCCCAACTGACGCCTCTCCTTCCGCAGGGTCCGGGCTGGACGGTTTGATTGGCGCCGAGGAGAGAGTGATCAACAGCAAGGCCAAGATCAACAACGCGGTAAGATCAGAGCCCCGCCCCCAGGGGGCGTCTCTGAGCAACAAGATCTCTACTCCGGTGGGGTGGGGGTACAGGGGGTCACCATGCCAACAGAGGAAGCATCCCAAGGCTTCCAGGTCCCTCAAAATAACTCCATTTGTCCAAAGCAATCACAAAGCGTCTTGCAGTAGGGGAGCACTTATCGACAGCACGAGGCTGTCTTCTCAAATTACAGGCTTCAGACTACCCCCTCCTTCCTCCGTCAGTAATCTCTGGAGCTCTGCAGTAAGTTCCCCCCCCCCCCGCCCATATCGTCTGTTCAACTCGAACCCCCCGACGTCGCTGTTTGTGTCGTCCCCACTGAGCGCAGAGAGGCTGCCTCCCCCAGCAGTGCCTCTGCGGCTCGCAGTAACGACCCGAGCTCAGGCTGAATATGTGGAGTGTGCTGCCAGTCCTGCATGTCCGAGCATTTTGCACAGGAATGCGATCGCGCACGCTATGTGGTTTTTCCGGTGGTTGTTCGTTTGTTTTCATTTGCATGAAAAGTCATCTTTTCTTTTACACACGCACAGGGCCCGAGGGTAGAAGTGCCATTTGTTAAAAGTGTAAATTGCGCAATGTTAAATTTCATAGCTCCGCAGAAAGCAGAAGTCACCCAACTTGTCCACCGGTTTGTTTTCGCCCTCTCTCGAAAAGGCTCGAGCTCTTTGGCAGTTCTATCCCTGGACTACATTTAGAGTTTAATTTTAAACATCGCAGGATGAGATCGCTGACTGTTCTCCGTGGGATTAGTTCCCCCGTTTGTCCTCGCGGGCCTTTGTTAAACTGTGTGCCGGGATGTTGTGGTGAGTCTGTTTCCTCGTGGGCCCAAAGGGCTTCCAGCGCCGTGCAGAACCTAAATCTGTTTGTCGATACTAGAGCTTAAGTAATCATGGAGAGGAACAAAGAACCGCCAGAAGAGTGGAGTAGCTGTCTGCAAATGTCCATTTATATATCCTTCCTGTCCCCCTAAGTACACACACACACACACGTGCACACACACACGCACAGACACACACACACACACACCACATACAAACATACACACACACGCACAGACACACAAACACACACACACACGTGCACACACACAAGCACAGACACACACCATGCACAGACACACAAACACACACACACACACAGACGCAAACTCACACACACACACCCACACACACACACACACACACACATACACACACATGCTCACACACACACACACACACACACACGCACCATGCAGAGAGCGTAACCCGGGCCCCCCTGTCTTTGTTGACAGGTGATTGATGAGTCTCTGGATGTTAAAGAGGTGATTTACAGTGCAGACAGAGTCAGCCGTGTGCATGATGATGATGATGATGGTGAGCTGGTGAGTACAGCGCCCCCTGTCAGAAGTCTGGGGAACTGTAGGCTAACAGACTGGCTGGGGGATGTAATTGGAGGGGGGGAGGGGCCAGGAGTGTAGTGGTGGGTGGGGTGGGGTGGGGTGTAGTATTTACTGAGGCTGGCCCCACTATTAAAACCCAACCCTTCCCCTGAGCAAAACTCAAACATCCGTCAACCCAGGGTGGAACCTACCATGCAAATCTTTGTTTTCCAAAGTCATGTGCTTAAGATCCGAGTTGTGTTTTCACAGCATGTGTGTCATGTAGCTACGCTAACATGCTAATGTCAGTGTATGCTGTGTGCAAGTATACACTTAGCAATGTGCTTGAATATCTTCACACCTCTGCCTTCAAGCTTCCTACATTTCGAAACGCTCAAAATGTTTGTTGGTGCCAGCTGTAAAAGCACCACTTACACTGAATGATGGTGAAGCAATTTAGATGGCATGCAATGACAGCCTACCGGCTATTTTAGCCCACTGGTGGAAAATATCTAAAATGTTATAACAACCTGTGCTTATAGTCTGATTTGGTACCATTTTCACTCCGAGAAACGCTTGGTTTCCTAAGCTTTTCATGGAGAAATGGTTGACACGACGTTCTAATGCGCAAAAGTATCGCTGAACGATGGCATGCGCGGCGATAGCGGACGTGTCCTGTGATTATGTGCGAAGCTGGAGTGCACGTGTGCGAGGTAGCGGCCCTCACGCATGTTTGCTCGTTTTCGTGCGTCTTCGCTTGTTCCTGTCTGTACATTTCTGTTGTATTTTGTGTCTGACTGTTCACACTCCTGTCCTGACCGAGAAAGCTGAATGCCTGAATCTGTGAACTCCTAACTTAACATTCCTCTTAACCCCCATTACCACATCGCTCTCTCTCTCTCTTGATCGACACTGTCCCTCTCTCTGTCTTCCTTCCTTTCTCCTTCCCTTTGAATCTGTGCAAGATGTGCAACTTCAAGAATGCTTGCCTGTGTCAATAGCCTGATTCCTAACAGCTCTCTTGTGAATGTGAATGCTGCATGTTGCTAAGAGACTGTGCCAAATCTGTATCGGTTTAGCATTGGCCTAGCAACCTTTCTCATAACAGTGATACCATAGATATTCAAGTGAGATCAGTACTATTCTGGAATAAGCCTGTGGCTTTATGCCCTCTATGACAGGATATACCGCTCTCCTCTTTCTCTACTTACTTCCTACCTTTCTCACTACCTATCCTGTGCTCTTATGCCCCTGTGTGTGTTTGCTGTCAGACACCTGGTGTCTCTCTCTGATTGGTTCCCTCTCATTTCTACCCCTCCCCTCCCCAGGAGTCCTTCCGGCCCTTAGAGGATGAGTTCAGCTTCGGAAGCAGCGCTCTGATTGGCCTGCTGGTGATCGCGGTGGCCATAGCGACGGTGATCGTTATCAGCCTGGTGCTGCTGAGGAAGAGGCAGTACGGCACTATCAGCCACGGCATCGTGGAGGTGGGTCCGGCCAATCAGGGGCCTTTAAACCCGGGATCTCAAACTCTACTGCTGGGGGCTTATGGTACCTGTAGTTTTTTGTGGCTTCCTTTTCAACCACCAGCCAATTTGGCCTATTGAAATGAGGTATGTGAACTCTGTAGCGAGTAAATGACTTCTAAAATGTAAAAGAAACTAAAGTTGCTGAAGGATGCTAAAAACCAGCAGATATTGTGATCTCCCAGGTCTGGAGTTTAAGATCCCGGCTTGCAACGGCTGTAAGAACCAGAGTAAGAACACGTGTACTGCGGTGCGCGTAACGCCTGTGAAATCAATAAGCGGTTAAAGGAAGCGTGACAACGTGCTCTGAAAAGCAAAGCGTTTTTTTTTTTTCCAGAGCTAGACCGCGCAATGAATTTGATGTACGGTGCCAGACAAAGAGGGGATTACCCATGATGCCTTGCTCCCCGAGCGCATTTTTTTCTTCTCTCTCATTGGCGTAACCGGCTGCGTGTCTCGCGTCTGCGACAGGTCGACCCCATGCTGAGCCCGGAGGAGCGGCACCTCAGCAAGATGCAGAACCACGGCTACGAGAACCCCACCTACAAGTACCTGGAGCAGATGCAGATCTAGGGGAGGGACGGCTGGAGCTTCGCGCCCGGGGGGAGAGGAGGGAGAGGAGGGAGAACACACTACTGACCGATAACACGACCGCTCACGCCGACGAATCATCTTCCCCCGCCTGAGAAACGCAAACGTTTTGGCTCGTTTAAAAAAAAAAAGTCTTCAAAAAAAAAAAAGAATCAATCCTTGAATAAATGCTACTACTTCTACTGTTGTACTGTAGGACTGTCTCTTCTCCTTTTTCTCTCGAAAGGGCAATCTAACGATAATAGTGTTTTTAAAAAAATAATTAAAATTTCACGTGGAACGTGTGATTCAATGGATTATACAACAGTGATTGTTTTCAGATCGAGGCAAATTACTTTAGTTCTTCAGTCAGGAGAATTCGGTTTGAAAACGCGAGGCAAACCAAGTGAAAGAATCATTTGGGACGATTACGTGTAATTAAATAACAGTCACATGACATGCAGCTTCTCTGTTCCATCTTAGACGTGTCCATGAAATGACGACCTATATTTTGAAAAGATGTTAATTTTCTTTTCTTTTTTTCCTTTTTAATAGATTGCTTGTATATGAAGGTTCTTTGTACTGATTTTAATGTATAGTAAAAAAACCAAAAAAAAAAGAGAAAAACAAAATGATTTTTTTTTCTGTTCTTTGCTACCATTAGCTACAAACTAAACATGTATCTAAAATGTAGGTGTTTTAGTCATAATTATTTTTTTGGTTCCCCCCCTTTTCAACGAATCCGATGACTGTGTTGCCGACTATCACTTTTGTCTCTCTCTCTCTGGATGCGGCAGTGGTTGAGGGGAGGGAACGGAAGATCGATGCCGTGTACGCGCACGCGCGCGTACGCATGGCATGTGTGCTGTTCTGGCCTCCAGCTCCATGACCCCCCTATCCCAAGCACAGGCAAACGAGATCCTCGCATTCGCTTTTTTTTTTTAAGCACCAACGCGCACCGCGGGGCTAACACTCCCTTCCCCGTTCCCCGCGGCGTCACGGCGACGGGTCCCGCGTGCAGTACCGCCTCGAGCGTTTCGCTTTTCCGCGTATGTTTGAGATTTGAATGGAATTTGTTAGTTAAATACACTGGCTGATCAGTCTCGGATGAAGGGTTCTATTGGCCCGGTAGTTACCGTTGATCTTACACAGTTGAAATACCCTCAAACTTGCAGTTCTGTAGTGGTGTATATCTGCGAGGGAGGGGGGAAAATAATGGTGCCGTTGTTTTGCCAAAGCCATTGTAAGCTGTGGGGTGAAAAAAAAAATCAATTTTATTAAAGCTGAAATCGTGCGAAAGTCTATGTATGTAATACACACGATGCAGGCCTTTTTTGTTCACCTAGTCTGGGTGTTGCCGTGCCGACAGTGAGGTCAAGTCAAAATGGCCGCTGGAAAAGCCACCCAAAGAAAAACCACAGGGAGCTGGGGGCCCGGTTAGACAAACAGGAGAGGGGTTTTCAGTACCGTGACCACAACATGACCAAAAAAGTGCGCTCCGGCTGATTTGATAGTGTGTTTATTGTTCCCCATACGATCTCATCCGCATGTTACTCTTAAAACCTCGTACCCGTGCTGTGGTCACAGTGCAAAAAAACGCGGCCCCAAGCCCACTGAACTGGTTTAAGCCGAAAGGAGAATTTGATAAAATGCTCCTTGTAAAAGATGAAAAGAGAGAGCTGAATCTGTTTTGTTTTCTCATAGTAATATCTTCGTATGCCTGTATAGTTGATGTTGCGACCATGGCTTTTATGGAGGACAACCTGTGGTGTGAATTGTTCTTACGATATGATATTATATATTTTTAAGTTTTTTTTTTTGTTTTCTTTTATTTTATTATTTTTTTCTACATTTCTTTTCTCTTAATGTGATGGTAACTCCTATGTATGTGGCTGTCTCTCTATGCACCAATACGGCTTCAAATCTTGTAACAGCCTGCTTGATTGCAGGACAAGTAAGAATGAATTAAAATATAAATATAAATATATATATATATAAATCTAAACCTAAGCTACATGATGATGATGATGACAATGATGATAGTTATGTGGGGGAACACATCAATAAACTCACTACTACTTCCATTGACTGTCCTGCCTCGTATTTCACTGGGTGCATTTACACCTGCATTTACACGACGTCTGCTGTTGTGACGTGCATTTTGTGTGTCGTGTGTTGATGGCCTGAGTCACTCAAGATGAGTTTGAATAATTATTACTATCTGTAATTTACACGTATGCATGCCGATCGTGGTTCCTGATTCGTGGTCTTACCTCGTGTAAGATGCGTTGGGCGACTGACAGTAGGCCAAGAAAATAGTAGACAGGAGACAACTGCTAAGAAAATCAAAGGGTCATAGGGATTGATTGCTTGTATTTCCGATTAGTCACTATAATTTGGACTTTGCATAATGTTTGGGGATTCACATTTTCTAATTCAGGTTAATCTTCTGTCATTTACATTTGTTGGTTTTATATATTTTTGACATTCTGCTGTCCGTTTAGATAGGCCTACAGAGGTGAAGAAGTCTAACAAAACACAGATAACTTACTGAAGATGTACAACAGCTACCAATTTGCCACGTACGTTCCTCATGTCAGAGATCAGTATTGTTCCCACAACACTCAGCTTCCCGGCAGTGTGATCCAAACGCGTGGGGCGCAGTAAAATTAGCATTTTCACCTAATGAGCAATCCAAGGCCGGTGAATTATTTGGCTTTGTTTAACTGAATGAGAACCAAACTCAGCATGGAGGCGGCTTAATTCCAGAAGTCTGCACTGCATTACAGATCAGTATGCGGTGCACACAGTTAGCAGTCATTTGCTTACATTCAACAAGTATCGCCGCGAGCGTGTTTTTAGTCCAGCGGTAATGTTGCGATTAATCCGTTGTAAACGGCCAAGGCCTACTACAGGAGCTTTGAGTATCGGGTCTTAGATAGATAGGAATAGATTCGGCCTCAATTTCTCACGATTCGTGTTCCTACAGGGTAGCCGACACTTCACATGTAGCCTAAATGACGTGTCTAATAGCCTACCTAATATTATTCTATATATATATATATATATATATATATATATATATATATATATATATATATATATAATAAAATTACATCGTAGGCTAAGCCTATATTCCAACTGAGTCAATATTTCGCTCCGCCCACAGTTTCACCTGCAAGGGGGGAGTTACAGGTTTGTGTCACTGGCTGGATGGAGACACGCCTGCAGTAACCTGAAAACGCCCGGAAGATTTAGCCTGCCTTGTTGTGGCAAAAATATTGCATCCTTTTATAGGAATAACAATGTCATTCTTAGTCCTGGGAAAAAACTATACATAATATTTGTGTTTAGTCCTTAGTGAACATTTAACTTTTTTTGTTTGGAGAAAGGTTTTTTTTTTCTTTTCTCATTTTTTTTTTTTTTGTTAACCTGCGTCTCACCTGCTGTCGGCAACAGACAGTCGCTTGGAATAGAAACCTGCGCTCCGTAGCCTAATCCAGGGGTGCGGAAACACGGAAAGAAAGCAGAGAAAGTCAATTTTTTATATTGTCCGTTTCTGAAAGGTGTTTGGATCAACCGGATTGTGGAATGGATGACAGCCCAAGCGCTCCGGTAAGAATTTTATCTTTAAAAAAATAAATAGGTTTTCATTGATATCACAGTCAAGTTTCACTTCTGGGCTGACGAGATAGACTATAAAACTGGCATCACCTTGCTCATATGTGTATTATAAAATGTCATAATCATCTGTGTATAAAATATGCCAATTCGGTTCATTGCAATATTCACATGTGCACGTTCATTCTGAACTATAAGTCATCATTCTGCTTGACTTCTACTTGTAGACGACTTCTAAATTCCAATTGAGGCGTTGAAATTATTTGTTAACTGATCTACGATACTTGTTCATGACGATCGTTTCGTAATCTCCCTCGTCCATCAAAGCGTGTAGGGGAGTGAGAAAGGAGATTAAACCAGGAATGAATAACCTTTAGATTTTTTTTTCTCCATTAATTTTGTCTTTGGTTATAAAGACACACATCCCATGGACATACGATGGTCAAGAACCGAGTAACTCATTTTAGGCAGTAAGCACATCTAACTTTTCATCCAGATGTTAAAAAACTTAAATAAATAAATAAACGGAAATATTTCCTCTAAAAACAAATTGCCACAAACCTTGTGTGTTTGAATGAATGCTTGCATATGCAAAATGTTTCACAATCCGGTTTGAAACCTAAGAGCTGAACGGGTCTTTAACTTTATTGTGAATCATAGGCTTGCATGTTGCTTTGCGTAGAATTAAATTTATTTTATTTTTTTGCATTCATGTTAACACTATCTTTGGTGGCTGCAAGATGCTGCTTTCTGGGCCTCTTCCCTTGTGTCACACACAAGATTGGAGTCTAGACCTCATAAAAGATTAACAACCACACGGGCCCAACACCTGTTGCCCCTCGCAACAAAGAGCAGACACCGTCTTCTCGGATTTCACATCGACCTTTCAAGATGCCCAGGTTGGCTGCAGGCGTCCACACGCCGGTTTTTGTTCCTTGACGCTCATGTAACTCTAATCGTAATCGCAGATGTCCCATGCTGTGAAGCCGCGGCACTTTTCTCTCATGATTTGGCTGGTTCTCGTCAAAGTGATTTCAACTAGTTAAAACCGTGCTTACGTTTTACAGGATGAGCGGTGTATCACGGGAAGGGAAATGGGAGGGGAGGGGGCAGACAGGACTGCGATGGCAACAGAAACTCATTATAATATTCATGTATTGATACTGCTAGGCAAGCATCAATGAAAGGATGTTCTCTGCTCTGATTCTATGGAGATGCCCAGCCTTAGATTTGGGTGGGCAACAAGACCCTTATTTATTTCTGGGTTTCACATCAGCATCTGGCCTTATTAATTAGCCCTGACATGTGTGCCATCTGACATGATAGCCGAAGACTGTTTCTGCATCTCTACGTAAAGCATTTCACTGCGGTCTAACCTACGAGTGAACCAGGTGTGTACAGCCAATTAGCTCATGAAGTCAGGGTAACCGTTGGAAACAAAAACCTGCATACACACAGCATGCAGTAGCCTAAGGTCTGTCTCCCATTTGCAGGCCTGAGTCATGTTTTCATCTGTAAAACACCCGAAGGGTGCCCTCGTCGACAGAGAGTCCATTACGGATGCTGGCAAAGTGTGCACTGTTGCCACGCAACCGCAGGAAGCTGGCACTCTCCGTTGCCAGTTAGGCTAGGATTACACGGGAATATTCGGCCCTGAAAGCCTGTCGCCTCCTCGACGGCTTTCACCTCCGCGATACGCGCGAGCATCTGTCGTCCTCTTTTTCCGCTGGCTGACCTCGCCAGACGCGTTTCCTGTGCTAACCCACCCCCCATTACACCCCCCCCCCCCCCACTCAAAGGCTTCTCCGTCACGTTCTTTGAGGCCATTTTTTCGACGAGCTCTGAGATTGCGCCGTTTCCGTCACCCGAGCCGGCTCTCTCTCTTTTGGCAGCGAAACAAAGGGGAATTCGCGCTTTTATCTCGATCGTTTTGCCCCGCGGTTCGCGCTCGCTACGCGATGCGTGAAGCGGCGGTGTGCCTAAGCGCCATCCGGGCCTGATAGCATCGGGGGCTGTGCCGACGGACGCTGCTAGCTGGGCTGGCCGTTCTGCGTGTGTGTGTGTGCTCAGCCTCAAACAGTGGCAGAGATAAGAGTGTGCGCACTTTCCTGTATCCTGGAGGTTATTGCTGTGGTGAGACGGCCTTGCAGATACAACTGGGTGTACAAAATTTGGAGACTCAAAATACCCAGGGCTAGAAATTGGTTTCACCCTACGGTATGATTATGATCCTATCTCTTTAGGGATTGGGGAATTGAATGGCTGAGTGACAGGCAAACACAGTCTGTAGGGAAACCAGTCAGAAGCAGTCAAAGGTGGTTTGGACTGGCCCAGCTCTCCCAGAAGGAGGGGGGGAGGGGGGGAGGGGGGGAGGAGGGCGGAGGCGGTAAACTAGCGTAACAGCCCAGCGTGTTGCTTTTACACACGCGGAAGAACAATGCCCGAACCGCGGGTTCCGAGCCCAAACCGGCACCTTATCCGTAACCAGGTCGGGTCCCCGCCCGCGAAACCGCTCGTCCCGCTGTGCGGCTGAGAGACGTCCTGAGGAGATGATGAGGATCTGTTGTTGTTTTGTTTTGTTTTTTTTTGGAGATGTAACGACTCTGTTCGTATGATTGACCGATATTTCGTTTCTAACAGCTGGAATTAAAATAATAATAAAAACATAAGTGGAGAGTGTACAGTTCATAGTTTATAGTTTTTTTTTGAAGCTTTTAAAGAAACTGACTCATAAAGAAAGTAGACCTGCTTTCCGTTCAGTGAGGGCGTTGCTAAGGGGCAAGGACTGTCGACCTGTGAACAAAACTGTGCGGTATGACTAAAATGGTAATATTGTATTCAAATTATAAGCCAGAATTCCTATTAATCACCTGTATAAATGGCAGAGGTGAAATATCCAGGGGTCAGAAAGTAAAAGTCCTGCCATCTGTTTCTACCACCCCCAGCTCATTCCACTAATTAGCTCTGCCACCTGGCTGAAGAATTGTGCTAATTAGCAAATCCAGGTGATTGGAACAAAATGCTGGGGAGGACTATTACTTCCTGAACCTGGATTTCCCACCTGTGATAACTGGCCTGATATAACCCTTACACCTGTCATGAATAGTCACAGTATTTTATCACAGTTTATGATCAATGCACCGTCTTAACACGCACATGCAATTTTATATTTTGGTCATAAGCAGCAACAGGCTGTCATGACTGGATGTGACAGGTGTTATGTCATGCTTATGATAGAATTATGTAGGCTTTATAGCATATACGCAGGTCAAGTAAAGAGTTACTGAGATGTAATATAATGGTATTAAGTCCAGGATGACCGTTGCCTGGAATTTCATACACTTTAAAAACAGTTGCCAGTTTCATTTACTCAGTGTCCTTCATCATTAATTCCTTTACCATCCAAAGGACAAATTAAAAGTTGTCAGTAGTATTTTCGGCACGATGTTTGCCACTGCATTTCATCCTGCCTCTTTTCCAGTTTGTTACATCTTGGCATTCAGCAGATGCTCTTCGCCAGGGGGACGTAAACAGAGCGCGTACGTTTTGAAATCCATTTATTCAGCTGGATATTTTTTTTTTTTTTTTAAACCGAGGCCGTTTGGGTTATGTGCCTGGCTCAAGGGTACGGCGTCGACAGTTCCGAAACCATCGCGCTACGCCTTCGCCGCCTCCCCGCGTTTCCCCTTCGAGACTCTGAGACGCGAGCGAGCGACTCTCCAAGAATTCTCAGAAACTGGTACACCTTTGCAGCAGTGCGTGATGAGTCACGGAAGAACGAGTGGAAGGAACGGTTTCCGCCCGCCCCCTCCTCCCGAAAGAATGCAGTGCCAGGCGGGGCACGGGTACACCCGGCGGCGGGGAGAGTGACGCGCCTGTCAAAACAGTCTCACGGCCTACTGAAACCGAAAACATCAGAACTGAGAGGGCTGCTTTTCGAGAAGGGCGCGGTCCCTCGGTGAAGGGGAAGCAAGTGCCGCCCCACTGCTTGCGCAAACACTTGTCCCTGGTACTGGTTTAACTGGCAGCGTCGGCACCGCAGTACCGGTTAAGATCTGGGTTATAGGGCAAAGCTGGAGCAGGATCAGTGGATTTGAGATGAGAAGGTGCTGGCGCTGGTACAAAGCATAATTATTCACTGTAATAAACTGTTTGCGTATATACCGTGTCTATACGTGTGAAGTTGCTTGCGAATTCTGTCTGTTGCCATGAGGTCAGAAGGTACAGAAATTGAATGTTTTCAAGGGTTGAGAGTCTGTGGTCATTGCAGTTATTTCTGTGGAAAACCCTGAAAAGTGCCAAACTCTCGGTGCTGTATATGCATGGGGCATGCTGCCCCACCAAGCCATAACTTGGCAGAATGGCATACCTGCCATCCCAATACCCCTGGATATAATTATACTACAATATTTAGCACAACATTCTTACGCAGTATAGCACTATATCCTCTAATTTCCTCTTTCATTTGTTATGGCATTTAAAGCTGCATTCTTCTACCTCTGTATCATTACTGACCTTTGCCAAACCTTTTTTTTTTATTATTTTTTTTTTTTTATAAAAGCCTTTGCCTAAACTTGTGTGCGATTTCTTAGTCACTCTGAATGGGAACAGCTACCGAATGACTGAATGTAATGTAACCGCGACTGCCCTGCACTGCGGAAGGAAACATTCATTTTAAATTCATCTCACTATTTGCTAAAAATAAGTAGGACAGGATCAGAAACTCTGAATTCCTAATTGAATGAGCCATTATCGTGTAATGGAATCCCGTCGTCATGTCTCTGCTCTGAAATGCTGATTCAAGCGAAAGCTTTGTTTTAGGGCTCAGGATGGCAATTCCCAAGTGATTCCGAACTATTCAAGGTCAAGAGGTCGCTGGAATTAGTGTTCAGTTATTCAGAAAGGGATTTTAATATTTGCTCTCTGTAAGCCAAGCCATGGTTCTCAGACAGTCAAAAGCCATTTAAATTTAGCTGGATCACACTCAAGAAAACGTGGATTATATATTTGCCAGACAGAATGAACAGCCTGATTATAATACACAATAAGGCTTGTGCTGGGGGAAACTGCCTGTCGTTTCGACTGTTTCAGGCGTTCCTTCGTTGGCTGTCAGTCTGTGAGTGTGCATTTCCTAATACTTGCCATTTCTACCAAGTTTGGTTGGGTGGACTTCGTCGAAAGTTAACCGTGCTCAGTCTATAAAACACGGAATGTGGTTTCTGCTGTAGCGTAAATTCCATGCCATGCCTTTAACCTGTTTACCATAGCTGACAGAAGTGACATCACACCATTTATTTCTTTATGAAAATCAGTTTGATAGTGCTCACAGTTATAATTTATGCAGAAAAATGTCTGTTCCGTGAGGTCACATAAGGTTTAAGTATCTTGTGAGCTATGTTGCTGCGTTTCCTTTTTCATTTTTTATTTTTTATTTTTTGTTCCTGCTGGAAGATGAATGAATCACCGTGTGACAACCACGGGTGCCACTTGGGATTTTAAGCCCTTAGAAAAGTTTTCCCATTGGGCCCCACCCCCCCCAGTCCACCCCAGAAACATCCTGTGTTTTAATATTTTTTGAGGGCCCCTGTCAGTCAAGGCCCTTGGAATCGTCCTAACACCCGACCACGCCCCACCCCCCCACCCCCCCACCCCCGCCCCAAATTTCAGTTGACTGGCAGCCAGATGCTGCTTTATAGACAGATGAAGACAGAAATACAGTTACTGGCTAAGTAACAATGTTGAGTAAGGTGTGCTTTGGGAATGCTTTAAAGGACTGTTCAACCGTTTTTTCCCCTGTCTCAGGTAGTAAGCTTGTTTGTTCAGTAATAATATAGATCAGCTGTTTTATATGAAGACATGCCTAGATACCTGCACACTTAATCATCCACCAACTGCTATGCATGCACCCCCCCCCCACCCTCCACCCTGACCCCCACATTTTGTTGTCCTGTCTGTATTTTAATTACCGTTATATATTTCCGTAATGTGCGTTTTTATGAGATGCAAAATAGATTTGCCGATAAAGGACAAACAACAAATGGACACATAAATAATAGTAATATAAAATACCCATATTTGATTGTTTATCTGTCTGGGGAATGGGTTAATGTGCCAACTGTGTTGGCTTAATGCACAACACATTAATGACTTTAAACAATCATATTTCTGCCACACTGCTTTGCGTGTCTGCGTTGCTTTGGCTGCTACTGAATAAAAATGCTGGCAGAACAAGATGAACAATGCTGGTATGAGAGCCAAATAAATCATTTGTCTGCCCCTGTTTTACCTTCTTTCATAAACGTAATGAGTGAGCATTTCTCTGCGGAGTGGAATTTGACCATTGCTTGTAAACACGGTTTCTTTGTTTTGCATTGCTGTGCACATTGCATATCCTGACTGTGTTATCTACCATTTTGGGTGTGCAGGCAAGCTGCAGTAGATGTAGCATCAGTACATTCTACCTTTTAACATACCCTATATTCTCGCAGTGTCTACTCGTTTTTTGGAGGTGTGCTATTGCAATATAAATCCATAAGGAAAAATTTGATGTTTCAAGTGCTTTGCATTACTGACCTTTTTAAAACAAACTATTTTCAATAGTTGTCTTCACAAAACCTCTTTAATGTCATGCAGTTTAGTTGGTAGTTTTTTTTTTGTTTTTTTTTTCAACTCTCAGGGATCTGCAGTGGGGTTTTCAAGTTTCACTGGAGTTAAAGTAACTGAAATATGTATTAGACCCATATTTGTGTGAATATAGTACATAAAAAGTATTTATATGTAATGCCTGTTTAGACACACCCACACACTTGCCCGAGCGGGTTCGTACCTGAGTTTCTCCACCCTAAACCTGACCTCCTCCCTAAACCTGACCTCCACCGTAACCCTGACCCTGACCTCCACCCTAGCCCTGCCCTCTGCCCTAAACCTGGCCTCCACCCTAACCCTGACCTAACCCTGTCCTCCACCCTAACCCTGACCTCCGCCCGCCCGCAGGCCGACTGGGACACCTCGGTCCAGTTCCTTCCCACCGCCGACTCCCTGAAGCCGAAAAAGAGAAGGAGGAGGCCGACTAAGAAGGAGGGCATCGGCATCGGTGTGGGGATGATGATCCTGGCTGTGGTCTTGGCTCTCATCACTGGGCTGCTGGTCTGGCATTTACACAGTGAGTGCATCATTTATAAACAAATGAATGCAAGTACATACTAATAAATGAACTTAAGGATAATATTAATAAAACAGACAAATGACAATCCATTATAATTTATTGACATTAAGGGTCACAACTGTCCCTCAGGCGGTAGTCGGTAATTCCATATTTGTGCAGCCAAATTTTGGCAGCAGCACCTTTCCTCTCCCAGGGGAATGTCTCTCTTCCCCTTGTTCTCTTGGAGGGGTGTACCCCCTCCCCCCCCCACACTGGCCCCTAGAGTGCTGTGACACAGAACAGATAGGCTGTGGTCACTGTGAGAACTGCGCCATGGTGACACGGGCCCATTTGGCCCCCCGCCCTCTCTCTCCCCTCTCCCCCACCCTCTCTCCCCCCTCTCCCCTCTCCCCCCTTTCTCTCTCTCCTCTCTCCCCCCTCTCTCGACCGCACAGTACGCAGGGCCGAAAGAATAAAGAAGATGTACAGCGGCTCCATGAAGATCACGGGCAGGGGCTTCCACGACGACTACGAGGACCCCGAAAGCCCGGCCTTCCAAGACCTGGCTTCCCAGGTGGTGGAGCAGGTGAGGGAGGAGCTGGTTTATCACCACATCACATTACAGGCATTTAGCAGACGCTCTCATCCAGAGCGACTCACACAACTTTTTACACAGCATTTGCATTGCGTCCGTTTATACAGCTGGATATATACTGGAGCAAAGCAGGTTAAGCACCTTGCTCAAGGGTAGTACGGCAGGTGCTTCCTACCTGGGAATTGAACCTGTGACCGCCCATTATAAATGCTCTGTTCTATCATAACTTTCTAAAGGTCTGCACATGAAGCAGCAAACGGTGAGATACAAAATTTAGGAGTTTGAGAACGTGCCATCGCTTGTGTTAAAATTAAACCGAGCCTCTCTTTTGTTTTGATTAACAAGCACGGCAATTACTATCAGAATCAGCTATTGCATTAATTCCTGATTCATTTTTACTTTATTGGTTATACTGAAAAAGTTCTATTGCCGATTAAGTGGTATAATGGCTACTTGCTGATCAGTGGGAAGCACCACTCAGGATGGACATATTGTCTGTATATATTAATTTTTTTTTATTTTTTAATTATTGTCCCGGAAATGTGTTCCTTGAGGGAGGCGGTCTCTGGCTGCGTATGCCACAGGAAGTAGTTCCAACCAAAAATATATTATTAAATATAAATAACTATATTAGATTAAATAGAGTGTATTGAAGAATAATCAGGTACTGTAACTGAAACATCACAGATACAAACTCTGAAGACACTTGACACCCATGACCCCCCCAAAAGTCACTATACCAACCATTAAACATCCAAAATATCCTTCTTCACACACAAAAACTGTCTAAGCAGATCAAAAGCATACGCTTATTCTGTAATTATATTTCTAAGAAGCCCACAGGGGTGACACTACTGCATTAAGCAGATGTAAGTAAAAAAAGGTACCAGCTGCCACCTTTCTGAGAAGCTCGTTAATCGTGAAAAACCAGTTCGGGGAAACGATTACTCCACCTCTTGTCTTCGCTGCATAGTAGCCAGCACCGATTAATGTAACAAAATAAAACTGTCTGAGACAGTGGATGGGTCAGTTGCTTTCAAGATTCCATCGGTATAATCACAGCTGTGATCAGGGAGGGGTAGTAGTTTGGATATGTTTTTGTAAAACATGTATTGGCGTGTATGCGTTTCGTATGTAAAACAGGTTGCCTACCTGTTTTTATGTTTAATACCTCTGGGAACCTGCATAGCAAATTATGCCTCCGCCATTTTGACTCTAGTTTATGATAGGAGCTATTTTCTATTTTGCATTTTATAACAAGGTACATTTACTGTATGCGTTCTTCTCATCCCTGGCCACAATGCACCCATTCTTGCTCTGTGGAGTGTGCACAACATCTACTCAATCCAGGGTACTGTTGATAAACTCCTTTTTCTAAAAACAAAATTTAGTGGCAGTGAGCTCCTTAGGGCCAACCCAGAGTTTTACAAAATAAAGAGAAGTCTGCAGCTTTGTCTTGAGCCCCTTCCGGCAGTAGGAAGTTATGCACCTCTTGTGGAGTGGAGGAGTCACTGCTCTGCAGTGTATGGCATTGTACGTTTACATTTGCATTCTCGTTAACTTCAGGGGCTTATTTCACAAAGCAGGATTACTGAGTTGATTACTCGGTTTCATAAAGCAGAATTACTGTGTTAGCTGGATAACTTGCGCTGAGTAAAACCCGGAACAGCACCTTTTTACTTCAGTCCATGCTCCAGATTTGGGAGGGGTCCAGGTTTTACTCTGCGCAGTTATCCAGCTAACTCAGTAATCCCTGCTTCGTGGAACTGGGCCCAGGTCTATGATTATCTCACAAAGGAACAGTAACATTTATCTTTCCTTCGTTTGATTATTTCTTGCATAGTAATGTGGATTACAAGTGAATTCTGCTCTGCTCCTTTGTCTTTCAGCTCAACGCAATGTATACAAAAAACCCACGGGTGTCCAAATACTACGTGGGTTCCTCTGTTCAAGCCTTCAGGTACAGTCCTTTGAGTTTCACTTGTTTCATTATCAGTACCTCTAGAGCAGGGATCATCAAATCTGGCCCTCGAATCCAAATCCAGCCCTGGTTTTCTTTTCTCCCGGGTAATTAGTGCTACTGATTGGCCAGACTGACTTCACACCTGACTCCCAGGCAAAGGGAGGGTAGAAAACCAGCAGGTCTCGGCCCTCGAGGACCGTGAGTTGCTGATCCCTGCTCTAGAGCTTAGATACTCGCTCAGCAGAATGATAGTTTATGTTCCAGTCGTAAAGCCTTCCCATCACATTTGTTTTTGGCTGGACCGCGACAGCGGGGCCAGCCCTATAAACGCGAATGTCTGTGACTGAGTGACTGAGTGATGAAGTTACACCATTGGTCGGCCGAGTTACGAAGTTGCACCATTGGTCGGCCGGTCCAGCCGTATACTAGGTTTTGACCTGGTCTTGTTCCTTTATAGTGGCCTAAGAACAAAGAATATGCAAATATTGAGTTCCGTCTGGTGTTTGTCCAACACCCCTAGCTCTTCTCGTCTCTCCCTTCATCTTTCTCCCTTGCCTGCCTGTCCCATTCCAGTGAAGACCTTGATCGGGACAACGTCATGGCCTATTACCTGTCGGAGTTCGAGGTGTCGCAGGGGCAGGAGTCCGTCGTCGACGGCGACTTGACCTCCGAGGGCGAGCCCGAGCAGCTCAAGTCCAGGCAATTCCGCATGCAGGAAAACGCCCTGCAGTTCCAGAACATGGTGTCCGGAGGTACGACACGGACATCCTGCGAAAAAATGTTTGTGATGTCATAGCGGATTGAGGCAGGCTATCTGTGACTGCTTTGTACTCTTCTTGAAATTCAGTTAGTGGTCTTATTACGGTCTTATTTTTTACCCTTAAAAAACCATCCACAATTCAGGGTCTGAGTCACTAAGTAAAATATCCAAAAGTCTTTATATGCAAAAAACTTTTTCATCATACTTTTTTTATCATGTGCCTACAAGACAGAAGAAGTGGAAAAAGTAGGCAACTAAAAAAGGAAGGGAAATTAGCACAGAGGGTCTATTTTTTGGATGTTTTTCTATAGATGCAATCAGAGGTGGAAAATCCAGGTTCAGAAAGTAAAAGTTCTCCCCAGTATGTTGTTCCAGTCCCCTGGATTTGCTAATTAGCACGATTCTTCGGCCTGGACTAATTAATAAAATCAGCTGGCTGAGTTAATGAGTGGAAGGACTTTTCTGACCCCTGGACTTGCTGTCCCTGCATGCAATACAGTGCCAGCATTCGAAGACAGAAAATGATCAAATATGCGGTAATAAGTCTTGTGCACTGCGCTAAGATTTGTGATTGTTTAGTATTATAAAACAGTTCTCATGTCTATTTATCATTTTTTTAAATGTTTTATTATTTGGTTGCGCTCCATCTGGCACTAAATAACTATGTCGAAAGGGTAATCTGTGCCTGCACAAGACAACCTGGTGATAAATATTAATCAGCGCTGATTAATTATACCCCTCTTATTCTTTCTTGTAGCTGTGGATCCCCGCTTGAACCAGAAGAATTTTAAAAGTGAGACCCATTTTCCTTTTTTAAAAAAAAATGTATTTAGCAAGATGTTATGCAGTGACTTGCACAACTTTCTAAAAAATATACCATGCATTTGTACAGCTAGACAGTTACTGAATCGGCTCAGTTTGAGTGCAAAACAGCTGTGTCTCACCTAGGATTAAAACCTGCAGCCCATGCGCTACAAATTCAGTTCCGTAACCATTATACAACCCAAGGGGTTCACACCACTTTGTACATCTTTGACATTGTTGCCCTCCCTGAGGTACAGTCATGCCTGTCTTCCTCTTGTTGCAGCCCAGAAAAAATACACCTACCACGCCCAGAGTGACAAGAACCAGACCCTTCAGTCCCCCGGCTTCCCCACCTCGCCGTACCCGCCGGAAAGCTTCACCGAGTGGGAGCTGCGAGCCGACCCCGGCTTCAGGATCAAGCTGGACTTCCTCAAGTTCACCCTGGAGGACGACTGCAAGAAGGACTTCGTCAAGGTGTACGACTCCCTGGTCGCCATAGAGATGAAAGCCATGGCGGAGTGAGTGCAGTTTTGCGTTTTACCTGTGGTCGCCAGATTTACCTGGCCAGAGGTGAATCAGTCGCAGGGGCCTGGTCGCATTGATCCGGGTGTTCACCGTTGACCATGCCTTGGTGAGCGGTGTCCTCGGTTTGTCTGTGTGCTTTCAAGCGCCGGTGCCGCGGAGCTTCTGCTATTGATTGTATTTGCACCGTATATGTTCTTGTGAAGACCTTGCTGATGCTATGTTCTGTCAAAGAAACTGCTTCCTGAACGAAGGTTTCCCTTGGGCCGATTGGTCCATTTCCTCTGTGGTCACAGGAGGTGCGGCTCCTACCCTCCCAACGAGCCCCTGTCCTTCATCTCCTCGAGGAACGTCATGCTGGTCACGCTGGTCACCAACAAGGACAAGAACTTCCCAGGCTTCCAGGCCGTTTTCACCCAGGTCCCACAGGCCTTAGGTAAAGACAGACGAGAGCCACCCCCTGCAGTGTGGCAGTCCGTCTTGTTTAGGCCCCCTGGAGCTGCTCGGTCAGCACAGGTGCTCGCTACGGGGGCCATCTTGGCCCTGCAACCACAGGTTCAATCCCTTGGCCTCAGCTACATCATTGGTTGACTATGGCCAGGTGTACACGTTAGTCGGACCCAATTGGGCCTGTCAGGGATAATGTGGGTTCATGGTGCCCACGGTTACCCATAGACACACCTGTTGGCGCCCACAGGCTACCCGTTATGGCTAGTGAGACTCTAGTTGGTGCTAGATCTCTCCTGTAGCCCTGTGTGGACTGTTGGGTTTAGTATTGACTGGTTCAAAGTGAATAGCATAGCTTTGGCTGAAGTGGTCTTCTTGCGTATACACTGACGGCACCATGGTGATCCGGAACAGCCAACCATTCCAAATTTCTAGAAAACTGAAGAAGAGAAAAATAATATTCTTGGCAGACTCCACAGGTCCTTGAACACACCCACTAAATGTCTTTTTTGTGTTTTTTTATTTTTGCAGCATGTGGTGGTAAACTGACAGGACTTACTGGCACCTTCAAATCTCCTAATTATCCCGGGCACTACCCCCCTTCTATTAACTGTGTCTGGGACATTGAGGTAAGGAATGTATTTAGTGTTTTAATTAATGGTGCTGTTTGTTCCCAAACAGGAATAATTAAATTTAGTAAGCTTTAGGTATAACTAGCATAGAAACATTCTGTTTTTTTGGTTGTGATGTCATCAATAATTTTGTCACTGTAGGCACTGGGTGGGTGACATCTGAGAATCTACAGAACCACCAGATAAAGAGACTTGATAGACTAACCAGATAGTCAACTCCTGCTTTCCTTTCATATTTCTTTTTTTCTTAACTAAAGGAGATTCTGGTGAGTGAAGGGGGAGATGGTGTTGGAGGTTTAGGAGATGGAGGTAAAGGGGGAGATGGTGTTGGAGGTTTAGGAGATGGAGATAAAGGCGAAGATGCAGTTGGAGGTTGCGGAGGTGGAGGGTAAGGGGGATATAGTGTTAGAGGTGGAGGAGAAGGATGGTGAAAGCTAAGTTCCCGCTGTTCTCACTCAGGTCCCAATGGGGCAATATATCAAGGTCCAGTTCAAGAAATTCTACCTGGCTGAGCCGGGAGTCAGCCCCAAAACATGTCCTAAGGACTATGTGGAGATAAACCAAGTCAGGTCAGTTACCTTGTTGCTTTACCAATTCATCTTTGTTGTAATTCAGTTGTCTTGGAAAGAGTTATTTATTTTTTTTAAAGTAAGAATGTATTTTCCATTTCACGGTTTGCAAGCTGTTCTGCTTGAAGACTTGCAAGTGTCCAGAATCCGCTTGTCCTTTTGGGTTTCAGACTATGCGGAGGAAAGCTCAGGAACACCGTGATGACCAGCAATTCCAACACCATGAGGGTTACGTTCAACTCAGACAAGTACTACGTGGACCAGGGCTTCCTGGCCGAGTTCCAGGCCTTCGAGCCCTCCAATCGTAAGTCCAGATCCCTGAAAGACAGCAGACTTTACAGCTTTACATCTACTGAGTGTTGACATCCTTTGTTCTCTGAAGTGCAGTATCACATTCACTGGAGGAGAGGGAGTCACTTTTGCGACATCATCTGAACACACCCCTTTCTCTGACGTCCCCTCTCTGAAACACACCTGTTTGTGATGCACCTTCTCTGTAACTGACCCTCTTTACAACACAACCCTCTAGAGACACAGCCTTTGTGATACGCACTCTGTGACACACCCTTTCTATAACAGACCCCTCTTTACCACACGACCCTCTGTGTAAGACACGCCCTCTCTGTGACACTGCTCAGTATGACCCACACCACCTGTCTGAATGCATCATCCTGCTGTCCACAGCCTGCCCAGGCAAGTTCAAGTGCTACAACATGCTGTGCATCAACCCCAGCCTAAAGTGCGACGGGTGGGATGACTGTGGAGACAACAGCGATGAGAAGAACTGCGGTATGTACAAGCCCTGCACACACGTACAAGAACACATACACTAACATACAAACACACACACGCGTGCACACATACACTAACATACAAACACACACACGCACGCACACAAACACACACACACACACACACACTCACATGCACAAACACACACACACACACACACATGCACAAACACACACGCACGCATACACTAACATACAAACACACATGCGCACGCACACACACACACACACACATGCACAAACACACACACACACAAAACACACACTCACATGCACAAACACACACGCGCACACACACACACACACACACGCACACACACACTCACATGCACAAACACACACACACACTCACATGCACAAACACACACACATGCACATACACACACACATGCACACACACGCGCAAACACACAACACACACACACACACACACGCACGCAAACGCGCAAACATACACACACACACGCACGCACACACATACCCAAACACACACATACACATACGCACACTCACACACACACACACACACACACACACACACACACACACACACACACACACTCACATGCACAAACACACACACGCAAACACACACACAAACACCTAGCCAGTTTCCAGGTGCCATGCTGTTGTCATGGAGCGTGACTGGAGGACGTGCTTCTTGTCCAGTTTGTGAAAAGTCTCAGATCGCTTGTAAGAACACTCTGTGCAAGCCGAAGATGTGGCAGTGCGACGGTGTCAACGACTGCGGAGACAACACGGACGAGGATGACTGCGGTGAGACTCGAGTCATCACATTACATCACAGGCATTTAGCAGACTCTCTTATCCACGGCGACTTACACAACTTTTTACACAGCAGACTCGATGCAGCGGTCACACCGATCGCATCAGCCACGATGCTGTTATTCCAAAGGCGATTAAAAAATAAGCTGTGTTAACTCGCTTTAAATGGCCACCACAGCATACTGTAACACAGCCCCAGAGCATGCCTGTGCCAAGAATTTGCATCGCCCATGCCTGGAACTGACCTGCCCAACCTGGCAAACTCACGGCTTTCTAGGAATTGAGCATCACGTCGTGGATTTAGCAAGCAATCATTCAATCAAATTTTATTTGTATAGCGTATTGTACCGCACATTCCACTGGTGTTAATCATGTCATTAAAACAAACAAACAAAATATTTTCATTGCAAACAAAAAAGACGATGAAGCATTTCGCATTTCGCAATCAAATCGAGGATAACAGCTTGGTTGAATGACCCAGTGACAGACACACACGAAACAGGGCTGTTTTAAAAGAGTCTGATAAATTATTAGCATTGTACATCATTATCATTGTATGTCAGCCAAATGTACCTAGTTAGCTAATACGATTACGTTAGTTTTTATTTGGCAGGATTGTTTTTGTTTGATTAGGCAAATGTGATTCCAGAGCTAGTTAGTACTTGGTAGGATTGTTGTTTGCTGAACAGGTTACCCTACAGGGTTGGAGTCCTGATCTATGTGGTCACTTCTGGCACTACGATCTTTACTTCACTCTAGTGTGTTTCTTTTGCACCTCTGCACCTTGAACTAATGCACTTGTTGTACGTCGCTCTGGATAAGAGCGTCTGCTAAATGCCTGTACTGTAAATGTAATGTAAATGTCATTGGGTCATTTCCCCCTTGCTCTGTACTGACTCGTATGCGTAGTCTTTTTGCGTGTACGCGCGCTCAAGTCCTCTGCTTCCCTCCTTCCACGCGGACAGGCGCGTGCAGGAAGGAGCAGTTCACGTGCCTGAACGCCCACTGCGTCTCCAACGAGACCAGGTGCGACGGGAAGGACGACTGCGAAGACGGGTCGGACGAACTGGATTGTGGGGGAGGTGAGAATCGTCCCTTTGAAGCAGCGCCCACTCGAACCCACCCAGTCCCCAAGGGTCACAGTACCCCCAGGGTTTCTTAGTCAGGCGACCGGTCTGCCTGACCATCCAATCATAGCCTTCACTGATGATGATTTTGACCAATCATAGCCATGAACTGACATAGTGGGTTCAACACGCATTCCAATTGCTTTGACTCTTTAGATACCAGTGAAATATGAAAACACTTCTGAGGATCCCTCAGTGAAACGGATTGCTAAGTTAAAAAGTAAAATCATGTGAGAGAAGCATTTTGTTTTGGAGATACTTATGATTATTTGTGTGACTGACCCCCCCCCCCCCCACGTTGTCCAGTTTCAGTCGTGCCCTGCACGGAGCTCACGTACAAGTGCAAGAACGAGCAGTGCATCAATAAGCTGAACCCGGAGTGTGACAATGCGAAGGACTGTGAGGACGGCTCTGACGAGGCCAGCTGTGGTGAGCCTGAACACACAGAGCGGCCAGACTGCGCCCCCAAACACACACAGAGCAGCCAAACCGCACCCCCAAACACACAGAGCAGGCAAACCGCACCCCCAAACACACAGAGCAGGCAAACCGCACCCTCAAACACACAGAGCGGCCAAATCGCACCCCCAAACACACAGAGCAGCCAGACTGCGCCCCCAAACACACAGAGACTGTACCAAACCGCACCCCCAAACACACAGAGCGGCCAGACCGCACCCCCAAACACACAGAGCAGCCAAACCGCACCCCCAAACACACAGAGCAGCCAAACCGCACCCCCAAACACACACAGAGCAGCCAAACCACACCCCCAAAACACAGAGCAGCCAAACCGCACCCCCAAACATACAGAGCAGCCAAACCGCACCCCCAAACACACAGAGCAGCCAAACTGCACCCCCAAACACACACAGAGCAGCCAAACCGCACCCCCAAACACACAGAGCAGCTAAACCGCACCCCCAAACACACAGAGACTGTACAAAACCGCACCCCCAAATACACAGAGACTGTGCCAAACTGCACCCCCAAACACACACACAGGCCAAACTGCATCCCCAAACACACAGAGCAGCCAAACTGCACCCACAAACAGAGAGAGCACCCCAACTTCCCTCCCCCAATGGGAAACACAGACAGGCCCAACAGTGTTGCTTGTGTGCCTGTATGTGTACATACTGCATGTGTATATGATGTGTTTACTGTGTTGCGTGTCTCTCTTAATCTTCCGTGCAGAGTGTGGCAAGAGTCCTTACAAGACCGCAAAGATTGTGGGCGGGCAGGACGCCTATGAGGGGGAGTGGCCTTGGCAGGTCAGCCTCCACGTCCAGGAGAAGGGTCACGTGTGCGGCGCGTCCGTCCTCAACAACCGCTTCATCGTCACCGCCGCACACTGCGTGCAGGACCGCGATATACTGTAATGGGCCCCACCCACCTCTGCCCCGCCCGCACCTCTATTAACATGATAAACCTCACTTCTGTCCCCCCCGCACCTCTATTAACATGATAAACCTCACTTCTGTCCTGCCCACACCTCTATTAACATGATAAACCGCACTTCTATCCCACCCACACCTCTGTCACATGATAAGCCTCCTTCCTGATAATGACGACTGCAACAGTTTCATTATAAAACAGTGACGCCGCTTGTTTTTGGGGGACCTACAGTATGAAGTCGAATAATCTATAAATCTGTCCTTGTGTGTGATTGTGTGTTTGCGTATGTGCAGGTACTCTACACCGGATGTGTGGGATGTGTACCTGGGCCTGCACATTCAGCAGGTGATCAGTAAAACGACGGAGCAGAGGAAGCTGAGGCGGATCATCCCGCACCCCGACTACAACCACCTGACCTCCGACAACGACATCGCCCTGATGGAGCTGGACGAGCCCGTCCTCCTCAACAACAACATCTGGCCCATCTGCCTGCCCGCCCAAACGCAGAGCTTCCCCGCCGGGACCAGCGTCTGGATCACCGGCTGGGGCGCAACCCGGGAGTCCGGTCAGTGTGTGTGGACGTGTGTACGTGTGTGTGTGTGTGTGTGTGTGTGTGTGTGTGTGTGTGTGTGTGTGTGCGTGCGTGCACCCGTGCATCTGTTGGTCTATGTTTGTGTTTGCGTTTCGGTCTTAACTGTGCGTACGCACAGTCCGTGTGTGTTTGGGTCTCAGTACTGACTGTGTGTATGTACAGTCCGTGTGTGTTTGGGTCTCAGTACTGACTGTGTGTATGTACAGTCCGTGTGTGTTTGGGTCTCAGTACTGACTGTGTGTATGTACAGTCCGTGTGTGTTTGGGTCTCAGTACTGACTGTGTGTATGTACAGTCCGTGTGTGTTTGGGTCTCAGTACTGACTGTGTGTATGTACAGTCCGTGTGTGTTTGGGTCTCAGTACTGACTGTGTGTATGTACAGTCCGTGTGTGTTTGGGTCTCAGTACTGACTGTGTGTATGTACAGTCTGTGTGTGTTTGGGTCTCAGTACTGACTGTGTGTATGTACAGTCCGTGTGTGTTTGGGTCTCAGTACTGACTGTGTGTATGTACAGTCTGTGTGTGTTTGGGTCTCAGTACTGACCGTGCGTACGTGCCTGTGTGCGTACGTACAGACTGTGTGTGTTTGTGTCTCAGTACTGACCGTGCGTACGTGCCTGTGTGCGTACGTACAGACTGTGTGTGTTTGTGTCTCGGTACTGACTGTGCGTACGTGCCTGTGTGCGTACGTACAGTCCGTGTGTGTTTGTGTCTCAGTACTGACCGTGCGTACGTGCCTGTGTGCGTACGTACAGTCCGTGTGTGTTTGTGTCTCAGTACTGACCGTGCGTACGTGCCTGTGTGCGTACGTACAGTCCGTGTGTGTTTGTGTCTCAGTACTGACCGTGCGTACGTGCCTGTGTGCGTACGTACAGACTGCGTGTGTGACGGCTGTGTTTCTCGGTCAGGCTTTCTCGCGAAGGTGCTCCAGAAGGCCGAGGTTCGCATCATTAATGACACGGTGTGCGACAAGCTCCTGGAAGATGACATCACGCCACAGATGCTGTGCGCCGGGGTGATCAGCGGAGGAGTGGACGCCTGCCAGGTACCTGCCCGACCGCCTGGGGTCAGAGGTCATTTCAGAAGGACAGAGAACTTCTCTGTTTCCGCCATTTTATTTTCATCTCTGTGGTAATACTGCTCAAATTTCTTCCCATATTACCCTAGTCCATACACACACACGCACTCATAGATGCATGCACCATCCAAAGTCACACGCACACACTTATGAGTAATTAATACGAAACCGCAAGTCCACAGACGTAAACATTACAGGGCCTCCATTTTTTTTTATATCTGAGGGATGTCTTAGATTATGTATCTACCCAATGTCTCTCACTGAGAGAGACAATCACACACACACACACACATTCACACACTCTCTCTCTCTCTCATACTCACACACAAACACACACTCACACATTCTCTCTCTCACACACACACACTCTCCCTCTCTCCCTCTCACACACACTCTCACACACACACACACACTTTCTCTCACACACACACACTCTCTCTCTCCCTCTCTCTCTCATGCACACTCACACATACACACACATTCTCTCTCTCTTTCCCTCTCTCTCACACACACACTCTCTCTATCTCTCTCTCTCTCTCTCTGTCGCACACGCACACACATTCACATTCACATTATCTCTCTCCCTCTGTCTCCAGGGTGATTCCGGGGGCCCCCTGTCCTACCTGGGCGCTAACGGCCGCTATTACCTGGCGGGCGTGATCAGCTGGGGGGAGGGGTGCGCCCGCAGGAACAAGGCGGGCGTCTACACCCGGGTCACCAAGTTCCGCAGCTGGATCAAGGAGCACACGGGGGTGTAGAGGCGGGAGCGGGCGGGCGGTGGGGGGGGGGGGGGGGGGGGAGACGCGGGATTGGGTGGAGCCGGGGAATTGGGTGGAACCGCCAAAGGACAAAGGAAGCAGTTTCTGGAGAAGGCGCTGAGCCTGGAGGCGAAAGGGGGCTCAAGCTCACCTGCTCCGGGACACACCCACTGTATACAGACCTCTGCACACACACACACACAGACACACACACACACACACACTGTATACAGACCTCTGCACACACACACACACAGACACACACACACACACACTGTATACAGACCTCTGCGCGCGCACACACACACACACACACACACACACACACCCACTGTATACAGACCTCTGCGCACACACACACACACACACACACACACACACTGTATACAGACCTCTGCGCACACACACACATACACACACACACACAGTATACAGACCTCTGCACACACACACACACTGTATACAGACCTCTGCACACACACACACACACACACACGCTGTATACAGACCTCTGCGTGCACACACACGCGCACACACACACACACACACACACACACACACACACACACTGTATACAGACCTCTGCACACACACACACACACACACACACACACACACACTGTATACAGACCTCTGCGCGCGCGCACACACACACACACTGTATACAGACCTCTGCGCACACACACACGCACACGCACACACACTGTATACAGACCTCTGCGCACACACACACACACACACACACTGTATACAGACCTCTGCGCACACACACACACACACACACACACTGTATACAGACCTCTGCGCGCACACACACACACACACACACACACACACCCACTGTATACAGACCTCAGCGCGCACACACACACACACACACGCACACTCTGTATACACAGACTGCCGCGCCAGTTACCTCACTCTGAGCATTACGCAACACGAGCTGAGCATTCTGGCCCCCCTGCGCCACGCCCAGAACCCCACCCACCTCGTCACACCGGATAGTTTTAAGACTATTTTTTGGTTTATATTTCCTTTATGTTCTATGTTCTTTTCTTTCTTTTTTTTTGGAGGGGGGGGTGGTTTTTGCTATAAATTTCTAAATTTGTCAATACAGCAGGCCTTGTCGTTGTTGTAAATAAGAAATGCAATTAGAGGGTGCAACTGTATTTGGGCCTGGTGTGCTTATGCAGTGTTTATCTGAAAACACTAGTCAGTGTTGTCAGTGGGACGGGAGATGTGTATCCCTGACTCTGTGATTGTGCTATTGAACTACGAATGCAAGCGTCCTTACGCCAAAGCGCAGGTGCTCAACTATATTGACAGGATGATGGGATTTGAAGTCCAGCCTGTGAGTTAGAAAAGTATCTGTAATTTGCTGTAAAGGACTTCACATCCCATCAGCCCTTTGGCAAAAAAAAAAAAAAGCTTTGCAGCACTCTGTTTATGGAATAATCTGAGGTGTTGTTTAGAGAGAATCCCAGCCAAGTGTAATTTTCTTTTTCAATCAGTTGTAAATATTGAAGTGTTTTTTTTTTGTTTTTGTTTTTTTTTTTTAAACAAAAAATTTTTTTTTTTTTGTTCTAGTTCTAAATTAATTACTTTTTTGTCATTCTGAGCACTTGGCTGGGATTGATATGTGGAGTATCAAATTAATACCTTTAAAAATGTGATCTCTTTGCTTTTGAACCAGTCGCAGTATGGTTACGCTTTCGTGTTAATTTAATGTGTCACATTCTTATACTTCTTTGATGAAATGTTTTAATGTTATGTTATGTTAAAGCGTTGTACCACTGAAACATTTTATTCAGTGAGAATAGATTTTTCCCCATGCACCAGCACACTGTGGGTAAGCAAGCGAGTTAAACAATGAAATGCTTTGTGTAGCATATGTGAATAAAGGGACAGGATATTGAATGTAGTGCATGCTGGGGCATTAAACTCAGGCAACTGTTTTATTATTGTCTATTTTATATGGAGAGATAAAAATGTGTGTGTTGTTTTTTGTTATACTTTTAATAGGTATTACGATGCAGATGAATATTAATATTTTAAATAATCTCATTAGGCCATTAGAATTTGTTATGAAAAACACAAAACATTATTAGTTATGAAAAACACAATCAACATCTTGACAGTATGAGGTGTATATGATCTTATTATTATTGCCTTTTTTCTGAATGGCCATAAGGGACTGCGCCAAGACAATCTTTGACATTACTCACAATGAGAGAGAACGGGTTAAATCAGGAAATTTATATTTCAGGAAACGTTGTGCTTTTATGAACAGTACCTTATTGAATTCACCTGTGTTTCTGTTTGAACTCACCCGATATTAGTGCCAGGTGTGTCTCTTAAACTCTGTCTCTTAAAGCCATACCACATGATTCTTGTTTAGTTCTGCTTTGATAAAAGTCATTGCCTTCTTCTGTTAAGTAATGTTATATCATTGGAATGTACTCCAGGCACTTGGTTTTAGGCCATCTTCTTGTCAGTAAAATTGTATTATGGGACTTGTTCGAAAGTTTATCAGTGGCTCAAAGCTGACGTACATTTATCTATATATTTTGGTGTTCTGTGTTTTCTTCAGTGAAATGTGTCAATTATGAATATTTCTATGTTGAATGTTGCTCTGCTATGAGTAGTTTGTTACAGGTTGGGGGGTAAGGGTAAAGGTTCATCACGTATTCATTTCTTAACCAAAATTTATCTCGTAATTCTGATGTGTGTGCCTGTATGGTGATTACCTTTGTTATTCCACTTGTTTGTCAGCTGTGATAAAATTGTTTGTGTGTGTGTGTTTGTGTATAAGAGACTCTGTCTCCTTTGTCCTTGCAAATTTAATGTATGTATGCACATGACAGAGAGAGAGAGAATGTGTGTGTGTGTGTGTGTGTGTGTGTTAGAGAGAGAGTGTGTGTAAGAGAGACAAAGAGTGTGTGCATGTGTGTGCGTAAGAGAGAGAGTGTGTGTGTGTGTAAGAGAGTGTGCAAGCGTATATGCGTGCGTCCGTTTGTGTGTGCATGTGTGTAAGAGAGAGAGTGTGTGTTAGTGTGTGTGTGTGTGCGCGTGTGTGTGTGTTTCTCCCTCTCAGAGAGAGTGTGTGTGTGTATGCGTGTGTTTTTCCCTCTCAGAGAGAGTGTGTGTGTGTGTGTGTGTGTGTGTGTGTGCGTGCGTGCATGAGTGCTTGTGTGTTTCTCCCTCTCAGTGAGAGCGGGGTTGGCATTCCCACAGTGTGCCTTATTTCAGGGGGATCAGCAGGTGGGCCTTGCCCGGTGTCTTGTGTGACCCTCTGTCACTGTTGTGTTTGGATGCTGAATAAAGACAGTTCTCAGAGGTTTCTTGTGTCTTCTTTCACTTCTTTTCAACCTTTGGCTAAACATGAATGTAATATATTGTTAAAACATGAATATGTTCATTCCAACTAGTACAATTATGCTGATCTTCATTTGGATTTTCATCTATTTATTCTGTTTAGTGCTTGGGACAGTGGAATGTGTAGCATTGTATGAATTGTCATACTTGACAACTTGCTATTTTTCGGAAGGGTTGGGAGAGATTGTCTTTGAATGACTTACGTATGACAAGAAGGATAACGTGTCCAAGCTGGAACAAATCAGCTGGAAAAATCACTGGAGAAATGGCTTAAGGTTACCATACTTTATATCGATTTGGTTTGAGTGTCCAACACAATTCAAATCCACTGTAGCCTACTTAAAATTGATTTTTTTCCCCAAGCTCTGTCTTTTCAGCTTAGCAGGAGGGAGCATATGTTTAATGGTGGTAGTGTTAATTACACGGTGCTAATGCACACAGGAACAGGTCAAAGTTCTGTAACATCGCAAACTAACAGGATGCATTTAATTTATTTATTTTACTTTATTTCACTCAATTCTCTTTTGCAGTAACGATCATGGGAATAAAAGTCCGATAGGGGATGACTAGGCGACAAGATGCAGAATCAGTTTTGTGGTAATTTGCCCAGTATAGCCTACCGGTGGTTAACATTGATACTAAAATCACAATGAAAGTAACATTTTAACTTAAATACCAACAGCAAAACATAATTTCACAATTTCTCCCTATGCGCAGTTCATAGTGATGTGTACACTAAAAAGAGTATACAGTTGTGTGTGTGTGTGTGTGTTGTTGATCATTCGCCAAGCGTATACAAGGCGAAAACGGGCAATTATGAAGCATCAATGTTGACACTTACCAAGATTATGGAAGGAACGGAAATGGTCCGTCCTTGTTTTCATTCCGCCCGTCTGCAGCTGTTGGCTCTGCTTGGCATTCTCTTTTCCCATATTTCAAGGTAATTTTCTGTCTTCGTCTTTACTTATTGGTTACCTATGTATTCATTTCATAATTTGGAGAAAAAAACATTTCCATTAGGTAACATCCGTGCAGTTACATTTCAGGTGATCAAGATCGTAAACGAATGGCAAAGAAAACAATACAGCTAGCAAGCTAGCTAAAATGGTAACAAGAGTCGGAATGACTGGAGTTAGAGCAACCTAGCGAGTAGATTTGTTGCTATGTCTCGTCTTGTTCTATTTGAATTGTCCAATTTAAAATATTTGAAGAGATTACTGTAAAACTGTCAACAGGTACAGCAAGGTAAGTCGCGAGCTTTCTGTATATAGCTAGCTAACTAGTCTAGCTGTATTGGTATTGGTAAGCTAACTATATGGGCAAGTTCACGGATAGACCATACGGAGATACTTAAAGATACGGAATTGCGTTGTCCCTTGGGTTTTTATTTATTTATTTATTTTTTGTCCTTCTAACTAGTTAGCAAACTTTCGAATTGTTTAGTAGCATTAACGCTAGCATGTGCAAAGTATAAGTGCCAATTTAATGATACAATATGTTGCCTACCATGTCCATTGTTACTCAGCCGTAGGTAATACAAGTAAAGTAGTTAGTCTAGTTGTTTTTAGTTGAAAAATGAAATGTATTTGCTTTACTTTGATGTTTAACCACCTTGCTGACTACAGAAGCGCGGTAATATTTCAGAATATTAATATTTAGCTAACCACATGTTCAGTATGCTTTGTTGCAGTGGTAACCAACCGTGTTTCTGGAGATTTGTCATCCTGTAGGTTTTCACTCCAACCCGAACAAAGCACACCTCATTCATCAGCCAGAGATCTCGTTGAGCTGCTAATTAGTAGAGTCAGGTGTGTCAAATTAGGGTTGAAATGAAAACCTACGGGATGGTAGATCTCCATAAACAGGATTGGTTACCACTGATCTATTATAAGTTTGTCGGTTCATTTGATTTAAAGTTTTGCCACAGTCGTTCCTTGGGGCAGCTTGTTAACTGGATGCTTCACAGTATTTTGCCGTATTTCAGGGCGAGTGGAGAATGGATGCGCTTGATCACATGCTCACGGATCCCCTGGAGTCTGGGGTGAGCAGAGGTGGGCGCATCATGGAAGAGTGCATGCTGGGAAACAGCCGAGTCAGCCTGCCCGAGGACCTGCTCGAGGACGTGAGTCTTATCTTATCCAATAATCAAAACTATTATCCGTGTAGCAGGGCCATTTCAAACAGACCCACATTGCACACACATACGTCTGACAGCCTGTTGACAGTACATGACTGTTAGAAGCTTTTCACGTAGCTCCTGTGTCTGAGTGAATGCGTGATTGCCGTTGTCCTCTCCGCCCTGCAGCCTGAGATTTTCTTCTCGGTGCTGAGCGAGAGCACGTGGTCCGGCGTGCTGACGGACGCCCAGCGCCAGCGACTCCGCCAGTTCCTCCCTCAGTTCCCCGACAACTGCCCCGCCCAGCAGGACGCCGTCATCAGCGACCTCTTCAACAACCAGAACTTCCGATTCGGGAACCCCCTGCACCTCGCTCAGAAGCTGTTCAGAGGTCACGTGGAAAACCGCTTTTGCACCTTGCTTTCTTCTAAGTTCTAAAGTGCTTCTTACTGACCCTTCTAGAACTAACAGTCTCTCCCCTTGGTTTTCCACAGATGGATACTTTAACCCGGAAGTGGTCAAGTACAGACAGCTGTGCGCCAAGTCGCAGAGGAAGCGGCACCTGTACTCTCTGCAGCAGTACTACCACAGGCTCCTGAAACACATCCTGGTGTCCAGGAAGGTGCGTGCACCAACCCGTCAATCTCTTGTAAATGGGCGGAGCCCAGGAAACCTGTCCTACATTTAAGGGCTGGTCGATAATGAATTATGAAATTTGATTTTAACTTTCTGGTAAAACTGATGGTATGTATGTATTTGGAAATGAACTGCGCTCAGGGAATGTTTATATTTTCATGCAGTCAACACTGTTCATGGCCATTATAAGCGGTTTATGAACCCCAAAGTCAAAACTGTTTCCACTGGCTAAAGTGATGAGAAGGAAGTCAGTGTACTGCATGGCTCTCAACAGCTGATTTATTACATCTCATTTAATTCCTCATAGCTGATATGCTCTCAGTACATTTAAGGATGTAAGCTTTATAGTATGGATATAGAGCTGATACCAACCATGTAGGGTTAGTTAAAGTCAACCTTGCACTTTCAGCAGGGCTTGAGTAATTGGTTTGGTAATGTTAAGTCCTACAAACACTGTACCTGAGTTTTTGTTTCCTCGGCGGAGCACGCAGGGTAATTTTCGGAGTGTGTTTTCTTTTTTTAGGAGCTCCTGGAGAGGGCGAGTCGCAGCGGCCCGGACCTGGCCATGAAGCGGCGCTACCCCTCGCCGTCCCGGGGCGAGGCCCAGGAGCAGCGGGCCCGCCGCAGGGTCTCCCGAATCCTGAGGGAGGTGAAGAGCGAGTGCGCCGACAGCAACGTGTCCTCGGACGACGAGGGTGAGTCGGGCGTGGCCCGGAGTGGGGGAGGGGGCAGAAAGAACCCCCTCTCTGCCTGCACATTGGCAGAATGCAGGGAACAGCTTGGTATGGTTCACAATTGACTTCAGCTGATGATTTGGTGGCTGCTATGTGGACGTGTAATGAAGGTTTCTGAAGTGTGACCTTTGACCTCTACCTGTGAAGATATGGGATCCTGGCTCCCGGCCCCGCCCTCTCCGTCCTCCCCCACGCCCACCGTCTCCCTCCGGGTCCTGCCCAGTCTCTCCACGTCAGACATGAAGACCACAGGTGAGCTCCTCCGCAGAGCCGGGCTCCTTTTTGCATCGGCGTGTTGGCTGAGATTGCTCTGCTTTATGGGGTTGGAGGGGGCTGGTGCTGACTGCCCCGTGCTCTCCGCAGAGAAGCCGGACCTCGGGGAGAAGGAGCTGAGAGCCCTCCTGAGGAGGCACAGGGAGAAGAGGAAACGCCAGTCGGTCTGTACTGCTGCCTTTCAGTCTGATAAAATACAAGGACACACGGCGTCATTGATGCAAAGCACCGCTCTTACGTAACACCCCTGGTACTTTGCCTAATAGCGCCCCCTTATGGAGTGAGTTAGTGAGTGCCTTACTTAGTTGCTTACTTACTTAACTTACTTACTTGCATGCATACAAACATACATACATACATAGAAATAAACAAGTCAGGTCCATGAGGTTGCCAAAACGTGGACATTTGTCAGCTTTGAGTTTGGCTTTTTATAATTGGGTTAGGTCGGAAAGAGTTAATACGATTTTTATATAATAAGAAATTTCAAAAATAAAAACGATCTCCCCTGACTGCTGGTGTAATCAAATGCAGTAATTACTGGAAAAATGGGTCCATTTTATGAGTTAATTTCCCTTGCAGCTTCACAACAGTATGCCACCAAGCCAAAAAAAAAGAAAGCCAACAAACCCGCTGCGTGTTATTGAAGTGAATGTGTTCATTTCCAAACCCAGGATCATCCTGACCTGATGACCTCTGACCTCCACCTGGGTGACATCATGTCCAGGGTGAACGTGGGGCGAAAGGGTTCGCTCGTGGGTGAGTAAGAGCCGCGCGTGGGACGGGCAATTGTGCGTTTTTGTGAAGCCCCATGCAGCGTCGGGTGTTCTCTGTGCTGAGTGGTGCGCTGGTGCTCTGTCCCCAGCCCTGTTTGACCTGGCCCTGCCCAAGAAGAAACTGAGGGAGGAGAAGAGGAAGAAGAAGATGAGGCCCATTAAAACGGAGCCGGAGGAGCCCTGCGACGTCCTGATGCCCTCCGAGGCCCCGCCCCCCAACGCCGCGGTCACTGCCGCCCTGCCAGAGGCTCCGCCCCCTCCGCTGCCCAGCGTCAAAGAGGAGTCAGTATCCAGTACATTGCATTACATCACATTACAGGCATTTAGCAGACCCTCTTATCCAGAGCGACTTACACAACGTTTTGCATAGAATTTACATTGTATGCAATTATTCAGCTGGAGGTTAAGTACCTTGCTCAAGGGTACAATGTCAGTGTCCTACTGGGGAATCGAACCCGCAACCTTTAGGTTACAAGACCAACTCCTTACCTGTCTTCCATTCCTTTCCACGATGAGCGGCGTGTTTCCACCGGTGCCCTGTCATTTTCTGAGCTCGCCTCTCCTTTGCGTGTGCTGCCCCCTGCAGGCCGATGGAGGAGGCGCAGAACAGCCCGGCTCAGGTGGAGGAGATCGCCATCAGCTTCTTCAACCTGCTGGAGGACATCCTGGGCCTGGAGGGTCTCGCCAGCACAGCCACGGTACGGGGAGCCCCGCCCCGCCCCGCCCCGCCCCGCCCCGCTCAGCTCACAGTCCCAGACACGCTCCCTCTAGAGCAGGCCTGCCCATTCCTTAACCTGGAGCTCCATCCACTACAGACCCACTACCGTCCTGTAGGTTTCCATTTCAAAGCCTAATTTGGCACATTACTAGTCTACTAATTAGCAGCTCCAACTAGATCTAGCTCCAACTAGATCCCCAGCTGCTGAATGAGGTGTGGCTTTGTTAGGGTCGGAGTGAAAACCTACAGGACGGTAGATCTCCAGGAACAGGGTTGGGCAGCCCTGGTCTAGAGCATCCTGAAATGGAATCTGCAATGTGTGTGGCTGGCTTTTGAGATTGGAGGATGCATGTACCAGTCTGCACCCTACCAAACCAATGGGAGACGTGGCTGTGGTGAAATGGGTTTAGTTTTGTTCTGATTATTCCAAATATGTCGGAATACTTAGAGGGGAAAAAATTACATTTCAATGCTAAAAGAGTACTGTTGGTATCTGTGTAAAATATGTAATTGTGGTTTGATAGGTGTAGAATCTGAGGCTTATATGGATGCTTTGGCCATTTGTGTTCCAGCTGGAGGAGAAAGTACAACAGTGGCAGGGCTCTCCTGCAAGCACCCTCAACCCGTGGTTCTCCTCCGCCCCCTGCTGGTCTGAGCTGGTACTGTCTGCCCTGCAGTTCCTCTCCGGAGAGAGCAAACGTGAGTGCGTCCGTCCCATCTCTCCCTGTGAGTGGAGCTAGAGGCGAATACATTTACTCATACTCTCTCTCTCTCTGTCTCTCTGTCTCTGTCTCTCTCAGCTGGCATGATGTCCCTCCCCAGTGGGTTTTCTCCCCTGGTAGAGTTGAGGGAGCGCACGCAGCAGTGGAAATGGATCAGTAAGTCCAGGCTGAGCTTCGCCTCATTATCGTTTTATGACGGCGCGGTCGTCGTCATGGTTTCAATAGCAGCCGCGACGCGCGACGCCGCACGCGATCCCGCGGGTCGGGTATTTGTCAGATTTTTAACGTTCTCCCTCTCTCCCCCCCCCCCCCCCCCCCGCCCCCGCCTCGATCGCCCCTCGATTGCCCCCCCCCCTCCAGACCACGGGCCGGACGGAGAGAAGGACCTGAGCGAGCTGTGCCAGCTCTGGCTGGAGTCGAAGGACCAGGTGGTTGTCAAGGTAACGCGGCGGCATCGCAGACACACGTCGTTCGTTCGCGTGGGCGTGGTCCGGCGCCGCGGAGCGTCGGCCGCCGCGCGCGTTCGCCGCGCCCCGTAGTTAAACGGCACTGTCTCTGCCAGCAGGAGAGCGAGGAGCCGGCCGAGCTGACTCCGCCCACCCCCAGAGTGTGAGTCAATCAATCAAACTTTATTTATAGCGCTCCTTTTCATGCGAGTAAATGCGGTGTTGGGGTCCTCTTTGACGTGTGAATCAAATCTGAGCTAAAAAGTGCTATATTTGAAATGGTTTAACCTTAACCCTTTATGCGCTGGAAAGACATGGCGACTCACTGACCATCTCAAAAGAAGGATCTATTTTCGTTCGCTAATATTAAGAGCAGACTTCTTCATCTGTGTAATTGGTTAGTAATGCATCATTGAATAATCTCGGAACCTGCTGGGGCCTTTCAGATTTTGCCTTTTCAGCACCTGAAGAGTTAAAGTATTTCAAATGTACGGGAGACCCATGTGTGGTGTGAGATCAGTGTAGCGCTGTACCTGAGCGCAACTTCCTGTATCTGAGAATAACTTCCTGTCTGTGTACAGATGGACGGACTATGTGGTGAGACCCAGCACAGGGGAAGAGAGGCATGTCTTTCAAGAGCAGGTGAGAGACCTCCCTCTCTGCACTGTGTGCTAGTTAATTCAGTGTGTGTGTGTGTGTGTGTGTGTGTGTGTGTTTTAGTGTGTGTTGTGACACACACACACACACACATAAAACGCACACAGACAGACACACTTTATGGACACGCACGTCCACACACACACACACACACACTCCATAAACACACATTTGTTAGACCGCTCTGTTATGGTAGCTAGACCTGAACTGCACACATCGTGGGGTCTGAACAGAGGGTTGTAATGTGTGGTACCTGCAGTCTAGTTACTGTCATACTGCTGTGTATACTTAGTGTTAAGTGACAGTGTGTCTCACACCCATATCACAGTCACTGTAGTGTGTTGCGCTTGCAGTCCGTGTTCAGCTGAGCGTTTCACGCGGTGTTAGGAAGAGGGCGTCTTTAAGGTGCGCGTTTCTCTCTCTCTCTCTCTCTCTCTCCCAGGAGCAGCAGCGGTACGACCAGCCGCACAAGGCCTTCACCTTCCGCATGCACGGGTTCGAGTCGGTGGTGGGGCCGGTCAAGGGCGTGTTCGACAAGGAGACGTCCCTCAACAAGGCGCGCGAGCACTCCCTGCTCCGCTCGGACCGCCCCGCCTACGTGACCATCCTGTCGCTGGGTGAGGTCCCCTCCCAAAACAGCCCAGCGCGCCACAATCTTCTGCTCTGTCTGGGTCCCCACATGTCATTAATACCATGAAAGTACACAACCCCAAATATAAAGGGTTACACTGCTGGGTCAATATGGGCCTCTATACACCAGGGCATACAGTCTGGGCCCCACAAGTCATTAATACTGAGAAAGTGCAGGTGTTAACACAAAGGGAAACCCCAATATAAAGGGATGCAGTGGCTGCTGGGTCAGTACGGGCCTCTGTACACCATGGCGTACAGTCTGCCAGCGTATGAGGTTCTCCAGGATGAATACGAATACAGCTCTTCCATGACAACGTACGGCAGCTCAGTATTAGTCGATGGAGCCGCATTGTTCCAGAACATTCCATAAAAAATATTCCACTTTAGGCATCCCACTGCTGATTATGAGCCATTGCATTAATCTACCTGTACTTGTGGAAAATAGAGTTGTGAAGGGGCTTGGATTTTATACAGAGTTGGTCCATGAGATGGATTGTGGGTGACGTTGGGTTGAGGGGTATCGTGAGCTGTGTGGTTGGTGTGTAGTGCGGGGTGTTTTTGGATGTGAACCCGCGGTGCCTAACGGCCCCTCCCCCGCCCCCCCTCAGTGCGGGACGCGGCGGCCCGGCTGCCCAATGGCGAGGGGACGCGGGCAGAGATCTGCGAGCTGCTGAAGGACTCCCAGTTCCTGGCGCCCGATGTCACCAGCGCTCAGGTGAGGGGACGGGACGCCCCAATGCTCTGACCCCGGCACAGCTGCTTTAACAGCCAGCTGCTAAAACTGTGGACTGTGTGTGTGTGTGTGAGAGTGTGAGAGTGTGTGTGTGTGTGTGTGTGTTGGTGTAGAGGAGGCCTGTGTGTGAGTGTGTTGTTTGATGTTGGTGTAGAGGAGGCCTGTGTGTTTGTGTGTGTGTGTGAGTGTGTTGGTTGATGTTGGTGTAGAGGAAGCCTGTGTGTGTGTGAGTGTGTGAGTGTGTTGGTTGATGTTGGTGTAGAGGAGGCCTGTGTGTTTGTGTTTGTGTGTGTGTGTGTGTGTGTGTGTTGGTTGATGTTGGTGTAGAGGAGGCCTGTGTGTTGACGGTTCTGACTGGTTCTGGCGGTGTTGTGCAGGTGAACACGGTGGTGAGCGGGGCTCTGGACAGGCTGCACTATGAGAAGGACCCCTGTGTGAAATACGACATCGGCCGCAAGCTCTGGATCTACCTGCACCGCAACCGCAGCCAGGAGGAGTTCGGTGAGGAGCCGGCCTGCACACACACGCACACACACACACATAAGCACACAGATGTGTGCATGCACACGCTCGCACGCACACACACACACATGCACACACTCTATGCCCCATCCTGCCACAAAAACACACGCATTCGCGCAAAAGCACACACACACGAATAAAAGTGCACGCACACATGCAAATACTCACACACACACACACATACACACGCATGCGCACACACATGCAAATACATACCCACACACCCCTCTCTCTGTCCACACACTTCCCCTTGCGCTCTTCCTCTCGCTTGCCTCACCTTGGAAATGACCCGCAGATCTTTGCAGCGTCAGTCAGCAGCCGCAGTCAGAGGGCCTGGGCGCGGCGGTCCGTAAAGGTCAGGACCACCGTACCGCGTGACGGGGTCAGATTACAGCGGCGATAACTCCGCTCCGCTAACTGCCGGCCATGAGGGAGCTGCACTGGGAGAGACTCACCGTAGCTGTGACTGCGCTACATAGCGTGGGCTCCATAGGGAGCGCTTCATAGTGGGCGCTACATAGCGTGAGCTCCATAGGGAGCGCTACATAGCGGGTGCTACATAGCGAGCGCTACATAGCGTGGGCTCCATAGGGAGCGCTACATAGCGAGCGCTACATAGCGTGGGCTCCATAGCGAGCACTACATAGCGGGTGCTACATAGCGGGTGATTCATAGCGAGCGCTACGTAGCGGGCGATCCATAGCGGGCAGTAACTGTGCTTTTCAGGTGGAAAATCCAGGTCCAGGAAGGAAAAGTCCTCTCCAGTATTTTGTGCCAATCGGACTGGATTTGCTGAATAGCGCAGTTCTTCAGCCAGGAGGTGGAACTAATTAGTGAAAGCAGCTGGTTGAGTTCATGGGTGGAAGAAAAACGTGGCAGGATTTTTCTTTCTGACCACTGGACTGTTTACGTCTGCTCTGGGGTCTCCCCTGCAGCCGGGGGTCCGGTATCAGTGGCGCAGTTACAGTCTGGGTGCCATGAGGGGGCGCTGTGCATGTGGAGTTGTATGAGTGGGTTGTGTCTGAGGTGGGAGCTGTGGAAGGCAACCCTGGGAGAGGAGCCATGTTGTGAGAATACTGATGAGTTCTTTCCCACCCACCCCCACCCCCCCAAACCCTTGCCCCACAGAGAGGATCCATCAGGCCCAAGCAGCTGCCGCCAAGGCCAAGAAAGCACTGCAGCAGAAGCCCAAACCAGCTCTGAAGCCCGTGAGTGCCTCCATCCTGCTGCTCGATCCCAACACTCAACCCCAACGCTCAATCCCAGCACTCAACCCCAACGCTCAACCCCAACGCTCAACCCCAGCACTCAATCCCTACGCTCATTCCCAACGCTCTGTCCCAATGCTTAATCTCAACATTCAGGGCACTGTCTTTCTTCCTAAAGATCTTAGATCAAGGTGTGTCCCTAAATATAAATGTACAGCTTGATACCTTTGCAGCATCTTTAATGCATTCATAGATTATTAGTTGATCCAGATCTACAGGTTCCTGCTATTGCAGTGCGACTGAATGTGCATCTGAGTCTGTCGTAGTTGAGACGTGTATTTGTGTGTGTGTGCGTTTGTGCGTACCCATGATGCATTGCAGAAGTCCAGCAGTAAAGAGGGCGGGGGGAAGACCCCCGGGGCCTGTGAGCCGGGGCAGATCGTCATGGGCGACGGCAGCGCCATGCCGACCGCCACCCTGCCCGCCACCCCCACCACCCCCACCGTCAGCACCCCTGGCACGCCCAAGTCCCCCCTGGCACCGGCGGCCGGGACGCCAACCAAGACTGGTGTCCCAGACCCCATGAAGCCGAGCCCCAGGTCAGTACCCCTGTCCATCTGTCTGCACCAGCACTGATGTGGGCTCTGTTTTCTTATGCCCAGTCCTGCCTCCATTTATTACAGTCCTGTCATCATCCTATACTGGCCAATCACATTCATTTACAGTCCTGTCATCATCCTATAGTGGCCAATCACAGATTTAGTTTTTCTGGATTAGTTTTTCGCTAGTGAACAGCAAGTGTGTGTGTAGGAAAAATACTGCTGAATAACATGTAACGTCGTTCACATGTCAAACGGTTAAAAGTAGCCGTGCTCAACCAGAAAAACACGTCTGTGGGAGTTGTGTGTAATTAGAAAGGGCACAGATTTCTAAAGAAGAGCGAGGCTCTGCGGGTGAAAGGTGAAGGTGGTTGTCAACACGACCAGCGTTGTGTCATTGGTCAACAATGCTAGCCGCCTAGCCGCGGGCTGAGGCCGGAGGTGAACATTCCAACCTGTCGGGTGGGGCTGTCCCTGGTGAACAGCAACCAACCTGTGCTTTACACACATCACCGTGCAAAGTCCTCCACCACACCCTGAACCTCACTCACCCCTGAGCGCTCCAGAGGAGGGTGGGGCACCCCCCCCGAGCTCTCTAGAGGAGGGGTGGGCCATAACCTGAGCTTTCCAGAGTGGGGGTGGGCCACGTCCGGAGTCCTCTAAAATGGGCTCCCACCAGTTTGTCTGGTTCCTCTCAGGTTTTCCTAGTTTTTTGCATGCATAGCGAGTTTTTCTGCACCTCTGTCGACCATTTTAGTTCCAGTTTTTGGAAATGAACCCCCGAGCTCGTGTTCACAGTGGGACAGACCGAGCCCCAAGCAGAAGCGGAATAATAAACTGCACCCCAAAACTTCCTTTTGTTTTCTCAGACGAGCACTCGCAGACGGTGCTTTCAAAACGTTTTAGAACTTTTAAACTTCCTGTGTCACCCTCATTCCGCATCTCCTGTTCGAGGGAAGCTGAGTTATTTACGACCGTCATAAATCTTTTTAGGTGAAAATGCGTGGGGCCCAAAAATGACAACGTAAACCTGTGTGGGTGTTCTTTGAGAGGACACAAATAAATATGAGCGCTTCTCCCCCCCCCCCCTTTGCCCCCCACAGCGTCCTCCTGGTGTCCCCTCCCTCCATGCCCCAGCTGGGCACCCTCCTCTCGGCCAGTCAGTCGGCCCCCCAGGCCCCGCAGCCGGCCTCCTCGCAGCCTGGGGCTCGAGTTCTGGCCCACCCAGGGGCGGGCTCCCTGCCCCAGGTGCGCGTGGTGACGGCGCAGCCCGGCCTGGCCCCGTCCCCGGGGACCCAGCAGGCCACGCTGGTGCACCAGGCCTCGCACCAGATCCGCGTGCCCGTCACCGTGGCGCACACCAAGGGCATCACTCAGGTGAGTGGCGGCCGCGCCTGGCGACCCACGCCAACAAACGGTCACCTGACCTGTAGTCCTCACCTGTACCTGACTTGTAGTCCACACTCTCAGAAGAAAGGTCAGAAGTGCCTATAAAGGTACAAAATGGGGTGGTACTTTATAGCTACATAGATTGTACCCCTAGCCACAAAAACATAATTCACTTTCACCTTCTATGCTTGTAAGTACCCAAATAGAACTTAATTGCACTTTCTGGGTACATTTGTGACATTTGTTCCTAAAAGAACAAAAAGGTACAGTGGTGGTGCATCTATTTCCGAGAGTGTAGGGGAGTTCTGTGTGGTAACTGTCTTTCACCTACCAAATATAGCTTAAAAGGAATGACTTAAAAGTGGGAAGGAGGCAATGGTAAGGGTTTGGGGGTTGGAAGGGATGCAGTGTTGCATTTATTCTGTTGGATATATTTTGTTAAATAAAGAACAAATTAAAAGATATTAAAATTACAAAAAGCACGCTTGCCTATTGAGAATAAGCACTGTTATCCGAATAAGAAATTATCATCCTTGTTTCCAAAATAAATATGGTTTTCCCCCTCACATAATGCATATATTTGGTATTTGAAGCATGTGTCACTGTTGGACTGACTAACCCCGCCCCCTGCCCCGCCCCCTGCAGACGGTGGTGACGCTGCCGTTGAGGACGCAGTCGGGCAGCAGCCCCGTGCAGGTGCAGGCTGCCCGAGCTCAGGCCGGCCTCACCGTCACGGGCCTGGCGCCCGCCGTCACCGTGGCCAAGCCCCAGACCAGCTCCCCCGGCAGCCCCGCCCACAACCCCGCCTCCCCCGCCATGCTCCAGGGCGTCACCAGCCAGAGCATCATCAAGCAGGTGGGACGTCCGTCTTCTGTCTCCTCAAGTTCCTCTTGTTCTCTGAAGCCCCACCCCTCATGTTTCTTCAGGCTCCTCCTACCATCTCAAAGCCCCACCCCCTTCCTTATGTTTCCTCTAGCTCCTCCTACCTTCTCAAAGCCCCACCTCCTTCATGTTTCCTCTAGCTCCACCTACAATCTAAAAGCCCCGCCCCCCTTCCTCACATTCACACTCGATCTTCCTACCCTCCAAATGCCCTGCTTATTCAGCCCAGCTCACAGTCTCTCTCTCTCTCTCTCCACCCCCCCTCCTCTCCTCTCCTCTCCCCCCTCCCCCCTGCAGGTGGCCATCACCGGGCAGCTGGGGGTCAAGTCCCAGGGGGGCGGGGGCATCCCGCTGACGGCCACCAACCTGCGCATCCAGGGCAAGGACGTGCTCCGCCTGCCCCCGTCCTCCATCACCACGGACGCCAAGGGGCAGACGGTGCTGCGCATCACGCCCGACATGATGGCCACGCTCACCAAGTCGCCCGTCACCACCGTCAAGCTCACGCCCGACATGCTGAGCGCCGCCACAGGGGGCGCCAAAGGCATCTCCGCCACCCTGCACGTCACCCCGTCCCACCCGTCCTCGCCCTCCTCCTCCTCCTGCCCCGCCCCCGCCGGCCCCGGGGACCTCAAGGCGGGGGCCTCCCTGGCCGCGGCGGGCGGGGCCACCCTGGTGAAGGCGGGCGCGGGCGACGGCTCCATCCGGCTGATGCCCGCCCTGGCGGTGACCATGGCCGACCAGAAGGCCCGCCCCTTCTCGGCGGTCACCGCGTCCGACTCCAAGCCGGCCGCCACCATCCGCATCATGCCCGGCCTGGGCGTCATCCCGCCCAAGCAGGGCCAGGCCATCACCGTGACGACCGCCGCCGGCGTCAAGTCGGCCTCCGCCGGGACCGCCGTCACCATAGCGACCAGCGCCATGGCGGGGGCCAAGGGCCTGACCATAGGGCCCGCCACCTCGGCCTCGGCCCTCTCCTTGGGGGCGGGCACCGCCACTGTCCGCCAGGTTCCCGTTACCGCGACGGTGGTGTCCACTCAGCCGGTAAGAACGGCCCCTTCATTAGCCCCGCCCCTTTCCGCCATCACAGGCGGTTCAGCACTAAAAGATCTTCTTCTCTTGCTTCCTGTTGGTGGCTCCAGCGTCCAGTGCGTCTGATAGGTCCACTGTAAACCTACAGCACATTACATTCATTTAACAGGTTCTCAAATCAAATATATTTCTGCACGCTTTTTGCAGAAGACTGTCACAAAGACGCTTTACAGAGTAACAGAAGGAAAATTATGCAAAAACCAGACCTGAATCCCCAAAAAACTAAAATAATAAAATAAATAAATAAATAACTCCCCAGTGGGAAGAGAAGCACTCAAATGGTGGCGTGAAAAGTACTCTTATCCAGAGTGACTTAACCTTCTGATAGTAACAGTCCAAGACCTGGCTACACAGGCCATGTAAAAGCATTCGTTTCAATTCAAGGGATAGTTCCCTTTCTGCAGTATTCATTTCTGTTTTAGTGTATGTGTTCAGTTGACCTAGACAGTTTCTGTGGGTGAGCTCTGCTTTTGTTTTTTTTTTTGTTTTTTACTTAAACCACGACCCTGTAACTGCCTCTATATCTGCTGTTGCAAAGCCAGAATTCTATCAGAAACATCTGAAAAGTATCCTGCATCGCATGCAAAAACTCTCAGCCAATTGAAAACGCACTGAAGCAGAAATAGCATGAACACACTGTCGGTTTCAATAAGGTATGCGATATGCCTGCGTCACACATAACCACAGTGTAAACGTAATCGGCGATATTGCAATGTTTGGCATGTCGGATTTCTCCGGAACCTGTTGTGTATTCGGGTTAATTTATTTATCCAGAGAACTGGTCCGGCGGGTCTCGTCTCTGTACGGGCTGTCCCGGCGTAAATTGTTTTGGTTTCACCGTGGTTGCCTAGCCCCCGGGCGTCTCCGTTCGGCTCCTCCAGAAGGCCTCGGGGGGGGGGGGGGGGGACGCGAGCGGTTGTCCGAGGCGTGAGCGAGGGCGGAACAATGGAGGGAGCAGCGTCAGGACGATCCAGAAACGCCCGCAGTGCCTCGCACGCATACGAATCGCGGAACGTGTTCGTAAGCACGCCGTGAGCCGTCGTCAATGTCCCGGCAAACTGCTGTAGCATGGTGCTGTGACCCTTCGTGTGGTAACTGGCTTTACTCTCTTAAAAACAAAAAAAGAAAGGTTCTTTGGCTTGTCTCTATAGGGGAACCCCTTTTAATTCTTTGTGGCACCCTCTATAGCAGGTGCGAAAAGTGCAAAATTGAACCATTTTGATTGACGGAGAACCCTTGAACTAGATAGGGTTCCTCTATGGAGACAGAGGAGCCTTTTGGAACCCATTCATCTTAGTGTACCATGGCATTCTGTATTAGTATGGGTGTCTGATTCTAATTGCAACAATCCACATTGTAGCACCCAGCCAGTTGGCACTAGTGTTTATGTGTTGCTTATGGATAGGTTATGCAGTTTTTATTTAGGCATTTATGTAGTTCTTACCCATGGTCAGAAGTGTTATTTGCCCAAATGTTTGGGCGTAATACCTCTGCTTGTGCCACCTTCAACTGAGCGGTTGTTGGATATTTATTTTGGCGGGAAAGGCCGTTGCAATGCGCCGTGCTTCTTTCTACACGGCCAAACGTAGAGGTGACATCAGACCCCCCGTGCGTTCTGCCTGTACGAAGCAGTCGAGCCATAGTTACTGTCTTTACAGCAACGCGACGTCTTTCCCGCGTTTCAAATCTGCAGGATCCGTTTGGCCCGCCACCGTTGGAGGTCTCTCTGCGACGTAAAATCGCCCCACCTTCGTTTAATTACACCCCTCCGACGCACCACAGGGGTGCATCCGTCACCGCTCTGCAGTTCCAGGGTGACGGAGATTTGGTGATTTGGGGGAGTTTCTCATTTCTCCTTCGCTCCTCCCGGTCTGTTATTGTTGGGGTGTCCGGTGTGAGGCTCTCTCTAATGTTTGAAATTGCCTCCTGCCATTTAGAATGGAGGAAATCATTGGCAGCTATGTCACTGAGGGATCATTTTGAATGACTTCATTTGACTTGTGGTCTTTTTCGGAAATGGGGAAGTAATTTGCTTTGCATAAGTTACCTTGATGGCAGGCACTCGGTCCCGAAAGTCCTGACATTGCACTCTGCGTGGTAATCTCACGTGAAATCCCTTATATTTCTTATCCCTCTGCTGCCTCTCTCCATTCCTCATTCTCTTCCTTTATCTCATCTCTCCTGCCTCATTCTCCCTCTGTCCCTCCTTTACTCATGTCTCTTGTCCTCTTTCCATCTCCCCCTCTCCCTCTCTACCACTCTGCCACTTTCTTCCTCTTCCCCTCTCTCCTTCTCTCCCTCTCTCACCTTGATGTCTCTCTCCCTCCGTCCCTCCCTCACTCCCTCTTTCTCTCCTTCTCTCCCTCTCTCCCACCTTGATGTCACTCTCCCTCTATCTCTCCCTCTGTATATCCCTGTCTCCCCCCTCAGGGTAAGCTCCCAGCCCGGATCACCGTGCCCCTCTCCGTGCTCAGCCAGCCGCTGAAGAGTAAAAGCGTCATGACGACCCCCATCCTGAAGGGGAACATCAGCACTAAGTGAGTCTCCTTCGCCAATTCCCCACTCTCTACACCCATCGCTTCCCAACCAACGGCTTCTTTTTACACCCTTCATGAACTGGATACACCAACTGGTTCCACCAACAGTCGTCCGTGATTCAGCATGAGTGTAATTGGTCCAAGCATGTGCATTTTTTTTCTTTTTTTTTTCTTCTTCTTCTGTTTGTCTGTTACATCCATTTTAAAAATGAGTTTTTGCTCATGCATTACATTTACCCCCGCATAACGTTATGTAAATGATTCTGAGTTATTCGTATTGTGTGACACGTTTGTCTCCGCGGTTGCGCGCGTGGGTGTTCCTCGGGGCGTCGGCTGCTGGGAGCCGTGTTGCTAGGGGAGGGGATGTCATGTGACACCGTGTCAAGGGCAAGTGCTAATGACCCCTGTTGTTTATCTCCCGTCTCCCGGCTGGCTCGTCGTCAAGGTGAAGGTTCCGCCTTCTTCTGTCACTGGGGTCTGTTGTTAGCTCGCTTCGCTAGCATTTTTGGGCTGTGCTGTTAGCACCTTTGTCACAGTGATATTTCAGGGAAATTTAGCATTAGTGCTAAATTGCATTACATTACATTACATTACAGGCATTTAGCAGATGCTCAGAGCGACTTACACAACCTTTACATACATTTACATTGCATCCATTTATACAGCTGGGTATACACTGTGACCTTTAGCATTACTGCTAAATGGCTGTGCAGTGAGGTAACAGTGATGTTTGTTTAAGATAAATGTAGCATTACCTCTAAATGGCAGTGCAGTAAGGTAACAGTGATGTTTAAGGTAAATTTAGCATTACCGCTAAATGGCAGTGCAGTAAGGTAACAGTGATGTTTAAGGTAAATTTAGCATTACCGCTAAACGGCAGTGCAAGGTAGCGGTGATGTTTGAGTGAAATTTGGCCTGGGTAAGGTAAGGTGACGTCCCCCTGTCCCCCTCTCCCCCCCGCCCGTGCGCAGTATCGGCAGCCTGGGCCGGAACATCATCCTGACCACCATGCCGGCCGGCACCAAGCTGATCGCCGGGAACAAGCCGGTCAGCTTCGTCACCGCACAGCAGCTTCAACAGCTTCAGCAGCAGGGCCAGGCCACGCAGGTCAGCATCACGGTCTTCCCCTCCTCTACTCTCTCTCCTCTCCTCTCTGCTCCCTTCCTCTCCTCTCTCCTCACCAGTCTTCCTCTCCTCTCCTCTCTCCTCTCTTCTCTGCCTCTTCTCCTCTCTTCTGTGCTCTCTCCTCCTCTCCTCTTCTCTGCTCTCTCCTCTGCTCTCCCCTCCTGTGCCCTCTCCTCCTCTCGTCTCTCCTCTGCTCTCTCCTCCTCTCCTCTTTTCTCCCATACCCTATGTTGCTCCTGTCCTCTCTCTCCTCTCTTCTCCCTTCTCCTGCTCTCCCCTCCTTTCCCACCCCTTTGCTACTCTTCTCCACCCACTCTTCACACCATTATATATACAAGATGACATCATCAACATTTGCCCGTCAGAAACAAACTCACCTCCAGCGGTGTAATGGGTGTCATGGTAACGGAGCTGTTCCTGGTCCCCCCCTCCCTCATAGGTGCGCATCCAGACGGTCCCAGCCCAGCAGCTTCAGCAGCGCACAGCCCCCGGCTCCCCCAAGCCCGTATCCACGGTGGTCGTCACCACGGCGCCCTCCCCGAAGCGGACCCCCGACCCCCAGTGACACCCCCCCTGTGCAAACGAGGCATTGCCCCCCCCCCCCCCCCCCACACGGAGCGTTCTGTGGGTCGCGACCCAATCTCCTGCCGTCCATCTCCAGCGTCACAGCAGGCCCTGAAGCTGGCAGGAGCCGCACACCTATACCCCACTGTGGACTGGCCCTGGGACAAGCCTACCGCCTGCTCAGTTTCCGTGACCCTGTTTGAAAGGGCAACCCTCCGCTCTCTCTGTGTCCTCAAGTAGATACTACATATATTTGCACTGTATATAAAAAATAACTGCTGTGTCTACTTTTATAGACCTTTTGGTTTCTTAACATTTTTCCATTGTTTTGCTCTGTACCATAGAAGGTTGTTTTTGCGGGTCATTTTCAACAGGAAGACCCAGGAAGCAAGTGCCCTATGTATCAAAGTCTCGTATGCCCGTGTCACTTCCTGATTAGGAAAATTAGCTGTTGTGTTCTTTCCTCATTGTTTGGAAACAGTAGCTGTCTGAGAATTTGTGACTGGTTCCATTGTCTGTTACCACAGTGCCAGTGGATAACTGACATTTCACGTGTAGAGTGTAGGGTCTGTTGCTGTTGTCAGCATGTGTGGACATATTCGCGGTCTTGTACTTCGCTCAAAAGGACAAATGGTGTTCTGATGTCAATAAAAAATCCTTTTTTTCAGTCAGGTAAACTCATAAATAGTTGGGTGACCGTATCTGATGTTTAAAGTGGTAGAGAATGAGAATTGACTGACGTAAGACTGAATACCTAATGTGGGGAAATCAAACTCCAGTAATGGAGTAGTTAGTACCAGTGCCTGATGGTTTTTGGAGTTTCTACGCTTAATTAACTTATTAATTGGGGCAAAGTCCACGTAAACCTTGCCTCCCAGTCCCGAATTAGCTTCTGATTGAAAGGAAACTGTAAAAACGTGGAAACGTGGTGGTCCTCTTGGACTGGAGTTTGAGATCCCTCACCTAATGTAATTGACTGTGAACATTCCATTTCACCTGGGCAGCACAACCCTGTTCCTGGATCTCTGCCATCTTGTAGGTTTTCATTTCAACCGCAATTTGGCGCACCTAATGCTACTAATTGGCAGTTCAACAAGATCTCTGACTGTTGAAGGTGGAGTTCTTTGTTACGGTTGGAGGGAAAACCTACAGGGCGGTAGGTCCCCAGGAACAAGACAGGGCAGTCCTGGGTTTTACAGATGACTAACAACAATAGGGTTGGTTTTTCTCCAGCAGTGATCGTCACTCCTGGTCCAAGTGGGCAACAGGTTCTGCTAATTTCTGTTTCTGCCTTAATATGAGCAACCAGTGCAGACCCAAGAAACTAGGTTAGATGAGTTAACTGTAATCAGCTACTTTACTTTATCAATTAAGTGCCAAGTAACAAAAAAGACCAGCAGATCCTATGGGTTGAAGATCACTGTTCTTGACTGTGGTTTATTGTTACTTGCCATGACTAGACTAATGTGGGGGATTCATTTGTATTTGTAAGATGAGTGTGACCCTTTGTACCCCAATGCAGAAATGGTTATTTGAAATGCATTTTACCATTTAGGCACTAGTGTGTAGATAAATGTTTATTTTAAAAGAAACATCTATATTCACCAATATTCACCAATATTCACTGCCAGATTCTTAATTCACATGATTGTACATTTTGGTCAGTGACAATGTTTTGGTTCTCAGGGATCTGTAGGAGTTATTTCAAACATCACAAACTCTTAAAACGTTAAAAGTATTTCAAACATGTACGTGACCTGGGAAAGGTGTGCATCCTGCAGCGTGCCCTGTTGGGAAGCTAATCGCAGTGCGGTGAGAGTTAAAGTTTATTTACCTGAGTGTCAGGCTTTCTCTGGCTGTCGGTGACCTTGGCTTGGTCTGAGCCGCGGATTTCCGCTCTCCTCAGGCCCCTGGGCCGTGTGTATATTGATACACATGCAAATTCCGCCTGTGGTTCGCGTGCCTGCACAATCGCGGAAGCCTGCTGTCATCTGCGTGTTATTGTTGCTACCAAAATTTCCGCGTCTTTAACGCAACGGGGTTTTTTTTTTTTCCCCTGTTTGTTTTAGCGCTACTTCTTAAGTCATTCGCCTCTAGACACACCAACCGGCTTTTAGATTTGAGTGCCAGTGGCTTTCGTAATTGTCGTAAAGTCACAGCTGGATAAATGCCTATGCGCAATTTATTTCCTTGCGGTGTGGTGTAACAGAAGCGCTAAGCTCGATTTTCATATCATTTCCTCATTTGTAAATGCCTGTGGTTCCAGGAGCTTTTATTCTGTATTCAGCTGTCTACTCTACACTGATGGCATGCGTGAAGTAATTATTAGTTTTCCAAACACGGAACAGTGGAGCCGCGGTTTTTTATTTATTTATTTTTTTTATTTTTTTAGCAGAGATACTGTAACTGGGTCACAAATTAATGTTTCCTGATCCGGGGTGAGAATTTGCGGCACAATAGAGGTCTGCGATATGTGACCCGCTGTGTGAACATCCTCAAAGGCGTCGGCTGAGGTGGGCTAAGCGACCGTGACCGCGTTTAGCGAGCGTCGCTCGGCACGAGCCGAAGCGCCGCGGACGCGCGAGCTTAGCGTGTTCGTGTTACGTCTCGGGTATCAAGCTGCTGCATCATTTATACAGGCGAGAGAACCAGCCCGTCGGGTTTGGGCTAACCGTTGCAAAGATCAAAGCCTGCCAACGGGCTGTGGTCCCTTGGGTCCTACCTGTACAGCCACACCCTGGCGGCGTTGGTACTAACCCGAACTCCAACTGTTACTGGTTCAAAAAAATAAAAGTTTAACGGCTGCGTGGACAATAATGCCAGTTTTGAGAAAAATCTGAATAAAAAACTTCTTTATTGAAATAACGCCCGTTATAAGAATAATTTAACGCCCATTATAAGAATAATTATAATATTTCATTGAATGCATGACTTACATAAATTAATTACAAGGGTTGTGCAAGGAAGCATGTACAATTGAGCGTACTTGCGCCCACAAGGTGCTATATACATTATGATATTTGTCTTTTAAGAATAAAAACATTTACATTTCTACAGTGTCACTTTCACAGTATAAAAACAAGCAAATCACAGGAGACCAGGGCTCTGTTGAAAGGAAGTTCCTGGATTTCCCCCGCCGTTTGGACCAGAGTTTTGGATTGTCAGTATGTTCAGTCTCTCCCTGTCTACTCCTCTTCAGAGTCCTGAAGCAAAGCCTTCTGTGAGCTGGAGTCCGAGGAGCAGGTCTTCTGCAGTCCAAACTCCATGTCCCTGGCCTTCCCAATGAACCTCTGCACACAGCTGCAGGTCCAACAAGGGCGATTGGAGAGGACAAAGAGAAGAAACTCGAGTTATTGCTCCATACAGGTCCAATGTAGGTCGACATCACAGGCGTACAGCTCCACTCCTGGAGCTCTACCGGCTTTCGTTCAAAGCAGTCAACATGGAGAAATTATCTTAACGTCCATGTACAAAAAAATGGCGTTTTGCTTCCATTGCAAATTACGGTGACGCATCACCATGGAAACGTACAGGAAACTACAGCTCACGACGTCAAACATTTCAGATCAAGTGAAGTGGTTTGGGCTTGTGATCTAAAGGCAAATGGCATGGAATCTAATAGTAGATGGCCCCTTAATGTACAGCCCTGGACCCCTTTTTACATGGGGTACGAACACGGAACGAACACAGTGAAAGCTCGAGAGGAAGGTCATTAATGAGGCTGTCGGATCAAAGTCCGTTAAACGGACCGTCCTGGGTTCAGGGTAATCGTATCTCCACCGCACTCGACGCCAGGGAAGCCTGAGATCCGGCGCTTGCCGTTGGTCGGCGTTCGCAGTGTAACTGGAGCTCTGGCTGCGCAGTAGTAGCAGTAAGAGCAGTAATAGCAGAGGGTACTTACATGTATACCAGGCTGTAATTAATGCCAGTGATGAGCAGGGCCACGGCGTAGTGCCAGCAGTAGCACATGGTGATGAACATCTTGTTGTCGTGGAGCGTTTGGTCCCACTCGGGCCCGCTCAGCGGGTACAGAACAAAACCGATCTGAAAGGACAAGACGCTTTATCCTACACAATCCTTTACATTACGGGCAATTAGCACAGAGCTCTTATCTTATCCAGAGCAACTTGCACAACTTTTTTAAATTTTTACATTGCATCCATTTTATACAGCTGGATATATACTGAAGCAATGCAGGTTAAGTGCCTAGCTCGGGAAAAGGGGAGGAGGAGGAGGGTGAGGAGGGTGGTACCTGATAGAACCAGCTGCCTTGCAGGATGGCCAGGCTGCTCCTCGCCAGCTCCAGCACCGGCTGGTCCCTCATGAAGACCTCCAGCAAGGTGCTGGCGGCTCCGCCGAACACGGCCACCAGCAGCAGGGAGTGCACGTGCACGTCCAGGGGCTCCCTGCCGTGGAGGTGGAAGTAGAACAGGAACCCTGGAGAGGAGAGGAGCGACTGTCAAAAACGCACGACCCCCCAACGGAACCCCTGATCTGAGGGGGTTCCCCCGAGCACAGCCAAAAGAACAATACGTCCATCTGTTTCGATTCCACCTCTTGTCAGGACTGTCAAACTAAATTTCAAAATGCTTATTCTCATAATAACGTGGTAACCGAATCGACATCTTGTCAAGTGTTCTCCTTAGCTTCTGACGTTCCGTTAGCCTCTCTGAGCTTTACACTGAATATGCTAACCCATCTTTTGAGCCAGAAGTGTTCCTGGCTAGGTGGGTGCTTGTGTGTAGCAGTGTGAGTCAAGTTTGGTTCAGACCCTAATCCCAATACATACACACCAGAGCTGCTGCATCTTTCCATTCATTTTATGGTTAAAATGACCTCGGTGTGCATTTTGGCGTTAAATACGTGTTTGACTCAGGTGTGCGCTGAGCAGGAGCGGGTATGGCGTATGCAACGGGCCTTCGAGGACAAGCACCTTCGACGAAGAGGGCGAGGGAGAGGCCGAGGCGGTCGAGCCCCTGCGGGACGGGCAGGGAGGACGTGGAGAGGACGTCGGCGATGCCGGAGATGCCGTAGAAGAGGTACATGGTGCTGTGCTGCCAGTTCATCAGCTTCACCCATGAGTCAGCGGTGTACAGGTGGGCGTGGGGCCCGTCGGGCACAAACTGCTCTGCCATGATGCCTGTGGAGCAGGAGGGGCACAACAGGAATGTCAGCTTTGCACCGTGCCGCTTTCACTGTAAGCCTGGCTAAAAAAGTAGCACAGTCGTTCAGGGCGGTAAAGACACCCCCACCCGCTTTTCAGGCAAGCAACCCATATTTCTGAACCGGTCGCGCTCAAACAAGAAAATGCTTCCATAGACCACACTTTAGGAGCCTGAGGACTGTCAAAGTTGGGATGTCACTAGCGAAAAGCTACCTCAGTGCCCGCCACTCAGAACCAGACCGGGGTCAAATGCGTATTTGTTTTGATTTCAAATACTTTTCTGCACTTTGCTGATCTTGTCTTGTGTATTGGAACCAATGAAATTTCTCTCGAAAAGTACAAACCCCGCCTTCTGGTCATGTTGGCAGGCTCAATTACACCAGGCAAGATCAATAGAGCACAGAAAAGTATGTGACCCAGGTCTGCTCAGAACCAAACACTCACCCACGAAGGCGAAGAAGATCTTGAGCGCCCCCTCCACGAGGTCTATCCGGTTGAAGAACAGCGGGAGTCTGCTTCGTCCTTGCGGCTGGCCCCTCCTCCAGCACTGTCGGAGCGGGTACTTCACCGACCACCACAAACCGAAGAGCATGAAGAAGCTTCCCGGCAGAGCGTGACCCTTGAAGTTTGCCATCTTTCCCTTTGCCCCTGCTGGAGACATAATTTCAGTTTCAGATGCCATCCTCTGCTTTAATCTTATTTTAGAGCAGGACTGGTCAATCCTGTTTCTGGAGAACTATCATCCTGCGGGTTTTTCACTCCAACCCTAACAAAGAACCTTATTCAGCAGCCGGAGATCTCGTTGAGCTGCTAATTCGTACCATCAGCTCTGCCAAATTTTCATTTAGGGTTGAAATGAAGAAGGGTGGTAGACCTTCAGGAACAGGATTGGGCAGCCCTGGGATGAAATGGGGTGAAAGTCCTTCAGGTCCCCGTTCCTTTCATTTTTGTCGTTAATTTAAGCAACTGGCAAACTGTCTATAGCAGGGGTCTCAAAGTCCAGTCGTGCAGTCTCTGCTGGTTTTTGTGATTTCCTTTCAGCCAATTTAGGCCAAGGTGTGCAGACTCTTCAGCCAATCAATGACTGAAATTAAGCACTAAGTACAGGAACTCATCAAGAACTTGCAGACATAGTGGCTTTGAGTTTGAGATTCCTGCTGTATAGAATTTTGTACCTGCATATTACATTTTGTCTAAAGATCTGAAACCATTTAGTATGACAAATATGCAGTAATAGAGGAAATCAGGAAGAGGGCAAATTCTGCTTAAATTGGTATCGGAAATTTAAGGACAAAGTGAATTAGGATTACAGTGAATAGGAACCAGACTGTCACAGCAGCTGCCAGCATTGGCACCCCAACCACTGATATGTAGAACAGTAAAGTATGCTCTGAAATATAAAGCTTCTTCCAAGCAACATTTAGCTCACAGCACTGGCTGTGCAGACTGAAACATTTGTGAAAATCCCTTGCCATTTAATTTTGCTAATATGCAATTTAGTAAAACTATTTGAATATACAATGATGAAAGCATGAATAATATGCCTAATACTGATCTGATTACAATCGCAATCTTTTAATTTGCTCTAATTAAAATGTCATAACGTCTCATAGTATTTTAAATGACACATCAACAAGTATGCTTCCAATGAAGTGTCATCGTTTCATAGCAGATTAACTATAAAAAAGCACAATGGCCAAGTGTTAAAATGACGTAAATATTGTCGCAATTTAGTTCATTTTTTCGTTGAGGTTTTTATTAATTTATTATGATTTTTATTTTTATTGTTCTGCAAGTAAATGCATACCTTGGAATTGTACTGCGATTATAGATTAATCCTATAATTGAGAAGGGAGTGATTTAGATATAATTATGCTTTTATAATACATTATTGTACTGTGTAGCCTACTTTAGATGCTTCCGTTGTTCTTGAATTGAGGTGAGGCCCATACGTAGAATCACTGTTTGAGTTTCAGAGTCATAGTAACAGGTGAAAACCACACCTTTGCCAGCTGTGTTATCTAGTGTAACCCTCGTACCTCCCCATTTTACAAATAGCCGCCACTGTTCTCTTCTACACGCCCAAAGGTGTGATCGATGTGCAACTCGTAATAATAGTTCGATTAGTCTGTGAGATTGTTGCAAGATCCGCTGCAACGAAGATGTGAAGATGGAAATAGATATAATCCCGAATGTACTGTGGATAAATTATGCATTTATTAAAGGAATAGATTCATGGAGATGCAGGGTACCAATAATGTATGTGCATAAAGCAAATAAAGTGGATCGATAGAGACCTAGTGGAACGTGCTGGCTGTGATCGTTGGCCTACACACATAATGCAGTCTTCTGTTTGGTGCAGTTTAAAAATGCTGTGTAACATTAATATAACAGTGCGTTAAGAGGAACAAAGTAGTCTATCCTCTCTTGTTCGTGTGCCCAAAGGAACAATTCCCCACCCAAGTGAGTCCAGACGTTGCTGTCCTTTTGTCCAGAATCTAGTTGCACCGTCGGAGCGTCCCTCTTTGAACGTATCCTTTACAGATTCAAAATCTAAATTTTCTGCCAAAAGAGCTGATTTTGACAACGACATCAGCCACGTGGAACAGCCCGTGTTTTGTCGCTGAATGATGCGTTTATGACCAGCAGAACAAGTTTTTTGTTTCAGCTCCTGAACTAGCTGGTATATCCACACCGTATCCATATTTTGTGAACCAACAAAGCTGGAATGTAGGCTACAGTATGTAAGTGTAAATTTACCGCGGTGTGCAGCAGTTTAAATCTTGCACTGACGGTCGGAAAGCGTGCCTGTAAACGCCTAGGATTACAACAAACTATGATTGCAAAAAGCTGATTGCTAATAATTGTAAACAGAAAATCTGCATTTTATTCGGTAAATGCAGCATCTAACAGACATCTGACCCGTGCATACTATATTTCAGAAGACTTTGCACCTTTCATTCTCGGAAGTCATAAAACGGACTCTTCGGTTAACTAACAACATCACTTTAAACATGAAGTTCGGTAATAAAATATGTATTTCATTATGAAGATATACACTAGTGCTGGAGATCTCTCTCTCTCTCTCTCTCTCTCTCTCTCTCTGCTGAACAAATTGCAATACAAAACAATTGCAATCATTTAAAATAAAAAAAATGTGAAAAGATACACATTGATGCAGTAAAGTCGCGTAGCATACCTTTTTATGATGCTATTTTCCTATGTAGCTCAGTCTCTTCCCGGGGCTGTCCCAGTCTGTGATTCCCGTGACGCTGACAGACAGTAACCTTCTGTGTTTATCTTTTCAATGAGCACCTGTGCGTTTGCACGGAGAGAAAACACCTGATGACTCCGCCTTCACCTGCATGACTCACCTGTGATCCGTGGTAATAGGCTACCTGTTGCATTGTCACCACCTGCAATGAACCTATATTTTGCACTGTCCTTCATGCTTCCTGGCCTGCTCATGTAACATATCCCATGTGTTGTGAAAATCCTGAGATTCTTATGATGATGATGATGATTATGATTATTATTGATGTTTTGATTTTGATGGTGATACAGATTTTTTGTGATTGTAATTATTTGCTGTAATAGTATCAATACCACTACTATAATCACAAATCATTTTCATCATCATCATCATCATCATCATATTCATGCTTAATTTATATTGAACATTTTGAAACCAAAGGTCCTTTCTGTCGACCCACAATTTCCATTCTTTAAAATATCTTTTAACCTTTTCATCTTTTAATAAAATAAGTATGTCATCTTAAAATGAGTATGTTCAGCGGTGAATTCATTGGGTTTGCACGCTGAAGTTAATAAGTAATCCCTGGCAGGTATGAGGAAGAGCTGGGCAGCTTTTTATATGCTTAGTGCTGGACAAAAAGAACTTTGCCCCAAAAAAGCAGCAGGTTTTTATTGCAGTCATTGAGTCATCTGTTTCACCCATCTATTGTACACTTTTATTTTCAAAAATTCTACGCACATTCTTGTATTGTTGGCAACATTTACAATTACATTCATACATTTATTTTATACATCGACTCATTTTTTGGTTCCAAAATGGTGGAGATGTTCCCACCCTTAAGACCGTCGGTGATCCTGTTTCATTTACGTTCCAGCTACGGAGAACTGTGGGTGTGCAAGCAGCATAACGCGTATATGATTTACAGATTTTTATTTACAGGTTACTTATGGGTTCCTAGGATACTGAGCAAACAATAAATACAAAGCAAACTGGAAATACAAAGTTCACTGAGAAACAGGTGAATATTTATAGGCTGTGCTCTGAGGGACCGAAAAAAAGAAGAAGAAGAAAAGATGGTGGGAATTTGAATGATGTCTGGTGTTGTTGATTGACAGTTGATTGTTGCAGTTAGAGAATGACGCAGAAGAGCCTCTTCTCGCGGAAGGGGTTTTCGGAAGAGGGCACTGGGGTCACCAGTGGGTCCTCTTTAGCATGGGACTCGCAGTATGCCAAGAGCTCAGCTGCTGCTTTAGACACCTGGAGGGAGGGAGGGAGAGGGGGAGAGAGAGAGAAAGAGAGGGGGCGAGAGAAAGAGAGGAAAGAGAGAGAGAAGGAGGGAGGGAGATCATGGAGGAGCAGTAAAAATGGAGAGGGAGTGGTGCGTATGTATTTGAACAATGACACGATTTTCTTTTCGGTACCAGTGTTTGTTTGTTTAATCTAAATTTAACACTCAGTGTGAGCTCTAAGCTCAACTATCATGTAAAATAAGCTCGAAGATCATCTTAAACTGTTCAACCACCTTATCTTTTAGGGTTTGTTTTTGGTCAGAGTTCAGCATTGTCCCTATATCTTTGTACATGCTTGTCCATAAGAAGGTCTTAAATTGAATGATTGCGTAATATAATATAATATAATATACAGAATATGGTGTTTTAACTATTATTCCAGCAAAAACAGCTACAGATATGTCAATACAATACGTCAATGCCTTTTCAGACTGAAAACTTTCTTTGAAAAATAAAAAAAAAATCATGCTTGCAAAGATCATCACTTACATATCTGCATATTAATTACATAGTTAATATCATACATTTTCATTGATAATAATGGTTTTTCTTTCATCCCCATCCCTGTGACACTGACTGACACCACTGACTCCAGCTTCACTCTACATTTGTCCTTGACATTGAATCACAAAAGAATGAACTTTCCAAGTTGTTTGTGAGGGGGAAAAAAGCACTTGGTTGTTATTTTGGTATCTAAGAGTGTAGGAGAATTGTCGGCTGGATCTAGGCCCTGCTCTGACTGAGTGGATTTAGGCCCTGCTCTGATTGTCTGGTTCTAGGCCCTGCTCTGACTGGCTGGATCTAGGCCTTGCTTTGACTGACTTGATCTAGGCCCTGCTCTGACTGACTGGATCTAGGCCCTGCTCTGGCTGACTGGATCTAGGCCCTGCTCTGACTGACTGGATCTAGGCCCTGCTCTGATTGGCTGGATCTAGGCCCTGCTCGGACTGACTGACCATCATCCGGTCGATGTTGACCTCCAGCTTCAGTTGCTCCACTGCCTTCCTCGCGTCCGCGATCTTGGCCATGTTGTTGGACATCCTTGCTGTCTGTCACGCCCTGGTTACACTTTGGAAAAAAGACAATGCAGCCTCACCTGCTGTCCTATTATCAAGATTCATATCCCAAAATTTCTCATAATCTTTCGTTCCTAACACTGAATGTTCTATCGCTCTACTGTTGAAACCAAAACATTTGATACCCCCCGCCCCACCAGTTTCTCAAAACATGTTCAAGCTGTGACCTCGTACTATACTGTGTTCATGGAAGTTCTGAAATGTTATGTAACACCAGAACCTCCTGTGGTTCAGAAGCACAGAGCATGGGGCTGCTGGGTAGCTCTTAACCCTTTGACGAGTAGATTTTCATTTCTTTGAAATTAGTCAGTATTCTAGAACTCAATTACTTTAAAATAGCAGTAGTGATTGTTATATCACCATTAGAATGTTCAGCCAAGAACATTCCATTCACATATTTGTGATCTTGAACTTTTAAACAGTTAAGCATAGGCGTAGGTTTCTTTTCAACTTTGGGCGAGACACGCTGCTAGAATACCTTGTCTTGTATCGTCAAATGCTAGGTATCACTAGCATAGGGACTGATTCAAATGAAAATATTGGGGTCGAAGTGTCTCCCTATTTCCCCCCAAACCTATGCACAGGCTAATAAGGCAGTGATCTAATGGATATGCTGTCACGGCACTGGGCTAATACATAGATGAGCTTCACAGTTTGGCATCGAATCCGGACTGCACCAGTGCCACACAGACACATAGACAGGATAATGTATCATTGAGTCTAGCAGTGCTTAAGGAATGGAGGGTCTCAGTCAGTCTGGACAACAGCAAACCCTGCAGGACAGTTCAGTACCTGCAAGTCATTCTGATAGGCAGCAGTTAAGTGCCTTCATCTGACATGATGCTGTGGGAGACTGACTGGCTAACATGCTTTTGAGGAAAGCACAAGCTCGCTCACCTGTGCTCTCCTGAATTTATTGCAAAGGCTTCAGCAGTGAGCGCTGATATCTGCACCTGGATATTCCTTTTTTAGCACCAAGGTGTTGATCTAGGCCTGGATGTTTGAGGCAGGGTATGGCCATGCAGTGTCTGTGTCACCAGGGAGCTGGGAACTGTGTGTGTGTGTGAGTAAATGTGTGCGTGTATGTGTGCGGGTGGGTGTGTGTATGTGTGTGTGTGTGTGTGTGTTTGTGTATGCATGTGTTTGTGTGCATGTGTGTGTGCGCGCATGCTTAAGAGTACATATGTTTTTGTGCGTGCGTGCGTGCATGTGTGTATGCACATGTTTGTGTGTGTGCGGGCGTGTGTGTGAGGGAGGGGTAGGTGGCTGCTGGACCCAGCTGGCTCTGCCTTGTACCCTGAAACTCTCTGGGGCAGAAGAGCATGTAGGAACATGCCAGCAGGATGGTCCCTCGGGTGAGCCTGGCTAATCTGCTACACAAACACCTCACCTCAATGCAACAGTACATCCCAGAATTCACCTGTAACCCTTCGAATCAGGTTGGGGTGCACCGCCCAGCAGTGCTCGTTTGCTTGAGAAAATCTTCCACGTGGTAGGAGAACAAATGGCCAGGAGAGTTTAAAAAATAAAAGAGTTGTTTTCTCAATCTGTTGAGCTAAGTTTTCTTTGCATTTGTTGCAAGGGTATGAGCATTACAGCCGTTATGTTTCTGTGATGTAGATTAGCATCTTCTGCTACACAGCACTGTGTACAAGAACAGACCAACGACGCCAAAAAAGAACTCTCAAACCGTTATGCCTTGATGCATTTCTTATTAAGAAGAAGGCCACTGAGTCATAATAATTCTTGGTTTTGCATACACAGCTGGAGATCTTCCTCTCAATATGGTGCCTTCCTCTCCGGACCCTTAGAGTGCAGCCTCTAACAACCTTAATTGCGCATGGACCTCTTTCCTGCCATTAATAAAAAATGATCATGCATAATTATGGGCATTTTTCAATTAATGAATTAAGGCTCAATTATTTTTAATTGGATTTAAATGGAATGAACCCAAATCCCTCTGGACGTTTTTTCTTCTGCGCAGCGAAAACCTTTCGGTTCTCCGTACATTTAGCGCTGTTTTGCTTTTTCTGAAGTTTTCATTTGACACACAGGGTACAAAAGTGAAATCTGCTGGTCCAGCTCTCCAGCCACTGCCCCCTCATTGCTACAGTGCATGGCTCTCTCAGTTGAAAGGATATTGTCGAAGGGCGCAGTGGGTCTCCCGCGGGTTAGCAGGGGGAGGCTAATGATGGCATCTATCCTCCCTTCTCCCTGCAGGAGCTCCACAGCAGGTTTTGAGGGGGTTAAGGTGGGGGTCTGGCTACAGCTCAGGGAGGGGGTGAGGAGAGGTCTACCAGCATTATACTGCTCCCGTCCCTCAAATTCTCCTCTAACGTTCCGCACTAGTGTGCATACAGACTACTGCAAAAATTATTATTAATAATAATAATAATAATAATAATAATAATAATAATAGTGTGTTTAAACAAGTGTTTTAGTCTTGTATTTTATTCTCTCAAGTAGAAAATATTACCTTGTTTTAAGTTACTGTGTGCTTGACAAGTGAAAATTTCTTACCCCGTTGGCAAATCTTGAAATGAGTCAAACTGTCTCGCCTCATTGGCAATATTTGCGTCTTATTAAGCAAGAACTAATAGAAATGAGTTTTAAGTTGATAAGACTAAAATACTTGTTGAGATTACTACTAGAATACTTTTTTTTTTTAGTTTTGCAGCAGTGAAAAGCCCCTGGTCAAAGTGGAAAAGTAAAAGACTTGAACAGCACCTGTGAACGTGCATCTCTGATATTCTGCATGCGCTATGAGGTGATGTTTTTATGGGAGCACTAGGAAGTCTGGATTATATTAAAGGTTTGTGTCATCTGCAGATACTTAACATCCCTCCACTTTTCCTCCAGTTATCTAATATAGATACTCTGTGGGATTATCCCGTTTGTTCTGCTGAAAACACATTATTTAATATTATGCAGTCAGGTGATTACAAAGAGCCCAAATTGATGAAAATAGCAAAAAGAGTTCATGAAACCTTTAAGGGCTTCGAATCTGCTTCCTTCTTGGTGCCTATTGATGCCAATTTTCAATCCAAAGTTCATCGCTGACGAAATCACTAATTCCACACATTCACAGATTTTTAAAAAATGAACACACAATTTATTTTAGCTAGCTGCAATGCACATGTCGTCGCCCTGCATATGATGATCGATAAGGGCAGCAGACGCACACAGACAACACACTCCCGCGCGGTTCCAGCGTGTCTTTGTCTCGTGCCCATTGCAAAGCCAGCGAGCGCTAGCCCCGCGCGGCGGCGTTAGCGGTAGGCGGCGACCGGATCACTCACCGCCCAAAGAGCAGAGGCGCGCCGCGGTCGAGCCGATGGTCCCGAGGATGGAGGTGTGGAGCTTATGTTCCGCACGCGGCTCTCCTCTGGTTCACTGGCCCCCAAGTCACAGCTGCGGAGGCAGGTAGAGAGCAGGGAGGGTGGGGGGGTTGGGGGGTGGGGGGTGAGGGGGTGAGGGGGATGGGGGCGGGACTGGAAAGGTCGCCTCCTCTTCACAATTAGTGCGAGAACTGCCCCCCCCTCCCCCCCACCTGCACCCCCACCCCCACCCCCACCCCCCCAGTTTGGGATCTTGCTTCAGTGGTGTGGAAATGCAACCTTCTCCCACAGTGCATCACCCTGGGCTGTGACAAACTACTATGGGAATACTGGCCTGTGTACCGACGGATTAAATGAATAGCATTTCTTCTGCAGAGCAATTACGACATGCTTCTACATTTATTTAACAGACAGGAGATAGTCACATCGGGTGGGGAGGCTGTCCATTTTCAGTATGACCCAAAGGTGCTGTAACCCTTCAACACAGCTTCCAGTGGGCACCCAATCACAGGCCAACTATAACCAGCACCCAAGTGCATATTGCACAGTCACGCACGCACAGTCTGCAAGTGTAACCCAATCCTCTGAACCATTACACCCAACCTTCCACACCTGGCATCTGAAGACATCAGATGGGATTTAGTGACATCACAATGGGATTTAGTGACATCACAGGCTTTGAGCTGAGGAGGCAGAGTACAGTGACAACACTGACAGGAAGTTGGTGGGGGAAACATGGCTGCTTATTTTACTGAAGGTAAAAATGAACGGTATGCATGTTTCATCAAAACAGCCAATGACCCTGAGTACTAATACCTCTATATCACACTTGGGGCAAAGGAGAATTTGAAATAACTTTAACTCTACATCTTTAGATGCCAATAAGATTGAAAACAGTTATGCATATCTGTGAAAGTATGCAGCAAAAACATTACCATGCACAACTATAATAAAAATATGAAAGAAGAATTTTGTCCTGAACGTTGAGGAAAATAGCCTAGGCTATTTAAAAATATGTCTACGGTGATGTGAAAAGAAAAGTAAAACCTCTTTATATTAGGTCAATTGACCCTCATCTAGTCCTCAAGTCCAGTAACAGTAGGTAAATCTAACCTCACGAGATTTATAACACAAAAATTTGCTTTGTCATAATTGATTTGACTGTAATAAGCCAACATGCAGTAGCCATGTGTGGGAAAATGTGTATCCTTACTGTTTCCATATCAGTTAAGAAGACAATTAGAGCCAGGTACTGCTAATCAAGCGCACACAATTAGTTTATCATCAGGAAGTGCTACCACCTGTCTTTAAAAGCAGAAGCTTTGGCACTTTGGTCTGCTGGAATTCAAGTGTGTGTCAACACAGCAACTTCCATTTTGTGAAGTTCTAGGAAGCGCATGATTTTATGTGAAGTGGAGCACGATGTTTTCGCACTGTCAATTTTGACAAAGTGGTTCGGGTTGCCTGACTGAGAATATCCACCAAATGGCGTGGATTAAAAAGATTATCAGAGGAGGTTTCAGAATGAAAATTTATCGTAGTCAATGACAGACGGGCTTTTTTTAAAGTATGTATTCTGGGAAAAGCCTTGAACTTTCCTATGGGAACCAACTGAAGATTGGGCATTTTTTTAAATATTTTGGGACAATAAAATTTCAGGTGTCTGGGCATACTAAATAGTGCGAGCACCTACATGTAATAGAAGCTTCTCATTGGGTGATGAGCTTTTCTCTCTCTCTCTGTTTGTCCGTCTGTCTGTCTCTCTCTCCCTCGCTCCCTCCCTCCCTCTCTCTCTCTCTCTCTCTCTCTTGCTCTCTCAGTCATGCCCCCCTCAAGTCCTCCTCATCACAAGCTTTAAGTTCAGGGCCTGCAGGGGGCACGGAGCCTGTTCACGGGTGGCTTAATGCCAAGCGCCTCATTAGGCAATGCTGCTGGCTGTTTATTGGTCCAAAGGCACAGCGGGGAGAGGAGGCAGCCAGCCACATAATATCACCATTATCTTACGCCCTCGTCCCCGTCGCTGAAACCCAGAAAACAGCGAAAGCCCCGACATTAAATAGTAACTACTAATTACGGTTTATTCATTATTACTTTCTACAATGTGAGTTAAGGAATTACAGGCTCTATAATTAAAGTATTTTGAGAGTTAACAAAATGCGATTACATCGTTCTTCAGATCTTGACTTTTTTTTTTTGGGGGGGGGGGGGGGGGGGGGCACACTTCAAATTTAACCAGTTAACTTATGTGACAATGATATTTAGCATTACCTTCGACTTGAAATAATCACTTAAAGGATTACAAAGGTGCTCCTTCTGACAATACATATTCCATAGAATTGGAAATGGTTTTTACGCAGTGATGTGGCGTGGTCCTTTATGACGCAGGTTCATACCCAGGAACCACTTATGTATGAATGCGTCATTACTGTCAGAAGGGAATGCTAAGCAGATCGGAGGAAAGTCTGTATTACGTGTGACATTTAGATCAGCAGGTGCAACATGTGAAACCTTAACAGTGTTGACACTCAGCCGAAAGGGGAGTGGCCAGATCTGGGCTTGGTGCGCGTGTGTGGGATTAATTACTGCCAAACGGGGTTTGTTTCTTCTGTTTGATCACAGTTCCTAAACAATAAAAGTTCCTAAAATAAAATCTGTTCATTTTATTGTTGCATTGGTGTATGCATATTTGCTGTGTCATGTTATTGTTCAATGCACAACAATCTATTTCGTCTTTGCGAAAATTAATACATCATCGAGGCGCTACATGCACTCAGTATTTAAGTATAATGAAAGCATTGGCCAGTCTTAACACTAGAATAAAGCCCAGTTACATAACTTCAGTTAATAACTGCCTTTGGGTAGGTTATACAGAACAGACACTCTCTGACCTTCTTCAATAATTAATCGTGTGGTGTGGTGTGGTAAAATAAGGCTGTACAATGGTCATAAACTGATAAATTCCAGCAGCGAGTGAAGAAAGAAATTAAAGATCAGGTTTTGCAATAGCACCGAAAAACTTTTTATGAAAAATGTTGAACTGGTCAGTTTTTTAAAATTGGACATGAACCACACAACTATATTTCCGTCAGCAATCATCTGCTTGTTCATTTTTTATTATTAAACTAGACGTGCAGTTTCCAGACATTTAATGCATTTCCATCACACAGCGCACGTCGCCACACATTCATTGACCTTTTTTTAATTCTTCACGCGAGTCACAATTATGCCTGTCCTCTTCGTTCTGCACGTGTCCCTCTTCGGTCCGCTGGGTCTGGACGCGGCTAGCACGCGCAATAAAACGCGGAGATCTGGTCATTCCAGTTTCTGAGCAGGCCCATGCGCACGTCCTTCAGATGGGGTTGGACCCCTCCCCTGAACTTCCGCCGGTTCCCCTCCTTCTTCGTCCGTGACCAGACGGTGAGAGTGCAGAACCGGGACACCACCAGGGAGGAGATGCGGTCGTTCCAACTTCGCGAAAGCATCGGGTAATCGTCTTGGGGGTACACGTTCATGTGCTCGCCCAGGCAGCTCAGAGAACTGTTCTTGTGACTGTCTATAAACACCCGCGCGCACAGCTTAGTGCCCTCGGGGTCTTTTAAGGAGCCGGGGTCGGGGCATTGACTTCTCAATCCCGGGAGGCCGAGCGCGCACAGAAGCGCCACAGCGATCAGCACCCTCATTTTGCTCGTGTCTGTGTGAACACTCAATGGCCACAAAATCTGCTTTTAATGCGGTGTATATATACGCGATTAAAACGATACTGGCACCTTTGTATGGGAGTTAAACACCTGTTTGGCCTACAATCAAGGTTGCTCTTGTCCACTAAAAAGATGTGTGTTTAATTTTTTTCATAATATGTTTATTTTGCATCCAAATAAAGCAAACACAACTGCTCCATTAATGTGTAGCAGTACTTTGCTGATTTTTTTAGTAGCCCCTTCTCAACATAATATTAAATGATGTATGCGATTTGCATCACACAGTGCACTTTGCCACACATTCATTGACCTTCCTTTAATTCTTCACGCGAATCACAATTATGTCCATCCTCTTCGCCTCAGCCTTACCTGCATTTACCACAATATAGCCTACACGTGACAAATTACAGTGGTCGTAATATTAGCCAGGTCGTATCAATGGGACACTGTGTATTTTTAACTGGAAGACAAAAATAGGCTATTTACGAAATATGGGAATATATGTAAAATATTTTTAATACAATGATTTATCTTCCATTTGTCTGAGGCCCCTGTGTTTGGGAGTCCCTGCCCTATGGCAGGCAGTATTGACAGACAGTTTTGCTCTTTGCTGGAATTTGCTGGAAGGCCTCCACAATGGACAAAATGCGGGATGTGCACATTTGCTGTACATATTCAGTAGATAGTTTTATGATGAAACAGAACCAAGCCTTTTTTTGCCCAAAGTACTTTTAAGAAACCTCTTCATGGCCTTGCTTTTCACTGACTGCCTGACCAATGTTGGGTGCATATAGTTACTTAGCTTCATGAGCTAGCAACATATTCTGTATTACCAAATGGTGTGTTTACTCATACACAATTCAATGTGTTTATTCAATAGAATACTGGATAATATATTTATGTTAATATTGATGGTAGTGCACCAGTAACCACCTTTTCTGATTCACAAAGCGAACTTAAGGTGTACCTATGCATTTAGTTTAAAAAAAATACATTTAAGCCATGACTTTGAAAGCCATTGAAGTCATGTGGCCTATTCCTCCACTCTGTCCACCAGCTCCGCAAACATCATCCATGTTTACCCTGTGAGGAAAACCAAGATTCAGTTTGATTGATATGTCCAGTCCAAGCATTAATCAAGTTATAAAAGTGGCCCAAAGGCCAGATATGGAGAGTTCTGCTCCATTTGTATTTCAAAGAAAGTTGTTTCATTTTTGTATGTGATGACCATGTTGTGTTTAATTAACCTGGCAAATAAGAGGTGCATCTCTCTTCTACGTCAATGCAGTTTAAAGCTGTTTCTCTTGGTCTCTTACCAAGAATCTTAACATTTGAAATTCACAGTGCAACATCATTTGGATATCCTATTAATAATTTTAAAAAATAATAAAACTGGTTTAAAAGGTGTGGCGACCATACAAGTGCTTGCCAACACAGTCACATATGTGTACGAAAGCCTTTTGTCATTGGGTTATATAACCTATACATTTGCATATAAGTAGGTTCACATAGCAGAAGTCTCATGCATTCCATATACAAATGATAAAGTAGCACACCTTGTACGTCATCATATTGGGTGTGGTCAGTGTATGTAATTGTCTAATCACAAAGTTAAATGCCATAAAAATGTAAATTCGTATTGGCTTAATCATAGGTTTTGAAAGCCTTATTGCATAAACTTGTTGATACATCTGGCAGATATTTGATCTTTGAAGCTTGTGGGTGTTGTCCATGACACTTCATTTCACTATTTGAAGGTATGCTTCTGAGTCCAAGTCAGATATAATGGTGACTGTCACAAAATACCGCAGACGGTTTTCTACAAAACCACGGATAAGACATAACAGTGTCGCGTAAAAAATGGGCCGAATTAGTCGGGGCTTTCACGCAGTGAGCCATTGCAAATCAGCAGCAAGGCTTGACTTCGCAGGGAAACATGTTAATGATGCCGTCGGCGATAATGAATAATGAATGACTCCGCGCAGCCTGGGGTGCGCAGAACACATAAAATAGAAAAATACCCGCTGTGGCGGTGTTAATTACCATTTACGGTGGACCAGTGGAGCTACCTGTGGGTTAGTTGCTGTTGCAAAATCCTGCGGTTCACTGGGATTCTTCTTTATACAGTCTGTTATAATTGTGTGCATCTTTTTAAATTAAGATAAACTACACAGGGCAATCGATTACCCCCAACCAAAAGTGGTACAATCAACTATTTCTCTGATTTTCTCCCAAGCATCCGTCGACCCAGTGACCTTCTATCGGTTTAACAAGGCAGTGTCCTGCTTTTCGATTAAATCATATTTTATTTCTTTTGAGAATATGCCGTGACCAAATAGACCAGGATTTTGATGGCAAATGAAGAGAGCAGTTGAAGTTTTATTTGTGCGCAAACCTCGAAGAATATGTAGCATGTCTTTTAAACGTACAATGATAATATGGAGGCAGGGTGTCGCGCTTCTTCTCTTCCACGTCCATCCTCGTCTTTGCGCAGTCCCTCGGCTGTTAACACTCACAGTAGTATGCGGAGATGTCGTTGTCCCAATCGCTAAACAGACCCTGGCCGACGTCTTTCAGGCGGTACTGTATCCCCGAAGTGAATTTGCGCCTGTTTCCCTCCTTCCTACTGCGTTCCCACACTGTCAGACTGCAGGACCTCGACACAACCAGAGAGGAGATGCGGTTGTTCCAGTTTTTCGGCATAAAGGGGTAGTCGTCGCCCGCGTAAGTGTCGAGGTAGTCTCCTCCGCAACTCTGCTCATAGTAGTAGTGGCTGTCCTCGAACATGCGAGCGCACACCTTCGTGCCAGCGGCATCCTTCAACGACCCTGGGTCTGGGCATTGCGCGTGAAGGCACGCGATGGACACGGCGAAGAGAAGCAGAGCAGCGTGCACCTTCATGTTTGCGAAAACCTCCGTCTTGTGTGTGGACGTCTTCGATGGATGCTCTCACTTAAATATTCTCCTCAGCCCCAGATAAAGAATGCCTGCGATTGTGATGTATGTCAAACATAAGGCCTATACGTCCGCTGATAACTTTTACAGGGTAACGATAATGAGGTTCTTAAAGCAGGTGGGCCTTTCTCTGAGTTTTCACAGCGCACAGGGTCGCCAAATGTGCGAGCGCGCCTCTGATGTAACGGTCGACGAACGTATATAATGCAGTTATGCAGAAGTTGCGTTGTCGGGATTATAAAGTTGTGAAGTAGGCAACAGTTACAGACATTTAATGTGATTTGCTGAATATAATAATAATAATAATAATAATAACAATAATCTTGCTTTATTGTGTCACAGTGCATGCTCACGAATATCTACTATGCAACACAAACTAAGGACAAAAAGAAATCGCAAAAAACAGGATAATCTGATTCTTGGCCTTCAGAAATCGTTCCCTATGTTCCTTCAAGTGTACGTCTCAATGAGGAAAGTTGAAGCAGGGAGTCAGAAATAATTTAGATGAAATGTTTCGATGATTGCCCTCGATGATACTTTTTCAATGATAAGCATAATTGGCACTCCAAATAATGTTAACTGCACGCTGCTAAATATTCATTATTTATTGGAAAAAATGCAAGACAAACAAAAAATGGTTGCATCTTTTACACGGTATATCAATTATGTTAAAGCAAAGAATGGAAAGAAAAAATTTTTATCATCAATTTATTGAATTTATGCTTATTGAATTTATGCTCTATTTTTCCAGGTTAGTCACGTTTGTTGCCGACCATCAGGGGTGCAACGCATTCATTCCCCTCCCTCCATTCAGTGATGCCCCAGCCGTCCAATCACGCTTGTTGCCTGTGCCTACAACTGACTGTATAGGTGGATGAAATTAGTTTTGATGAGCGCTGCAGCCGTAACTGGTCAGTTACAGTGCAACCCTACAGTAGGCCTTTCTGGCCCAAGGGGTGGGGGCGAGGGGCACCCCACAGCGCTGTATTATACCCACAGTTTCGATGCTTAGAACCCGAGGCGGCACTTTTGGTTTCTCCGGCTTTGAAATGACTTGGCCCTGGACTGCAAGATGATCAGATGCTGTTTTAAATCAGATTCAAAACGTACTTTTCTGGCCTGTCTAACCTGTATGTGTGTGTATACCCTGATTGAGTTATGAGCTTCTTAAGCTATATGGCCTTAAAACTACTGTAGTCAAATAGGCTGACTGTGAAGCTCTTGTGACAACTTGTAAATGGATGCTATAGCTACAAAAACAGGGATTGATTTATTGACTGATTGATTCATTGACTGAATGATTGTTCAGCGATAAGTCTGCTGACTGCTGTTTGGCCCCACAATCCAAAGATAGCTAATATGCTATAGTCATACATGAATTTTAATTTGTGTTTTTCCATTTTTTTTATTACGTGGACGACACTTGTGGGTTTTTTTTATCAGAACCTCTTGGCTTTTAAAGGAGAAGGGTGATTTCGCAGTACTGGTCTGAGGCGTGAGGTAAAGTCTGTTTACCAGGCTGCAGTGGCTGACCTCGGGTGCTGATAAAGAGCTTATCTGTGCTTCACACAGACCAGTTTCAGCCAGAGCCTTTATGACTGTACGCACACTCTGGACAAACACTTTTAAGGGGACATTAAAAAAAAACATGTCATATAGTCTTCTGAATATTGTTTGAAACTTGGTTTAAAACTGTGAACAGTCTGCAGGAGTTTTGCCAGTGTATAACAAATTTAATAGCAGAGTATCTGACTCAGGTCCGCTGAGGATTTCTGTTCATACTCTGACCCCAGCCACTGACCCAGGATCAGTGCAACTAACCCTATTCCTTCCCCTGCATATTATGTTGGAAACACCTAAACTGTTCCAGGATACTTGAATTAATTAATACAGAATTAATTAATACCTTGTTGCTTTAGAGCGCATCAGCAACTAGTGAGACCCCCCCCACACACACCACACACACACACACACACACACACACTCTTAGCACAACTCCTTTAGCATAGGCGCAGGGCAGCGTGGAGGAAGCTGCTTCTTCACATGTCAGTAGTTGTAGCGTGTGTACAGTGTGTAAGCCAGGGCAAACAGAAAGTGTGTGTAGGGAAGCCGCAGTGTTGACTCCTGCATGTAATGTTGACTTGCGCGCGCGTGTGCGTTTCCATTGTGCAGGTGCGTCAGAATGTCTTTGTGTACGGCACTGGCATACTGTTCTGTTTGAAAGAGTTGCGGTTTCCCCAGCACGCTTCTGTCGCCCAGCTGAGGGCAGAGAGGGGTGGCGGCTTGGCGTGGCGGGTTGCGATGGCGTGCAAAACTGCCATTCCGCGGCGGCTACTCGAGTCGGGGGGGGGGGAGGAGGGGCGTGTGAACCTGCGCATCTGTCCTACGCTCTTACCTCACCCGCTCTTACGCAACTGTGTGCATAACACCTGCGCCCTGCTCAAACCAGGTGACTGCCGAAGGCTCTCAGGGGCTGGGAGAGAGAGCTGGCACAGCGCCCCCTCTGGCAGGACTGAGTGCAGCAGGTGCAGACCCAAGGTGAAAGTGGATCTGAGGGGAACACCCCAAACAGAATTCTCAAGGTCAGTGGAAAAAGGCACAACTACAAGGAAAAGTTATACAGCCTACAGATTTTTTTCAGGACAGTAGCAAATCTATAAATTAATTATTTGATGTGTCAAATCTATAAATTCATTATTTGATGCGTCAATGTCAGTAGATTTGCTACACCTTGCTGACCTTTTTTTTTTTTTTTTTAAATTGACCACAGTAGTTCCCAAACTCAGTTATCAGGCCCCCCTGTGTATGTTGGTTTTTGTTCCATGCACAGTTGCAATCCCAGAATTTTAACAAGTTGTTATTTTTTGTTAATTAGATGCTTGTCATGTTTAGAGGGACTATTTACCCTCTAAAGCCACATTGTCAGTAATAGTTCTGCATGCCATGAAGAATAAAAGCTTCATGTTCACATTGTGCTTATTGTGATATTTTGCTAAACAATTATATAAAAAGAGGTAACACTTTTTTTAACTGATCAAATTAAAATCTGGTGAATCAATAGCCTCCTAAGTAGGTTACTGAACACATGTGTTTAAGTTCTTTCTTAATTTCTCCCCTCAAACTGATCAGCACAATGCAGGCTTGGCTCGTTATCATTTGCTCTGTCTTTGATTAGTGGCCAGCTGCCCCCCTCTTTCACCAGTTAGGAGCTTACTGATTCACCTCAGTCTTAAATTTGATCAGTTAAAGTAATGGACCTCTTTGTATGTATTTGTTTGCAATGCAGCACAATAAGCACAACGTGAATATGGGACTTTTGTTCTTAATGGCATGCACAGCAATTTCTGACATAATGAGGCTTAATAGAGTAAATAATCCCTCAAAACATGGAAAGCATCAAACTAAGAAAAATGAACAGCTTGTTAAGTCTGGGATTGCAACTGCAGTTGGAACAATTTTTTGTTATATAAGTACAAGTATAATAAATCCATGAAGGAATATTATGAAAGATTATGGTTGTTGCTGTTATTGATAATTTGACTTTTCTATACATTGTTTAAATCTTTATAATATTTTTTGAGAATATCTAATTGAACTTTTTTTTTTTTTTTAAATATGGGCTTTACAGAACAATGTTAATAAATTTCACTGAATATTGCTGGCTGGTATTGTCCAAAGCTTTTAGTGTGATTGAGTGGGGGTTTTGGGAGACCAACCGTGACTGAACAGGGGGTTCTTTAAGCTATTCACCAGAGGTAAAATAGCCACAAAGTCTCAAGAGACAAGGCCAGTGGAAAAATAAGGGAAAGGAAAACAATACTCCTTAGGGAGAGTATCCCAAAAGAAAAGCTCTACACAACCCACGTACTGGGTAAAAAAAAAAAAACTAAAGCTTTAAGGACCATGAACTCTGAAAATAAAACTGCCGGAGCAGAAAACGGGGCAACTCAAAGAATACAGACCTCGAACCGAGGCTGAAAAAGTAACACCCTAAAGAAAGAATTCAGAAAGAGTTTAGATTGTGGCACCAACTTGTTGCCAACAACCTATTAAGCTAAAGAATGTTGTGCTAATTTTATAGCCACAACAATCCAATATCGCAACTACCTTTACCTTTACCTTTACCTTTACCTTTACCTTTACCTTTACCTTTACCTTTACCTTTACCTTTACCTTTACCTTTACCTTTACCTTTACCTTTACCTTTACCTTACCTTTACCTTTACCTTTACCTTTACCTTTACCTTTACCTTTACCTTTACCTTTACCTTTACCTTTACCTTTACCTTTACCTTTACCGCTCGCTTGGCAGAATACCGGCTCTCGTGCAACATAAGTGACACTGAAACAAAGCTTATCGGCTTGCTCGGGGTTTAAATAGAACGCCAACAGGTGCAAATTGTAAAAAGAAATTTGCAGGTGTATAATTCAATCAACTCAAAGGCCGTAATCACTGAAGAAAAGGTGCATAAAAAAACCAATGGCCGTAATAACTGAAGAAAAGGCGCAGAAGGAAAAGAAATGGTGGTATCAGCCAAAACCATGACATTTAGATATTTGTAATTGTTCACACAGTATAATGCATTGGTAGTGTGTGTATTTCCTCAATATAGCTATGTATGTGCACATAGCTTCACATGTACTGTTGAGTTGTTATTTGTCTACTGTGAGCACTTGGCGTTTATATGCTTTATCTTTGCTTTGTATGGTTCAATCTTCCAGCATTTTCTGCCTGTTGGTTACAATGCATTATCCAACCCACCCCAGCCCTCTTTCTAAAGGTGTAAGTATAATGTTTTGATTCTGATCCAGGATCAGTTGTAATGGCCCAACCACTATGGACAGGACCTGATATAAGTATTCTTCCTTTTAGCACCTGCCCCCCCAGACAGTACCCGGGGAACTTATTTCCATAAGATGTACAGTATGAATATAGTCTGACTGTGAACTGCTTTCCTGACGTGTGGTCTGGTGAATGCGCGTGTGCATTGTGTCCGTTACAGGTGCAGTGAAGAAATGACGGATTGAATCTATGGGCAAATAGCTCTCTCGTGTGGCCATTGGATGTATTGCCATCTTCAGTGTACAGAGTCGGACTACGGCATCCGCTAATCTTGAGGTGGACTGTTACAGTTGCCACCCCTAGGGGGAGTAGATGCCCTCTCTGTTGTTTGCCTGTTTTTGAACATGATAAAAAAAAAGATACAAGGGTGTACAACATAATATCAGTTATACATTCTGGTCTTTCAGCCAATGAGTGTACCTGGTGTCACCTTTGGGTGGAATTCAATTTCACTGGGTTCTGGAAATGAACTGAAATTCATTTATATAAAATTCCTCATTAAGCAGTAGGCTATGGGCATTTTTGGTTCATGAACTGAAATTCAGTCCATTCCCTGAACTGACTGAATTGAACTGAACCCAACACTAATTAGTAGTAGGCCTATATTTACAGACCCACAAGGGAATTGTCTTCACTCATAAAAACAGAACACCACAATTTAAGTTAAGCATAAAAAATGAAAACAATTTGCTCCGTTTTTCTTAGTTGCAGACGTTTAATGTGATTTACATTTCATTGCGCGTTCCTGTCCACACCTGCTAGGACAGCGTGGCTTCCTTTGCTCTGTGCGGCGTCACTCTTCTCTTCTTCCTCCCCATCCCGTCTTTCCACGGACCTCTTTTCTCCTCCCGCTCTTTCTTCGTTTTTTTTTTTTTTTTTAATTCGCCGGCTAGCACTCGCAGTAGTAGCCGGAGATGTCGTCGTTCCAGTTTCCGAACAGGCCCTGGCCGACGTCCTTCAGGCGGTACTGGATACCCGCGCCAAACTTCTTCTTCTTCCCCTCCTTCTTGGTTTTCGACCACACGGTGAGGCTGCACTGCCGCGACACCACCAGCGAGGAGATGCGGTTGTTCCAGACGTACGGGAGGATGGGCTGGTCGTCGCCGGGGTAGACGTCCAGGTAGCGGCCGCCACAGCTCTGCTCGTTGTAATAGTGGCTGTTCTCGAACAGGCGGGCGCACAGCTTCACGTTGCTGGAGTCCTTCAGCAGGGCCGGGTCAGGGCACTGGGCGTCCAGGCCCTCCGGCCAGACCGCGCACAGAAACAACGCCACGATTGCCACCCTCATTTTCGCGTGTGCACCTCTCCGGACCAGAGCGACTCCGACTTAAATACTCCACAAACCTTTAAAAAAATCTTTTTTTAAATTTGCATTTGATAGCGGTATCTCTGTCTGGGGAATTCAGTGCCTGCGAAGCAGCTGCAATCAAGGCTACGTTTGCCTAGATAAAAAAAATGAAATGTGTTATTCAGTTTCTTCAGTGACTTTTTTTTTTCAGAAAATGAGAATGAAGATTAAAGTGGTAGGCGATAGAATTAAATATCTCTAAAAGCAACTGATACCCAATCAGTCACATGGATGAGAGAAACCACGTGACTGAACCTTTTTTTGATAGATTGTCCATCCATCCATTATGTAACTTGTTTATTCCTGGTTAGGGTCATGGAGGAGTGGGGGTGCTGGAGCCTATGCAAGCATGCACTGGGGGAGACGCAGGAATGCACCCTGGACAGGTCGGCAGTCCATCGTTGGGCATGCCTACTTATTAAAATCACAAATAATTTGACTTTTCAAGGGCAATATTTAATAGCGTATGAAGCATGTGTCTTTTTTTGTACTCTGAAGAAGTGAAATCAATGCAGTTACTTCTCAGAACCAGAGACTGCATTCAGTGTTTCCGTGATGCGCAGCACCTCGCTGCTTGCAGTTGTTATTGCTTTGGCCTGTCGGGTAGGCCATTAGCTTATTGAATTCTGGGGCTTCTTTTCCAATTCCTGAATGAGCAAATCAAGCCCTGTGTCCCTCGGTTCTGCCCCAAGCAAAACCAGTATGTGAGTGGTCTGGCAAAGAGGGGTTCCCTTTCAGTGAAATCCCTGAATGCACGGTACATTTTCAGGAGTTGCGTACATTTTAACGCAAAGGAAAGGAAAGGCAGTGGGTGTTGTATGATTACCTCTGCATTCATGCATGATTCGGAAAATCCTTTTTGTTTCTATATGTGTGATGTACACAAAGATGCATACAAAGAACATACAAATTATGTATGTAATTATATTGGTATAATTTGTGTGTACATCAATTTGCATGTACATGCAAACAAGTTCAGAAATGCAAAAAGAGAATAGAACTCGTGGTCAAATGTTTCTTTAAAATATAGAGGGGTTTAATTAATGATACAAACCCATGGTAGATAACACCTCAAAGCAGCACGTTGGCACCAAGTCAGAAAAGTAAGACGACACAGAAATGAAAAAACCCTCAAAATGAAGAAAATAAAATTCAATAAATAAGATCAATAAATATCTAGCACATATTGGCAAATAAACAAACAGGTATTACTTAAATAATTACATGTAAATTAACATATAAATACATAAACACTGAAATAGTAAACCATTGCCAGAAAAAAAATAATTTTACACAACCGAAATAAATAGATACATAAAGAGATCAATTGTAAATAAATTAAATCAAAAGGCACATTTATTAAGATGTAATGAAAGGGGACTTCAAGCCTGAACTCACTCTGGTGTTCTTTATATTAAATGTATATATCTGTATGTTGGTTTTCTCTTTTGTATGGTTCTGCATATGCGTTTATAAGATGTGTGACTTATACGATTCATTGTATTGTCAAATGTGAATGTCTGTTTGTGCATATGTGGATATGTGTTTGAGATAGAGATAGATACACACATATCCATATATGTGTGTGTAGTTTGTGCGTGTGCATGTGATAGATTGTGTGTGTGTGTGTGTGCGCGTGCATGTGTCCATGCTAGTTGATTTACATGTGTGTGTGTGTGTGTATGTGTGTCCCTGTGTGTGTGTGTGTGTGTGTGTGTGTGTTTGTACCCATGTGTGTCCCTGTGTGTGTGTGTGTGTGTGTGTGTGTTTGTACCCATGTGTGTGTCCCTGTGTGTGTGTGTGTGTGTGTGTGTTTGTACCCATGTGTGTGTCCCTGTGTGTGTGTGTGTGTGTGTTTGTACCCATGTGTGTGTCCCTGTGTGTGTGTGTGTGTGTGTGTTTGTACCCATGTGTGTGTCCCTGTGTGTGTGTGTGTGTGTTTGTACCCATGTGTGTGTGTCTGTGTGTGTGTGCCCGTGTGTGTGTATGTGTGTATGTAGGTGTGTGTGTGTGTGTGTGTGTCCCTGTGTTTGTGTGTGTGTTTGTACCCGTGTGTGTGTGTCTGTGTGTGTGTGCCCGTGTGTGTGTGTATGTGTGTATGTAGGTGTGTGTGTGTGTGTGTGTGTGTGTCCCTGTGTGTGTGTGTGTGTTTGTACCCGTGTGTGTGTGTCTGTGTGTGTGTGTATGTGTGTGTCTCCGTGCACACTGGCGCGTTGCGATTGGCCAGCGCCTGAGCTGTGAGGTTTGGGATGTTGCCCCCCCTGTTTTCGATAAAGGGGATGAGAGCAATGGGAAATGGAGGAGATGGACGAGAACAGCACAACATATCATCATAACCTCTACATCTGAGATTGTCCCGTTGTGACAAATACAGTACACTTGAATTTAAAGAGATGCAAAGTCAGCACTGAATTTCCTTCCTTGGTTCCCTGTGGCAGGCAAAGCGTCTGAGTCTTGCCCTTACCCCTCTCCCTCTTTTCCAGTTTAGGCCTGGATTCAATCTCAAGGCAATGCTCTTTGCCCTTAATTTGGAATACCACGTTTTTTGGATAAAAAGTAGCTCCCACATCGACAAAATAACTCCTCTAACAAATGCTTCAAATCGCGATCGACGTTTTGTCTTCTTGACCTTCTTTCAAGACTCAGTGTAGCGCACAAATGTAAGAATGTCTTTTTAGAGGTGTTGCTTTTTCATGACCTGCATATTACGAGTTCAGTCGTCGCTAAATGTGACCAAAAATGCAGAGCGATGCGATGGAAAAAAAGACATTTTCAAGATTAAGGACAAACTGCAAAGTAGCAAGATTGAATAGCACCTTTAACGTTTCCCCCCCCCCCCCAAGATTAGTGGCACCTTAATTTGTTTACCTTCATGTGACCTAACGATAACAGACAACTGTCAACAGACATGGGGGAAGGTGCCAGAGATTTTCAACATGGATTTGAGATGTGCAGTATAAAAAAGTAATGTTCCAAGGGATATTTGAACCGCACCCTCCATTACTGGACTGAAATTGAATCTCTTTCAGTCATTTTTATTGTCAAGGACAAAATAATGTCAATTGTGATATTACCCAGAACAAGGGAAAACCGTAGTTAAAATGGGAACGAGCAGACTGTGCCAACTTTGAGAAATTCTGAAATTTATCGTTCTCAGAGTATTCTTTTTTGTGTTTGGGGGGCTCCCGTTAGCTTACCTGGCTCCTCCCGTTAACACGATATTCGCTTACTCAGTATTAAAAAATAAGCATAATAATACTCGCATTATAATGCCAACTTTCAACAGAACGAGGCTGTTAAGCTTCTCATCGTTTGATTGGCGGTGGGGGTTTGGCCATCCACTACCTGGCCAAGCAAGTTTTTTTAAGGTTTTGGTGTTTTTTAGTAAACTGGGTAAAACGGGTAATGTTTTGGTTATCTTAACATCGCCCGGGCGTGGAAAAGACTCGTAATTTTGCGTAATGGTCCAATGCCAATTTTGCCAGGAGATAATATTAGAATGGATAGGATGGCAATACGTAACGTTATTGGCGTCTTTTGTAAGTTCCTGGTCAATAGGGAGCAAAGTGTATGACGAGCTTTCCAACTGCCTGCGCTGTAGGTATTCACCGATTCTGCCCCAACACTAATCTTGGCATACTAATACTTAACTAAATCCACAGTTTAACCAAAATGGCTAGTTTGGATTTTGAGTGGGTTAAGAGGGTTCCGGAGCAGTTGCTAAGTGCCCTCACTCATTAGGCTAATAGCCTTGCAGAGCTGGCAGCCCATTGGCTGACATCCCAATGTGAGATGTCTGCCCAAATTCCCGGGATGTGCTTTGCTAATAAACCAGCGGTCGGCTCTGACGAATCGTATCCTTGTCTAAGTGGGCCTCCAATTGGAGGCAGCAGTTCAACACAACTCTGACCAATAACATTTGCTAAAACTTGGTAGAACCAATCAGATTGCAGGAAACTAATCCGACAAACCTTTCCAGACGTTCTCGAGAGAGAGCATCTAGACCTAGATTAGCTGTCAGGGGAAAGGAAAAGCCTGGCTTTCTGCTCCTTAGTGCAAGCCATCAAGGGTCAATATCAACTGTTGGGGTTGCTTTCACCAGTGATGACAATCTTTGCTTCTCAGGTTGGCCTAGCTCCCCTCCACTCACCTGTGTAACCAGTTATATCTACCACTGCCCAGACCTGATTGTTCAGCCAGGCCCAAAGACCGCTCCCATTAACCTCCATATTCAGCCAAGAACATTTAAAATTCATGGGCCTGATTAGCTTTGAGCAACTCTCCTTAACCAGTTGAACCAGCATTCTCTGTTGAACTGGCTCAAGCCAGCTCTATCCAGCCTTGACCACCAGTAATTTTATTTATTTTTATAGCAAGAGCAATAAGAATGATCTTATCGTGGTAACTGTGTGATAAAATAATAACCTCCAGTAAAATTCTGTGGAAAAACTTCCTACCCTGTGTCAATTCATTTCACTCTGATTGGCTGAGGTTGCTGTTCATTCACCCTCCTCTCCAGCTCTCATTTTGATTGGTCAGAGGCTTTGCCTCAGCTTGTCTCACTCTCACTTCCGGTTTGTGTCGACCAGGCTCAAATACTCACACTGTTGTGCCACATTCTTTGACCCTCTTGCTTAAGCAGTTCCTCAATCTCTATGATTTCCCATCTGAAACTTCCTTGAGGACTTGAGGTACAAAAGTTCAGAGGTAAAGGGGGAGAGTGCTTCAAACAAATAAATATAAAAATAAAATTTAAACACTGCAAAATAACTGATTCTGGACCACCCACCTCGGGACCTTCAAATTAATAAAACATAATAATAAAGATACCAGTAACAATATTCATAAACATCCTTTGTTTCGTGTTTTTTTTCTTCTTCTTCCCCTCTTTAAGTCAAAAAACTTTTAACACAGTTCCACCGATCCTCACTCCACATCTCCTGGGGGTCGGTCCCCCATGTGGCCCCCGTCCGTCGAGGGGCAGGCCGTTCGAATAGTCCAGCAGAATTCTTCCAAGGACATCCCGGCCAATAGCATCCTTTGCTGCGAGTGGAGCTTTCCAGGGATTGGCTGTACAGTGGAGCGCAAAAGGGGAAAAAGGCTTCCCAAATAAGGGCGACGGTCTGCGGAATGTTTGAGGACAGGTTTAAGGGCACAGGGGCTGTAGTTATGGCGGCGCGCGGCGGGGGGGGGGACCGGGGAGGGGGGGAGGGGTTTTCCAGGTGTTCCTCATCCCACCCCCCCGCCCCCGCCCTCTCGTCCGGGATCACCGGGCGGCCTTGTGCTTCCCCCCGCAGCAGCCGCACCGCTCCCCGCAGTGCAGGCAGGCGCACAGGGGCAGGTAGCAGCACATGCAGGGCACCAGGAGGGAGAGGGCGAGCAGAGCCGCCCAGCGGGCGCAGCACAGCGGGCTCACCCGCGCCCCCTGCGGGTCCTCGCACGAGCAGGGTTCCCAGAACTCGCCCTCGGGGTCCGAGGCGCAGTGGTAGAGCAGGCTCTCGGCGCACCAGACGCACGTCCAGCGGCGCAAGCAGCGAAGGGCGGGGTCCGGGGCGTCCCGGCAGCGGCCCCGCCCGTTCTCCGCCGCGCTGAAGATGGAGCGGCAGTAGACGCAGCGGGAGGAGCGGGGCGACGGCGGGGCGGGGCAGGGGCCCTCGTCGCCGGGGCCCCCCGCCGCCCCGCCGCTGGTGGAGGGCGAGGCCGACAGGCCCAGCGTCAGGCCGCAGTCGCGCCCGGCCCCGCCCCCTCGCCTGCGGGTCCGCGAGGCGCGGAGGCAGCAGGAGGGCGAGCCCCTGCTGGAGTCGGAGGCCGGGGGGCTGGTGACGGTGTTGGGCGTGGGCGAGGAGGAGGAGGAGAGCCGCTGGGACACCTTGGTGTCCAGGGTGACCGTGCCCTCGCCCGCCCCCGCCTGCTCCTTGCCGAACCGCACCACGCACAGCTCCGACTTGTCCTGCGAGCTGACCCCGCCCCCGCCGGCCCGGGCCAGCTCCGCCCGCCGGTAGTCCTCGTACCCGCGCGCGCCCCACAGGTCCTTGATGTCGCCCTGCTCCAGCAGGGAGAGGGTGGGGGAGAGCGGCGAGAGGGGGGACGGGGCGGCGGCCGCCGGGGTGGGCGGGGTCAGGGGCGGGGCCACCGAGGAGCTGACCGCGGCTGAGGTTTGCGGGGGCTGCAGCTGCACTGGCCTAATGTGGATCTGTGAAAACGGGAGAGAGGGAGGGAGAGAGAGAGAGAGAGAGAGAGAGAGAGAGAGAGAGAGAGAGAGAGAGAGAGAGAATCCTCATGTCAAACTGTAAAATCTTACTGCAAACTCTGCTACACCATTAGCATGCAGCATAGCTCCAAGAAATTATATATACAAATACTATCACTTTAAATGGTATATTTTTATAAACTAGAAATAAAAATTTGAAAACATATCTGTGCTCCATGGTAAGTAAAACAATTTCTTGTCTTAATTTCTACAATGGCAAAGGTAAGGTTGTACTAGTTATTATTTGGCCCAAAAATCTGATTGCATCTTTATAATTCAGACAGCAATGACTACTACTTGAACCCTCCAACAAAAACGTAGATAAGTTCATCATGTACATAACAACACCACCTTTCATAGAAATCTATGGCATAACCAGACTGCTATGATTTGTGCAAACATTAAAATGTGTCACACAACATAGTATGCTTGTGACACAAGTGAGGAAATGTGAAATTCTGTCACATACGGTTGGCAAAATATTACCTGTCATGACAGTGGCATCAGCAGTGTCATTAAGGCACAGATGTAACAAGCTCATTTTATATGTATCAGATACATGACACAAGATCATAATGCCAGCGTTTAATGTAAGGCTTCTATTAAATTATCAGTATGTTATACTGTCACAGTATTTGGCCAAACAAATTTTGGCCAAATTTTTTATTTTCAGAAAACGAAATGATAAAAAATGCTAAATAATTCTAAAACATGGATATATAAATATATATAATGTACACATGACAAAAAAATGTTGCATGTTTTTAAAAATGACTCTTTTACCAATTTTACTAAGTAGTTTGAACCAGTCACTAATATGTGACAGGTAGATACTCATTTTCTGGTGACTAGTTAATTAGACAATAACACTCAAGAATAATTGTCATGGTTATTAGAATAGAAATTATATGGTTCGTAGGACATTTTAATGTTTTGAAAAAAAACTAAAAAATAAGATGAACCTACCTCAGTGTACATTAAATGGCATTTGCTGCAGCTGCTTGAAAAGATTTTAACAGGGTAATGTAAACATGGACATACATAACACCTGTCATTTTATTATCGTATGCTAATATTGTACTTAGTGTAGGATTTATTCCAGCCATGGTAGGCAATTTTAACACAGATGCCACAAACTACACATACTGTATGACAGCTGTAAGGAGATCTTTTGCACAATTCAACACATACAGTGTCATGCCACTTCCATTATGACAGCTGTACTGTATCAGATAACAGCATGAAGAATCCCACAAAAAACACATACATTGCAGCTTCATATGAACTACATAACACCTTCATAAGGGCTACATATTCCTTCATAAGCACCAACGTCACCAAACCCAGGGTATCAGTGGTCTGCTGCCACTGCATATGTCATAAGTGACATTACCACGGAATTCTGATTTGGTTTGTCATGGTAACATCACGAACAGTGACATCACACCCATCGCCCAGTGACATGGCATAAGTGCTCACGAGTGTTTATGTAGCAGCGCACTTTATGTAGTGCCCTTGAAGGATCCTCCATAGTGTTACCCTGTAGATATGTCGCTTGCATTGAAAGTGTGTGCTTTGTTTCATGATGCGTGTCATACAAGCCCATGTCATGAATTTATCGCCATAGGTGTGTTGTTTTGACTGCCTTTTTTCACTTGCAGCCATAGAATGCACTCACGTATTTATATGGTGTGTGACATCGTATGCCTACATTCACCACTGCATGCTTCGTTACAGTATTAACCCTTTAAGGCGTAAGATCACAAACATGTGATTAGAATGTCCTTAACTGAACATTCTAATGCTGATGTAATCACTACTGGTAATTGAAAGCAATGGAGTTCTAGAATCTAGAACACAGACTTAGAATTTTGAAGAAAAAAAAAAAACATTCCATAAACCCTACACCTCAAAGGGTTAATTTATTTAGCCATAAACTCATTTATTATATTAAAAGTGTTCTAAAGGTATTATGTCCTTCTACTACATATGGAGGTTTTATGATGCCGGTTTCAAGTGTTACCCAAACATTATAAAATACCATGTGACAAGACAAATAATTGTCCTATCAGTAAATGTTAAGTGCAATGAGAGCGACGCCGAAGTGGCAGACAGGAAAGGCCTTACCTGCGCAGGAGTCTGCGTGGTGACGCCGTGCTGGGCTCCGTACCCATAATCCTCTGCGGCAGAAGGGAGCGCGAAGCACGGGGACGAGGACTCGCTGGTCACTATGGTGACGGGCTTGGGCAGCATTTCCTTCCGGCTGTTGGATGACGACTCGCTGCCCGTGCGGGACTGAGGGAGGGAGGGAGAGGAAACGCGCGCGGGCGCTGTCACTCCCGTCAGACGGGACGCCGCGCAGGCAAACAGCGGCAAGCGCAGCGGACAGACGGAAACAGGCGCGCGGCTGTGCTAAACACCAGGCTATGCCTGAAAATCCTTTTAACGGTAAAAATGTCATATTTAGTGCGGGAAGAAATACCCACAGCTTGGCCGTCATCTTCGGTGTCTCCCTCTTCTGGGGTGGAGGAAGATGGAGAGTCAGATTCTGCAAAGAAAGACAGAGACAGAGTGACAGAATTAGACATAGCCCCTCGGTGAGCCCGGGAGCATGTCAAATTTCACTGACTCTGCCCGTTAGGCCCTGGATGTTGCATTTGTTCTTGTTTAGTGAAACCACATCGTTCTCAAATGAATTTATTTTAATCTGCTGCCATCTCTTTTGTCATTCTTCACTACCGCCTCTCTCACAGTCCACTGTCTGTCTCACGGTACAGTACCTCTCTCCAGCCGGTCCATGACGCCATGGAGCCCTTGCTCAAAGGAGATGGCATCGGCTGGGCTCTGAAAAGTCAGACCAAATTTTTGGTCCTCCACGCGCCAGTGATGGAAGATGGGGTTGACCTTGTTGTAGACCAGCCCTCTCCGCACCAAGCACTCCAGCACCGGCTGCAGACAGAGCGGAGAGTCACTGTGCCAGCCATGGAGGGCAGCATCTCCAAAAAACACAAAAGTAAGGAACACAGGTGAGTGCCACAGCGAGGGGCACAGTCTGTCGACGGAAGACAGGCACAGCACGTGACTTGAGCGCTGCACTCACCGCTCGGTCCCGCAGCCTCTCCCCGCGAATGCAGTAGTCTCTCCGCCCCCTGTCTCCCGGACTCCGCCCCTTACATATCGCAACGTGACTGAGGCCGCCGCCTCCCAGGGGCACCCACCCGCCGCTGGAGTCGTCACGCGTCATCACCACTGCGCGAACGCGCACTACACTGGTCAAGGAGTGGAGAGAGGAGTGAACGCAGACGTTAACTGGTTGAGGAAACAAGTACGGCTTTTTCACACAATTTAAGAGAAAAGGACTCCCGACGCAACCGTGAATCACATGGCACATACATTTGCAAAATATGCTTCAAATACGATTAAAAGTGTATTTAATGGTAAACAAATAGATACAAATTTAATTCACATGTAATTATTGCAAGACCGTTAATAAAATATAGATATTTATTTAGCAGCACAAAGGCAGAGAATGACGAGACAGATTAATATAAAATATGATAAAAACCCACAGCAATATATAGCAACGTCAGATGTCGTGGAGGTATTCCTAAATAAAATAAACAGCCGCAGTGAAGAAAAAAAAATCATTAAGACTTTATCTTGCATTTTTCTGTATAGTTGCCTGGCAGGTAAGATGGAGAGGACGAGATAGATTCTTACGCTACGGCTCGAACAGTCTATAGGCCTATTAATGTATTTTAAAATAAAAACGTATAAATACTCTGCTGTTCAATTAGCTTTAACCAGCCAATACATATGATTGAATCCGTACTAGACGATTTGCACGTACTGAGAAAGAAATATCTCCATATCTTGCTGGCACTATAATTCTGCTTACCTTTACTGCAATCTAGCCAGCGAGACACACTTATCAATGGCAGCCAACAGCATTTTTGAATGGGTGGTCACATGATCTATAAGTCGCTTCTCAGCTAATTGTGTCCAAAATAATAATACGCAGGAGTATAATATACTTCATTCCAAGCAAACAGTTATGCGTTATTGACATTGACGTGTGACATGAATCGTTTTATGTTGAAAACGGCAAGGCGTTAAAACCCCGTTGTTTACTGATTGATAAACTGGGAGGACAAATATATGTGAATGGCACAGAAAGGCGAGAGAAATTGGGACCCCGTGAAATATATTGGTTGGGGGAGAGCGAATAGCTGAATGGAGAGTAGGTACAGGAGAACGAATGAGTGCATTTCTATGCGAGATGTATCAATGAACGCGCCCATTTGCTAGCTGAGGCCCAGTCTATCACTAAGCGCCAGAGGCAGTTTAATAGGCTACAGCCTATCAAATGCACAAATAATTAAAATTAAAAGCAATCATACGAGTGAACCGGCGACAGTGGCACGAAACAGGTATTTTAACAACCGTTTTGAATCAAGAGGATCATCAGTTATGCGAAAATACTGCAATCTATTTTTCCTCCGCCTATAAAACCCAGACGAACATACACACCCAAGCATCCGTGATCTTGTGAATGAAACAGGGGACCAAATCAAACGGATTCTAAGCATGCAACCTCTTCGTCAAGGAAATCCAATGTACACGTTAAAAAGGGGGAACGGAGAGAAAGAATGGAGTGAGGGAGAAAGACAGAGGGTGACAAGACAGAAGAAAAAAGCTAGTGTTTTAGAGAGTACGAGAGATCAAATTTCATTCATAAAGTTCGGCTTTAAAAATCATAATGGAATCCAAGACGCATTGATAAAAATCACCTTCTTGTCGCCTTACTAATATTCAGAGCTGAATGATGTTCTGAATCGGCCGAAAACTCGCCATATTTGATATTTTTCCAATGTTTTTCAAAAATTAACAGCTCTAATTCTAGTCCAACATACACACCACATCGTGACAGGTTATTGGATGTTTCCCAATTATTATTCAGTCAAACATTAACTAACATCCTACTTGTCTTTCATACGGCATTGTCGTGCTTGTGTGAGCATACCGTGGTAGAAATAACAATAAATAACAAAACATAAATAATAAATAAAATCAGTTTATGTTCATGCGAATGACAGCTAAATTATAAGTAGGCTATTTTGAACGTACATTGATGCATGCAATATAGTCTGCATCGATTGAAAATATGGTATTTGTCTCTGTGCATACTTGTATGTATTCGTTTGTCAAACATGTACCAGAATACCTAAAGGAGTGTCCGAAATGTGTCTGGTTGGCGATCTGATTCAGCTTTTAATTTATTTTAGAGAAAAGCAGACTTACTCGCGCTCCATGGCTTGGTGTCGCCCACCGCTTCGAGCTCGCTGCCCCCGGTATCCTCTGGTTATAGTTCCCTCCTCTGTCAACGCACAGACATACACGCATATACACACGCACTCTCATACACACGCAAACACACACGCTCTCTCACGCACCCTCTGTCTCTCTTTTTTCTATACTCCCAGACACTCAGTTCTTTATCTTTTCCCTCTCCATCTTTATGTCCTCTCAGTGTGTCAGGACAGGCTCGAGGTTGTAGCAGCCATTTTCCGCTGGCAGCAGCGGCGGCAGCAACATCCTCCCTCCCTCCCTCCCTCCCTTTCCTTTCCTCACCCCCCTTCTCTCTCTCTCTCTCTCTCTCTCTCTGTCAATCGGTTCCTCCCATTCCCTTTTCTTTCCACTCCTGTACCTGGCACGGTCCCCTCTGCCTGCTATTAAACCCGCTTGTCCTTCTTTTGCAAACAGACCAACGCCACAAGTGTCGTGAACATCCACTCTGTTATGATCTACAGTCTCTCTCTCTCTCTCTCTTTCTCACACACACACACACACACGCAATTAGAGGCTGTTGACATCAACCACACATGTATAGCCTACGTGTAGAACGGCAGACCGAATCTTACAGGCCTATATGCAAGGACAGGGGTAGTGGACCGAAGACGTGAACCTTGTGAAACGCCCTTTTGAATATTTGTGGATATACATTTTGAGGGGAGGTAAATCTATGTGAGGGCATTGTGGTTGTTTTAAAAGGGAATGTGCAACGTACTAAACGTAGGAGACCACTGCTTTCCAACCCATGCTCAGCCACTGCGTTGTCATCTCTGTGACGTATGCCGCGAGCAAACGGGTTTGGAACTGTCCATAGTTCTGAAGTTCCTGTATCGGCGCTTACATGCTATCGTATCTTAGCTGCGAGTTAAATAACGAGTTGCAAATGTTAACAAAATAGCGTTCCTTATTCCTAGGTTACCTCTGAAATACTTTTGGTTTCACTGGTGCAACAGACGATAATAGATCTAGATATACGGCGATTACGGATGTTTAAAAGTCATAATACTGAGAACACTTGTAGGGGCCTACAAGAAGTTGATTCCGGGTTCTCCTAATATTAGAACGTTGCGACCATCAAGGCCTGTACGAGGTGCAGGAGAGACTCTTGACAGTTTCGGGAATTGCTTCAAGACTATTTATTTTTTGCATATCAGCAAATTAATTGATATTCACTGTTTTGTAGGGATTTTTCAAATAATTAATTCAAATTCATTTCCCTGCTTGACTGTACTAAAACAGAATTGACCCCATAAAATACATCTCAATATTCAATAGACAAACTCCAAATTCTTGAGCATCAATCTTGCTGCATTACTATTGTAACTGAACAAATTTCAACAAAGCTTTAACTAGATTTTCTTTAACACTCCAGGTCTAATGCTAACTAATGCTGTAAACAAGATACATGAACAAGGTCAAGACTGGAACAAGGAGGGGGTCTGGAAAGCTTTATTTATAGAGATGTTGTTGTGGTCTGATGCAGTTATGCCGTGAAGACAGTAACCTACTGTGATTTGGAGCACTGGCAACATAGCATCCCTGACACATCTGTTGGTGGGTCTCATTGGTTTGGTCTATTAAATGCCACAGAGTAAAAAGTTACTGTTAAATCAATTGTGATCAAGTACATTTGATCCCGTTTTACACTTGACTCATATAAACTGAAGAGCTGAATTAACACTGAGCTTTATACTGCCCATTATGGTGAATGTGCATTAGAGTACACTTTATGAATGATAAAATGTGTTTCAATATGCACGCTACATTCTGGTTGTGCAGTTTGGACACAGGTGTGTGAGGTCATGTGATTGCCTGACAAGGAAGTCACTGTACGAGAGCAGTAGTGTTGAATTGAGGTGACAGGTGCACCCCAACATTGACCCTCCCCACCTTCTCTTGCACCCTCCACTAAGTGTGTGCGAGGCACACCAAGAACACGTGTAAATCAGCTTAGTACCATCTGTATGCCCCAAATCTGCGTCCTCTCCTGCAACTCAAGGCCAAAGAGGCCTACTGCGTATGCTGATATGATGGGCAGTCTCCTTATTATGACTGGAGCTATTCTGTTTTTGGTTGTAAACATCCTTGTATCCCACAATGCAATGGGAAGACTCATAAATGATTAGACAAACGGCCTTTCCCCACAGTTCTTAAGCATCAAAACCCTTCAAACTACAAGTATTTTACCATACTCTTTTTTCTTATCATCAGAAGGTCCCAGGCCTGTATCATCCAAGAACCAATGATGGCATTTGTCAATTAGCTTTGCAGTATGTATTGCCTATTGGTCCACATGCAATTCAGCCAGTCATTCAAGCTGAATCGACCAATAGGGAGGACCTTTCACTACTACTATGATTGGACCATGTGACCACCACAGCGGGTCTTTCGCTAATGTACTGCTTGTGCACTTTTTATATTACCCAGCCCTGGTTTTGCTTGAGTTCTCAAAAGAAAACTCCAGCTTAAAACACCTTTGTTAGAATTCGCCTATTTGTGATGCAGAACATAATCCAGGTCTCATTTTCCTATTTTGTGTAGTATTTCAGTCATGCGGTGATAATGCCACAGCTGCCACAATGGAGTTTAATAGGAGAATGAGTTTTCAACTCGCTATAGCACCAGCTATAAGCATCAGATATTAATGTCAGCCCATTAGGGACAAGTTGTCAGGGGTTTTGCCTTGAATCCCCACCAATCAACTTTCTGCAATACTCCTACTGAGAGAAATTGATCATTCATCAAGAGGACATACTGATTTCTGCCAAGCTAGCAACCTCAACAGTCCAGTATGCTACAACATGGCTTCACTGGGAATTGGGGGTTTGGCCACAATCTGAGACTTTGATTTTAGCCTTTTAGCTAACATTCGCAAAAGCTAACGAAACGCAAAAGTAGTTCTGGGTAATGAAGGAATAGAACACACTAGAACAGATCCGGAACAAGCCTGACAGGACAGCAAGTGAAAAATTGGAAGCTGCAATAAAGTCAAATATTTAGCAAAAATTTGATAAACCCTGGAAAGAATTTCACATTGCTGCTACACATTTACTAACAATGTAAGTGTTTGGCCTGGAGTTTCCCTTTAATCAGATGTTTTGACTTTCATATGTATTCCAGTATATATATTTTCTTTAATAGTAAACATGAACCCATATTTCCAATTCCCTGCAAGTCACAGCACACAACAAATGACTTGTACAAGAAGAAAAAAAAGGTTTATTTTGTATTATAATACAGTTGTGTGAGAGCATCGTAGAAATAAACATTTTTATTACCAAACCTACGGGAGTATAGCCTAGGAAAAAGGTGATGAAATAAAAAAAAGCCTCAAAACATACAGCGATTTACTGTTGCTCGGATACAAGGCAAGGGGGGCCGGAGGCGAGCCATCCTGTGGACAGCACACTATTCTGAGGATAAAGTGGAATTACATACATCACGGTTGGCTGAACTGTATCAAAATTACAATTGGAAGGACAAATGGCCCTGATGACATCATCGTTCCACTGATTTGGACTGCACCTGTGGCCAATCAGAATCAGACTACAGACTTTAGCATTCATTTTAAGCACATTAATTTGGCCATCTCCCTTATCATACCAAAATCGCATATTGCTTTATTGTGACGGGTCTTTGTTCGATGTACTACAAAATACCATTCCAACAGTTTCCCTAACGAGCATTTCTGGACAGGATAACGGTTTCTTATGCGGGACTTTTTTTTTTTTTTAAACCATGTTGCACAAACACAAAATCATATCGAAAGACCGGTAGATTCAAGAGCGGACACAAACGCACTCTCGACCGAAGGGAAAACAAAAAGTTTGCGTTCGATCAGCACGGGTAGCGGTGCATCTGTGGACGTTCCGCACGAGGGCCTACGCGTCTGTCAGCGTGCTTCAGTTGAAAAGTCCACCTTCGCCCATGGGAGTATCTGTCTGTGTGTGTGCGTGTGTATGCGTATGTGTATGTGCGCGCGCTCGTGTGTGTGTGTGTGTGTGTAAACTACACAATCATCTCCAGCTGCCGAGCGTACTCGATGACCTGCTGGGCCAGCTCCGTGGAGGGGATGGACACTTCCTCCGTCCGCTGCTGCTGGGGGCTGAAGGAGTAGTAGCCGCTGGCGCTCTGGGTCCAGCCCCTCTGCGGAACGGGGACGGGGACAGGGAGATAAACACCAGCACTGCGACTGCCAAACCAGCCTGCTCACAACGACTGGGGCCTGTATCACCAAGCAGGGTTACCCAGTTAGCTGGATAACTGCGCCCAGTAAAACCCGGAAACCATCCCTAATCTGGAACATGGACTGAAGGGAAAATGAGCTGTTTTGGGTTTTAACTCGGCGCAGATATCCAGCTAACTCAGTAATCCTAATCTGTGAAACAGGATCCAGGATTACTGGGTTAGCTGGATAACTGCACCAAGCAAGACCCGGAACCCTAACAAATCTGGAACGTGCACTGACGTGGAAAGAGCCGTTTCGGGTTTTACTCAGCGCAGTTATCCAGCTGTCTCAGTAATCCTGCTTTGTGATACAGGCACCTGGTCAAGTACGACTAACTGGAGCTAAAGGCCCAGCACCATGAGTGAAACGTACAAATGGGCTGAACATACACTCCATCAGAAACAGGCAGACAGCACTAGGATGGGCAGGGACAGATGATAAGCCACTCACCTTCTTGGCGTACTCTGTCATCTTCTTGGAGGTGGAGAAGAAGAGAATGCGTGTGGCCTCGTTGAAGTGGATCTGCTCGTATGCCTTCTCTATGCAGCCAGCTATCTCATCCCTGACAAAACCACAATGGAGTCACTATGACACACATCAATTCAAGCAAACTGCACAGAGCACTTCACAGCATTTAACCACTTTGATGTCAAACTGAACCAACCAATCAGACGACACTTTCGGAACCGCAGAAGACGGTTGTCATGGAACATAGGGCCAATTATATCTTTTAAAAATATTTCTGGGTAATTATGGAATATGATAAAACAGTCATACACATAAAAGAGCCCCACTCAGTGCCAATGCTTGAACACCCCCCAGCTCACCGGATTGTGTCCAGCAGGATGTCTATGAAGAAGGTGTAGCTTTCAGCAGGGATGTTTCCTTTGGCAAGAAAAACCTTGTTGTAGCTGCCTTCCATCAAGTACTAAAATGCAAATGTAATAAGACAATCACACAATTAAAATCCTTTTAGGAATAGAAATCACCACATCTATGAAGATTCCCCCCTGAAAATCCTGTCAGATAAGCAGCGTGTGACTTCAAAATACAACCAGTAAAAATGTGGCCGTTATTCCTTTCAAGATTTTTGGTTGTTCTTCCCAAGACTTGTAGCATAATCAAACTAGCCTACAACTCACAAGTAAATGTGAGAGCAAATCACACAAATGTGGAAGATGTTGCTTGTGACTGAAGGGTCGTTATTAAAGGCTAGACCCCGTGCCCTTCCGGTGAGGCAGCGGTGTCACCGGTGAGCCGGTAAGCCCGCCCACCTGCTCCAGGGAGACCGGGTGCCTGATGTAGACGTTGGTCTGGATGTCCTTGGCGCTCAGCCTCTCCAGCTCTGTGTGGAACTCGGACACCCGGTTCTGAGAGAGCAGGAACAGCAGGTTCAGGCCCAGCAGCTGGTGCATGTAGGCCGACTCCGGCAGTTCGTTTCTGACAGGAGACAAAACAAAGCAGACAAATTCAGGATTGAGTAGACTGGTTCGACTCTTTATCTCTTTGCAAAGACTGTACAGACAAAAATAAGCCAGTATTCAGATAGTTGAGCGCTTGAATGAACCAGAATCAAGTGTGAGCAAAGAGACTAGATCAAATGAAATGATAAGAAGCTATGAAAGCGGCAAAGGAAAACTCACTTGTAGTCAAAGTAGTAGCATTTCAGCTGGGCCATGTATCTCTCAAAAGAAGGGATGTCTTTTTTGAGGATGCTCCACAGCGCTCCAATCTCCAGCACGTCACCTGATGCAAACATTCTCAGGTTACCATTTTTCAGAAATGGACAAACAGTCAGCCTCGCCCAGAGAACGAAGTCACAGCAGGTCAATTAAAAACATACTTACGGGCCAAAATTAGCTGCTGTTTCGTGAGCTTGGTCCCCGTCGTTGGCAAGAAATTTAATTCCAGAAGCGAAATCTAGAATGTATAAATAAGGGGCGCAAGATTGAAAAATATGTTTTGACCGCGATTTCACGGATGTACACCAGACACGGATATCTGAAGATGGTTAGCTATGTTATGGAGGCAAACAGCTAACTGTTTGCCTTCAAAACCACTTGTTTTGAGTGTCCCCCATATCATTCAATTGACAATAAAATAACATTAGCCAGAAAGCCAATTGACAATCCACTAGGTCTAGCTAGAGCTAGGTCAGACTAATGTAAAACGCCAGCTAGCTACATATAGTAGCTAACTACATTTGTTAGCAACTATTGCATATCACTGGCTAAAGTATTCATATTCACTCATCTGCAACTTGGCCTCTCAGAATACTTACGTTAGTTAACCTAGCTAGCTAGCAAGCAAGTCATCTAGGCTATCCATTTAACCTGAAGTAGCTAACTAGCTAGCTAAAGCAACCGATGAGAGGCTCAACTAGCTAGCCAGCCAACGTTGAATGTATCTTAACCAGCAATGTATAAAATGAATTTAGTAAGCAAACTAGTAACAGCAAGCCAAACCTGACGTGAGGTCGCTAGCCAGTTGGACCAAGCCAAAGTTACAGCTAATGCTAGCGTAACGTGTATAAACATTAGTTAGACTAGCTAGCTAGCTAGCTAATGTCGCTAACGTTATCTTAGACAGCAAGCTAGCTACATTGATAAGCAAATGAATTATCTCGTAAAACGCGTGACTTTATCAGAATTACCTTAAGTTTAGTCAGGATATCCCCACATTTACTCAAATTAGGATTTTTCTTATTCCATTCGCTTTTCAAAGTCTCGTACAGCCCAGCCGTCTCTCTCAATACGGACGCCATGGTGATTCGGCAAAATGTACGACACCGGCCGTCCTATTTACGGCAGTTATAGTAAATGAATCACGTTCAGTTTTTTCTCTTCCTATACAGTGTACGTAGACAGTCTACTGTGTTGCCACCTCCTGGCTGGATCCACCTTTCCTGTGGCCAAATACGACTCCTTCCTTCGATAATTTTTCTACAATGGGGTTCACACTGAAAATCTGCAAATTTCCAAAGAAGCTGTATTTATCCTTATGCTCTTAATTAAAACACACAATTTAATGCATTTCATGATAAATTAATGTATGCTTTTATAAATTAACTATGTTTATAGCAGTTTACATTGGGTAGATGGGTAGTCAACCAATTGCTGCTCCTCTTTGAATGTTCCCTGCTTGATTGTCAAGTTGATTTGGGTCAATTGCCAACAGTAAAAATTGCTTTAATATGAAAGGCACAATATAAAATGCAATCTATTATTGCTATCCCCTTTGCAATGACACCAAAGCAGATTGCAGTTGTGGAGGCTCAATGACAAGAGAAGTGTTTTCATTCACCTTTGAACCCACTCTAAACTGCTTTTCATGTCTGGTATCACTTAGGCATTTGTGTTTAACTTCTTAGCCACTTCCAGAAATGGTGCCTGAAATGTGTGCAATTCTGCCCCCGTCCTCATCACTCGCTGGAGATTTTAACCAGCTACCCTGATGGGTGTGCCTGAGTGTGACTTAGCCATTGAAACCTTAGACTCAAGTTACTCTGTCCTTTGAAGTAGAAACTGGCAAACCTTTTTTTAGCTTGGTGTTTCAGTTGATCACCTGGTTACTGTTCTCAGCACTGGCACACTTTTTGAGTTACTACACACACACACACACGTTGATCACTCCTCTTACATAAAGGTTGGCTTTAACAATGTCTTGAAAGAGATGAGGATACACACACTTTAGAGTCATGCTACTACAGTAAATTTGTCAGTTACAACCAAATAACTCTAGTTTTTATTTCAAGAATTATATTGTGACTATACACAAAAACACAGAAATGAAAACGTCCCAACATGCTGCATAAACCATTTATTGGAAGAGTGACATCATGCACATTAACATGTAGCAACATTTAACAGAGTTTGCATCGACTGAAATCGTCTGAAAACTTGGAATACCAAGAAGGAAAGAATTACTCTAAAGTTCTGGATGAAAAAATATTTGGAAAGGGAAAGCTGGGAATGAAAGCAAACCCAATAAGGCTTTTTTTTTTTGTTTGTTCCAAAATCATTGTTTACCCCACAAGGTTTAGCCAATTAAAAATAAAAAGATAAATTAGGACGTCGAATCAAGCTTTTTTTTCCGCAATGAGCCAATTTTTTTAACATGCAGTCAGAAAGGTGTTACCCAACAGTTCCCTTGCCAAATGTTTTTAATCTATCCCTGAGGGATCTTCAAGCGTTTATTTATTTTTTTTTTTACTGAAATATGCAATTAGTTTCCCTTTAAGTTCCAGCTACCCTAAGATCACACGCAGGAAGCTTGCAGGAGTGCGGCCGCTCTGTGTGGTGTCTCCCAGGCGGAGCGGGGGTTTCATCAGGTCGCGCCCGTGTCGCAGGACACTTCGAACGCCACCATCATTAACCGCCACGCCGGAGAGAGGGACAATACCGAGAGACCGGACTGAGAGAGGGGGTGGGGGGGGGGGGGAGAGAGAGAGAGAGAGGGGGAGAGGGGGGGGGGGGGAGAGACAGAGGGGGGAGAGAGAGGGGGGAGAGGGGGAGGGGGGGGAGAGAGAGAGACACATCAATTTTGCTTCATACCTTTGTCCCTCAAGTTAAGCACTGACAGGTGAAAAAGGATGAATATTACACTGACCATTACACTGAGAGAAGAGGGAAAATGACAGAAGAGAGAGCATGAGAGAGAGAGCATTTATGAATGAATTTATTGTTGATTTTGTATTTATTTCTGTATTAATTCTACTGTATTAATTATGTGTCTTGTGTCATTGTCATGTGTTTAATTGTGAATTGCTTTGGCAATATTGCTTATATGCGTTCATGCCGACCAATCATTATTGAATTGAATTGTGAGAGAGGGAGAGTTTTTTTTTTTTTTTTTACCTCCAAGCCAAATGCCCTCTCACTTCTTGAGGGCCTTCTCTATGGCTTTCACAATCACGCCCAACTTATCTTTGTTGTCCACAAAGCCACCTCCATTCTGCACACACACACACACATACATTAGTATCCACAACAGTACCTCACTGCAATAAATCAAGCAGTCAAACTTTATGTTTATAGCACATCTCATACACGAGTTGCAACTCAATGCACTTTACATAAAAATTATGGAGGTGGGATACAGCATAGGAACACACTGTAGAGGTGTTTAATGTGAGATTTTTATGAGATGATGTCTTGCATTATTTGACAGAGAAATGGGATCTGGTTCCCTTTTTGTGGGATTATGGAAAGTCAAGTCTGCTGACGCATTTAAAAACCACAACTATAACATGGAGAGAATCGAAGCATATGACCAAAATACAAAGTTCCATCCATTTCCTTGTACAAATCTATTAGGTCAGGATTTAACTGAAATTCCACTGTTTTTTCCGTTATCACTACATAGATCAGTGCCTCTTGAAGATGACGTTATTCAGTTGCAGTCTACACATCAACAACAATCAAGGTTCCATGAGAGTTGTATGACTTTTTGTACTAAATGCTGTAATTTCACATTTCATTTTCTAAAACACAATTCCATAACAGAATGCCAAAGCATCTCTCAAAGACAAAAAATACAACGTTCACAACTGCCCATTTACACAACTGACTAATGTTAAAGTGTGATAATGGTACAATTTCTGGCAGCGCAAGGTGTTCCACCCCTCACCTTCTTGGAGTGAACCAGCTGGCCATTAACCTCCACCTCAAACCACCCGGTTACAGAGGGTGTGGACTCACAGGTCTGATGAGAGAGCGTAGACCAGAGTTATGCATGAGAAAGCATGGTTGTCAAAACACCACGGATGAGGTCATTTCCTCAGATTAACGTGCTAAGAACTGGTTTTCTTAAAGGTTCTTCACAACAACATTTAATGTTAAGAGCTGTTTTCAAGAACTGTTGTGCACCTTTTAGAATAGTCAATTGTGATTAATATACAGTGTGGCAAAATATCTTGTACTTTTACACATTTTTGCTGCTACCATTTGAATTACTGTATTGAACACCGCAACTTACAAACTGAAGCTCCCCTGGGAACTCATCCTCGAGTTCGGTTTGGAGTCTCCTGTACTGAGGGAAGACAATTAAATCACTAAATCAATCGACGGTTTTACAGTTCTGACAATCCAATGCACTTCCTCAATGCAGTGAACATAACAAAAATAAGAAGCTACTTACACGAGACCCGTACCCTCATCCACCACTGGAAAGAGAACGACAAAATTTTCAGTGCATGGTTAAAAAAAAAAAGTTTCTCCCAATAAGTCACAACAAACTCCAAATCAGCTATTTCTGACCATAATGCAATTTCAGCCTGACCTGAAAAACCAAGCATGCACAAATGCTAAAGATTGCTATTGTTAGCCAGATTGAGCATTAAGTAATGTAACCTTCCCGTTTGGTGGGGGAAAGCACTTGAACAAGCTACTTAACCTGAATAGCATCAATATATACCCAGCTCTATAGATGGATTGCATGTACCAAAAACGGTCTAATACAGGGCTGCCCAACCCTGTTCCTGAAGAACTTCCCTCCAGCGAGCATAAATGCAGTAAAGACTATGTGGTCTCCAGGGGCACAGCCTCTGTAGATTTGCCTATGGAAACCAGAGAACTCCTTTAAATACGACTAGATGTGTAACGTGTGCCGGCACTAAAGAACAAGTCACCAACGTTCAGTGAACTGCATGCAAATGAAGCAGGCGGTGAAAGCAAGAATCTTGAGTCCTGATTAGTTAACGTGTGAAAATTGGGTTGCATAACCAATATAAACCTTCATTATATGCCAAAATTGCCGCCTTCTAATTAGTATTACTACAACTAATTTAACTCGTGAACTAGTGAGTACGTTGCCTTTACTAGTAAATTAGTGAAGAAAACTGTATGCAACTAGTGAACTAGTTAAGTGCAAATAAGTACCATATGCAGCTTAATTAGATAGTAAAATTAGTGTTGCTAATTCACCAGTGAACTAGTCCTTGTATAAAGCCTGATTTATACAAGCGTGACATAACACTTAACAGAAATTACGTATTCTGCTTGGCTCGCGCACCTGTAGAATTTAGTTATGTCGCACAGTGTTGATTAGACAGCAAAATGAAACACCGAAATGTACTGTCATGGATACGTCATTGTTTTCGGTTCATCTGAGTGACAGACCGGTTCCTTTTTTCTGTTTGCATCAAAAGTTTTAAACAAAAGTAGATATTAAATTTATTCCTCCCCTATTTCTCAATAATTTCACCGGGCGCCGCAATGTTTTGACAGATGTAAACATCACAGTTTGGCGTCTCGTTACCATAACAACGGAACCATCCCCACAGGCCTTTATCGAAGTATTAAATGCAAAACGTCGTATGACACTTTCATTTTTGTCGCATGACACTTGGCGAAATGGTTTTGCGACGAAGTATAAAAGTTTTCCGATGCACCAAGAACAACAAATGTGAAACCAGTGACTCAAAATGAATGACTAGTAAGGTGCAAATCCATTTTATCTTAATCTACATCTAAATTTAATTTAAAATTTTAAAATGTCGAACGTTGTGGAAAAACAGGAAACTAGTGAGAAACCGCAAATTGCGTATTGTCATCATCCTCATGTTTGCCATATTTGCCCCGCCCTATATTCACCAAACGAAATGCAGCACAGCAGGACGGGTGACTTTTCAGCCAAGAAACCATCAACATTGTTTTTTTATCAACAAGAACGTATTGAGACTTCTCATCGTACTTGACATTAATTTCATTTCTTTCATCTGCACGCAAATTTTAGCTCGTTGACTATATTTTAACGATGACACTTAATCAATCATGCTAGCAAGATACAATACCAGACAGACAGTGCTTCCCAACCCTGGCCACTGTTCCTGGAAATATACGACCTGACCTACAGCTTAGCAATAGCGTCAGGCTAACGAAATGCACAATACTAAAAATAGCCCGACCCACCAGACCTACCAGTAGATGACGTGCACTTTTGCGACCATAGTGCAAGTTGAAGAAGCCCTCTTTTGAGAGAAAGGATGGTTCAAATCAGTACTACTGATTAAACGACGTGTTCCTGCGAAAGTATGCGTCTTCTGCCCTGTCAGTTCCTTGTTGAACGTTACGAAATTCGCCAGGCGGAGCACCCGACGAAGCATTTCCAAGCCCACAAACCGCAGACAACCACAATCAGGGGGGGACAGCGGTTTATTTTTGATGTCAGCATAAATGAACATAGCTCGCATAAAAATGTAACATTTAAGAATACTAATACAATTCGTCAACATGTATGTTAACTTTAATATTTAAAGTTATATTACTCTTGGTTTCCTCTTGGTTTAGATTATCTAACTCGCTCACTACACCTTCTGAAAGAAGTTGGTTTATTCCTATCATTTGATCTGCGTTGCGCGTCAACTCTTTGGAGAAATTCGGGGAAATTATTTACACATGGTAACAATGTTTTTCTAATGCCGTTTGAATATTTTTTTATGTGGAAATTGATAAGCACAACAAGTGTGCAACTGTATTTTTCTTGCTAACTGGATAGTCTATATTTAAAATGTCAAATTCACCCGAAGAACCATTAAGTCGAATTATCCTTTAGGTGGCGCTTTCCCCTCATCAAAAGAAAAGGGACGGGACTGGTGCGACAGGGCGGTGAGGTGTTCCATAACAGGATTCAGAATTCGGAGTGCGCCTCTGACTGGGATTTCCCTGTCGAGACGTCAATAACACAGACTAGTTTATGCTGCAAAAGTGTAAGATATGAAGGGGACGGGGTGTATCTGCTAAAAGATCATCTAAGGATTGCCAATTGCGCAACAAAACAAACCAAAATAAACGTCTGTGCGCAAAAAAAAATTCCCTAGCAAGGTGTTGTCTCAGTGATTTGGGGACATCATTACAGGGAATTTGTAAGATGTGTATTCTGAAATACTGTACTGCCTGATCTCACCCCAATTAGTTTGTTTACAGTTCTTGGTTTGCCTACGTGGTTCCTTGCATCATTGAATAGCCTTGTTGGTTATTTGATGTAAGTGACACCATATCTGAAAAGTGAAAAGTAGAGAAGAATTATACTGTAACTATCAGTTATACTGTATACAGTGACGTCACCTCAAACCCACCTCGTTACATTTGGTGGGACATCAGAGGTCTACAGAGAGAGCGCAGACCAGGGCTATGCGTGAGAAAGCACAGCAGTCGAAACAGTGCAGATGAAGTTATTTCCCTAGTCAAATGTGCTAAAGTCTGGTTTGCTTAAAGGTTCTTTACAGAAATATTTTTTGTCTAATTAAGAACTGCTGTATTGTTTAGAAAAGTCCATTGTGATTCATATACAGTATGGCAAAAACAGTCTAATCCAGGGCTACCCAACCCTGTACCTGGAGATCGACCATCCTGTAGGTTTTCACTCAAATGCTTAGAAAGCACACCTCATTCAACAACTAAAGATCTAGTTGAGCTGCTAATTAGAAGAGTAAGGTGTGCCAAATTAGGGGCGAAATGAAAACCTACAGGTCAGTAGACCTCCAGGGTTGGGAAACCCTGAGGCCTTTATCGCAAAGCAGGATTACTGAGTTACCTGGATAACTGCACCAGGTAAAACCCGGAACAGCTATTTTTACTTCAGTCCATATTCCAGATTTGAGAGGGTTCCAAGTTTTGCTCAGTGCAGTTATCTAACTGAGGGTGCGTCCCAATACTCAAAAAATGTATCCTCCTTTCCTCCACTTCCACCTCATCGCCTCCATTTCCCAAGAAACCCATCTTTGTGTCCTCCCATCCTCCAGTGTCCCAATATTGGAGGAGGCATGCGAAGTGGCCTTGTACTCGGCTCCCCACCTCCTCCCAGGGAAGGGTACATCGAAGCATGCTAGAAGTCTTTTCACATTTCACATCATCATGCTCAAGCCCACAGAGGTTGAAAGACCATCCCGGAGAACCTGAAATTATCCAAACTTCAAAAAGAGGAGATGGCAGACGAGTTGAATTTCTGCAATTATGCAAGATATTTAGTCAAATTTGTGTGTGGTTCAGTAACTTATTATTACACATAGCATCCTACCTAAAGGATAGCTTGCCTACAATAGATAACAAAATGTCAGATCGTTTTTTGTGGCACATATCCAACAGACAAATATGGCTATTTAAGATGGGGATGCAGGTTGATTTATTTGCTTCTACTTGAGTGTTGCTCAAACAAACGTGACTCTAACCATAAATTAGTAAGGCAGCTACCATTATTTAAGTATGTGAACGTGCATGACCTAATTTATTCAAGCAACCATTTCTAAAGGATGCATTTATCGCCAACAAATTTGATTTCAGGTGTTTCAGTGGGAAATTATGTTAACATGTTAACTCTTTTGAGAAATCCGTTTCGTTACGAACCTCTTTGTTTATTCGGGAAACAGAAGGTAATAGTATTTTTTTAACGGCGTTTGAATTTATTATTATTATTTTTAATGTAGAAATGAGTGCAAGCACAAGTACACAGCTGTATGTTTGCAAGCTGGATAACGTATATTTACAATGTCAAATTCAGCCGAAGGACCATGAAATCGAACTGTCCTTCAGGTGACGCTATTCCCTCATGAAATGAAATGGGACTGGAATGATGTGACCAATGCGGGAGGGAGGTGATTCCAGAATACAGAATTCGGGGGACGCATTTGACAGGGATTTCCCTGTCGTGACGTCAATAACAGAGACCCTCGTTTATTCCGCAAGTGTGCGATTTGAAGGATCATATAGGCTACGGATTGCCAGAAAATTGTGTAGCAAAACAAATACAAATAGCCTGAACGTCTGTGGGCTAGCAAAACATTTCTCTGGATGATTTAGGAACAACACTACTGGGAATTGGCCATAATTAATTTGCCTAATCTCACCACATTTTGTTCGTTTCCAGTTCTAGGGTAGCCTACACGGCTACTTACGTCATTGAATAGCATTGTAGGATTAATTTCACCATAATCCAACACCAAAGTCATTTCAACAGTATCAAGACAATAAAAACGGAAGGAACATTATTCACAAATAATGGGTGGAACATTCTTGAACACTATGGGCAGCCATAGTTGAAGTTTGCTATATTTAAGCGAGTTGGTGGCACTGTTGTTGTGTATAAACTGAATTCTAGTTGAGCTACCCATATTATATTTTGAAAGACATGCATTGGTCCTAGCTTTATAAGAACGACTTTCAATGGAATGAAGGAATAAAGCAGAGTGGTCTGTGTATGACCGGGCTATCAGAACAGGACATTACGGTTAATTATAATATAATTAATGCTACCAGGTATTGTCTGGTTGAGGAAAGTTCTATGCAGAAACAGCTAATTATCAGAAAATACGGAATTCACCCAACAAGACATGCATCCACAGATATGTTCCTAAAATTCTTTATATAGCACAATCACACATAAAATACAATTTACACAAACACACACTGGCTCATTGTGTTCATGCACACACACACACACAGATCACACAGTAAGATGGTTGGATTTGAATGAGAGGAGATGTTTGATCCCCTAATAGTATAAATGTATGTATACCCAAAATCTTATAAAAATATGTCTTGGGTACAATGAATAAGATTAAAGTAGATGTCCAAGTAGTGAGCGACTAAGTAAATGTTAGAACAAGAGATTCTATAAACTCCCGGGGCAGTCTACCACATTCCTCACATATGAGTCACTGTGAATGAGTCGTCTGTTTTTTGCCAGTGTTTCTTTCCATGGAGAGAGAGAGGGAAGCTAGGAGACCACCCCTTCCTTCAGACACACACAGTCAGCCTTATATGATCCATAGGACCGCAGATGGTTACAGTAATTATATGCAATGTAAATGCACTAAGCAACACTCACAAAGAATTGTAGAGTGACGAAGAGTTGTTGAGGCTGTGTGAGTGTGTGTGTGTGTGTATGTGTCCGTGTGTCCGTGTGTGCGCGTGTTTGTGTGTGTGTGCGCGTGCGCCTGCGCAAAGTATTCTGACAGCAGAGAATGGAAAATTGTGGGTTTTAACAGTAGGCTGTGTGAGTCAGAGTTTATCTGACCTGGCACTGAAAGACCAACAGTTTGGGTGTGTGTGTGTGTTCATGTAAGGTTGTCTTTATATGAGTGTTTGTGCTGTGCGAAGCACTTTTGGAGCATATCTGCGTATGCATGTGTTGTCAATTATGTTTTGTTTGCTGCATTTACCAAAAACAGACACTCAGGCATATTTTCACTTCAATATGAATAAAGGAAAAACAGGGTCCCTCTGAGCCCCACGGGGATCCATTTTGTGTTCTGAGGTTTCGGATGGGGAGGGCAAATTCTGGTGCAGCTCCGAGCCAAACCATAACTCCTACAGCCAGCCTGCAGACCTACTGCCAGCTCTTTCCTAATGAATTAGCTGCCAAAATGGGGAAACTGCATTCCTTCAACAGTTATTTTACATGTTCAATATAACTTTGTACATTTGTTCATTTATGCATTTGTATTAGGATTTCCCACTAACATCTACTATATGGTTAAAAAACATAAACACAAGAACATTCTGGAGTAGTTTTCATGGCCAGATAAGGAAATGCAGAACTCTTTCATAAACAGAGCTGTGGTTTTGTCGTAAACGGAAAAGTGGTGTAGTCTAGCCCAATGAACAGCTCTCTGTTTGCTTCATGGCCCTGAACAGTTTGCTGTACTGTTCCAGTTTATCAACAGATGTTCATAATCACGTGTAATTATACAATTACATGTTTGTAATTCTCTCCTCAGATTATTACAGTATACTAAATGTAGTAAGCAGGGCTGACACAGCTCCTCCCATCCATCCATTTATTTTCTACAGCACTTGTTCTTGGTCAGGGTTGTGGGGGGTTGAAGTCTATCCCAGCATGCAGTGGGTGAAAGACAAAAATACACTCTGGACATTTTACTAATCAATTGCAGGGCCCAACTCACAATTCACTCACACACTCACACCTACGTAATAATAAACCCACGCGGACATGGGGAGAACATGCAAACTCCAGACAGAAAGGCCCTTGATCAGGAATCAAATTCGGTACCTTCTTGTCGTGACGTAACAGTGCTATTCACTGCACCGCTGTGCTGCCCCCAACAGGCTCTTTGAGTAATATTTTACTTCCTGCAAATGTTGGTATTGCTGACATTAAGATAATATAAATATACTGTTTTCAGAATCAATACTTTAAAACTGAAAACTGCAGTGGTAGGAAGTGGTGTTGGTGGGCCAGCAGGGGGCAATCTTCCCTCTGGTCGATTAAACCCCAATGCCCGAGTGCAGTGAGGGGAACACTGTGCAGTTGGAGGTCTTTCGGATGAGACATTAAACCGAGGTCCTGACTCACAGTGGTCATTAAAGACCTTGTGCCACTTGTTGCAAAGAGTAGGGGGTTCCCCAGTGTCCTGGCTAAATTCCCAGCCTGGCTCTCTTGAACTTGACACCTAATCATCCCCTGATTCAATTGGCTAAATTAGCTCTCCACCTGAGCTAATGAGTGGTGAGTTATATATATTTTTTTTACTTAGGTTATTTAGTACATTTATCAATCAGGGATATCTGTTCATCTTCTCTTGTCCCTCTTGTTCATCTTCTCTTGTCCCTCTCCATGATTTTTCTCTGTACATAGTGAACAATACAAAGTTTGAAATATGCAAATATTATGTACTTCAAATAATCACACCAGCATTACACCAGTACGTTTTTATTGGCCATTAATGATGGTGAAAACATGGGTGACAATGAGGCAGTGTACAGTAGTCAGTGTCATTACTCAAAAGCTCTCATAAAATATCCAGGGCAGGCGCACAATGCTATCTTTATTCATGAAACTCAACTTTTTCTCGGCTTCATAAAAAAACGCAAGCACATTAAAATAAGAAACGCAAATGAAATAGACGCTTTGTTTGAACCAGGAGCAAAAGAGGAAAGCGCGGATAACCGAACACAGTGCTGTCACGCGGAGAGTGCGAGGCGCGCTAGAACGGGAGTGAAGGCGAGTCAACGTTCGGCTCCTGCTATTTCAGGCGCACCCACAATGCAAATTAATATTCAAAGAGCTTTTAAGCCGCACGTGAATAAACATACTGTCCGGCTGGCAGTCAGCGTGATGCGTGGCTCCAAAACGACAAAGTAATCGGCTGAACAGCGCTGTGGGCAGAAGGCTTCAGTTATTTGCTTAGCAAGTAGCTACAGCTCTGATGAGGACCGATATTATAGGTAATGCACCATGCATAATACTGTTGTTGACTCTGTTGTCAGTCAAACCCCCAACACTATGTCAGCATTAGATGCCTTGTTTTTGTGGGAGAAAAATAAGCGAGTATGGGATAGCCGTGCCCGTGGTTTAATTTGCTTGGATTAGAAGTATAGATTTTAAAAAATTCAAAAAGAGCGACTTGGGCTGGGAATACAGGGAGCTTAGGTCATAAAATCTCTATGTTTTAGTGTACAGAGAAATGCAGGAGTAACTCACAAAAAGGCAGAAAGCTATTTGGGAAAAGAGTAAGGGCAACAGATGCACAAACACAGCAAGTAACGAGAACATGAGACAGACGGACACAGAGACAGACAGACAGACAGACACAGAGACAGACAGACAGACAGACTGGGCGAGACAGATAAAGAGGGTAACGGAGACAGAAAAATAAGATGGCAGTGCCAGCTGTGTAACGGACATGCAGCTGGAGGGCCGGCGGGGGCCCCCGGGGGCCACAGGAAGTGTCTACGCGTCGGAGCCCTTGTGCCGGCGCTTGGAGGGGGGCACCAGGCGGGCGGGCAGCTCCGGGGGCAGCCCGTGCCCGTCCAGCTTCACCTCGATCAGGTGGCTGGCCAGGGCGAACTCCTCGTCGTCCAGCATGCCGTCGCGGTCCACGTCCGACAGCTTCCAGATGCGGCCCAGCACCGAGTTGGGCAGCTTGGTGCTCACCATCCAGTCCTTGGCCTTGGTGCCGCTCAGCTTGCCCTCGTTGGGCGACAGGTTGTAGAAGATCTCGTCGTACTTGGGCTTGTCCTTGGTCACCACCCAGTCCTCGTCCTCCATGTCACTCCCCTCCCCGTCCTCATCCATCGGGGCGAAGGGGTCCCCCTCCAGGAAGGGCCCGCCCCGGCTCCCGAGGAAAGCCCCGCCCTGGACGCCGGCCTGGATCCCCGCGTCCATCTCCTCCTGCTTCAGCAGGGGCATCAGCTTGGCGATGTCAGTGGACAGCAGCTCGTCCAGGGCGGCCATCATGTTGGGCTTCAGGGGCTTGAATTTGTTGAAATCGTGAACGGCCAGCTTCTCCTGAGAACAGAGGAAGGAGGGCAGGGAGTGTCAGTGAAGATGGGGCTGAGTCTGAGACACGCAGTTAGTGGTTTGGGCTTTGGGTGAGATATGCTTCAAAACCTGGGGCCTTTTTTTTTGTTGTTGTCTGAACTGCTATTTCAAGTTAACCCTTTGAAGAGTTGGTTTTATTTGGAGTGTTTTTTCTTTTCTTCAAAATTCTAAGTCAGTGTTCTAGAACTCCATTGCTTTCTGTTAGGAGCAGTGATTGTGACATCAGCATTAGAATGTTCAGTTAAGAACATTCTAATCACATATTTGTGATCTTACACATTAGAGGGTTAAAGGAGAGGTGCATGGCTATTATAAAGAACATTTTAATCCAGACATGTGGGATCAGATTTGACTCCAGAGCTTCACTGGGCCAGAAAAGGACAGACACACAGACCTGCATCTTAGCACAGTCTGGGAAGTCTCCGGGAGAGATGTTGTGCTGCAGCTGGATCTTGGAGAAGATGACGGGCAGTTCGTAGATGAGGTTCTTCTTCTTGTTGTCCTTCCTGAAGACAGAGGGCATCTCCTGCTTCAGATAGCTGATGATGTGAGCGTGAACCTGGGACAGAGGAGGGTGAGGGAGGTGACAGATTTTATTGGAAGGCATGCAAAATAAGAGGTGACACTGCAGAATATAGCACAGATATTAATAGCTAATAAAGCATCAATAACCCCATTATACATCTACAAAAAATAATGTTGCTTTAAGGTACAGCAACAAATTTATTTAAAAAACAAGTTTCTTTATCCCTTTGAAGAGTAGTTTTCTTTGGATATTTTTTCCCCCAAAATTATGTCAGTGTTCTAGAACTCCACTGCTTTCAATTATCAGTAGCGATTGTTACATCAGTACAAGAATGTTCAGATAAGAACATTCTAATTGCATATCTGTGACCATATATATATATATATTAAAAACACTGCATATTTACATTATATTGCAGTGTATTCCATTTCTGTAAGGGCATCACCTATTCTGTTAGTCATTTGATGTATTATCCTCTGCACAGCTTCTTTGGGTTCATGAAAAGTATTTTATAAATACATTTTTAAAATTACATTTAAACTGCATGCAACAAGACCAGGGGCTGATGACTATCCCTCGGTTAACCCCTTGTGTTCAAATGACTTCCATAATAAATGGGCCTATTTTTGGAAGGAAAAAAAAAATCAACATTACACAGGAAGAGGAAAGATTATGGAACGCATTCAGCCGTCTTTCCTCTCGAAGTGCTGCGTACACAAACATTCTCATTTTAATCCGGGTCATTAGCTTTGTTTCAGGCAGCCGTTCAACAAAATGTCTACCCCCAGACACTGCTACGCTGAGCCAGCTGCGCTGTATCAAAACACTGCAGCCGTTTTGGTATCAGGAATGTTCAAAAGACCGAGCACACACAGCTCTCAGACAGATAACTTTAGCAATCCCCAGTGGGGAAATTAAGGCGTTCTGTTCTCCTGGTAAGACCCAATGACCCAATTTCAGTCGACTAAAACAAAGCTTTAATTTTCAGTAGCCTGTCAGCTACACCTCGTACCCTGAACTCAAAAATATGCAGCTACAAGAACACTGCAGTCTCTCCAGACGGTGAGCTGCGGAAAGCCTGAACGCCAAGAACCGAAATCCGTGACATCTGCTTTTATATTGGAAACATCTGTGTTGGAAACCTGACATAAAATATTCCTGTGTGTTAACAAAAATAAATCGAGCAATGATTTGCTGGAGCGTAGAGGCGTATCCAAGGGGGAGTGTATGCAACAGTTGAAGAACCCAAAATGCAAAAGCACACAAAAGATGATTACCAGAAAACTTGTAACGTAATCGTTTTAATCAGGGTCACCCCTCATTTGGTTTGGAGTTATGAATGCCCAGAGGGCGTTGTATTTATTTAGTCTTTACCTATCAATGTCTGGGTGCATGTAGAGAAAAAGTTTTCAAACCAGTGAAAAAGAGCCCTGAAGTGCTGCAAGCATTAATACGCCGAAAGAGAACAGCTTCTGCAATGTGATTGGCTGCAGTGATCTAGTCAATCTCTCGGACGAAGTCGATAATAAAGCTACTTTCAATTGTTTTTTTGGATTTACGGGTCTACGTGAATCTCCCTGCAGGTAACGTCCACACAAACGCTTTATGTTGGACGATCAACTCTGGGAAATTCTAGGTGCAATACAAACTGGGGTTGTGATGTAACTGCCCTTCGTCAAACAAAATGTCGTCCTGCGTGAACAGGAAGACATTCCGTACAATAAAGCCGTACTTCAGAACCACCTCACCAAAGTAAATCACAGCTATAAATATAAAACAGACGTTCTTTGATAATTACAGTACAGCAGCATTCAATTCCCTGTGGTATTTGCATTCTTAAAGGCATACCATGCAAGATTTTTACTTTGGGAAGATTATAAAATAACCATGCTAAGCCATATATACGCTGCACTGACAATCTTTGTCTTTACGAACTTTTGCCGAATTTGTGCACCTTTACCTGTATTTGTTATTCTAAAATGTGTTTGGGACATTTCTGGGTGTGGCGCTGTTTTCTGTGGGGGGAGTGGGGAGTGTGGCTGCAGAGCTAGCTAGCGAAGAAGTCCAGATACAGAGAAGCAAAGAGACAAGCAGATAGAGCTCATTCAATAACTAGAGTTAACCTTGGAAGTGCCTTTCCTTACTGGCCCCAGCTGACGTTTGCCAAGGAGATTTAAAGCAATGGCGGAGTCGGTTTGTTTTCTGTGGGACTTGTATGTAACATTATCAGCAGTGTGAAGCTGGTGACAATAGAGACTTGAGAGGGCCTGAAATGTTCAAATTTAAAGTTACAATAATAAAATCACTACTACCTTCAGCATAATGGAATTAATTAAGCTATAATCGGATCTGCCTTCTTACCGTCGCTCACGGTCACTCATTTCCTGATACTAATGTTATCTCTAGCTATCCATAGCTACATTAGGTGGGGAGACTTACTCAGCGTTAGTGGTTGAGGTTGAAGACAGAGGAGGATACTTCTTCGATTGTTAACACAGGCTAAGAAATCCTGCATAGTATGTCTTTAACCCCCTGAAATAGCCAAAGAGTGCTTGATATAACTAGCTAGTTGATTGCTAGCCTAGAAGGCTGACCACAAAAAAAACAGTTGAAGTGCAGCCACACATATGGCCCATAATCAATCGCCTCAGTCTTTCTTCCAATTTTCCAACCATAAAGCCACACGAACGCCAACGAGTTGTAAGGTATTCCTGACTTGGAGGAAACTATGACCCGGCATCAATTGAAAGCAGCATTTGGCACCTTTATAGAAACTATTCTTAACCCTGGGCCTGGACCTCAGTGTTGGCTTTTACAACCTACCAGGCAAATAACCATCAAGAGATCAGGAGATCTTTGGTTCAGAACAGTATATCTTCCCTTCTCAGGTGTTCAGAGAGAGAGAGAGAGAGTTTATGGGAAATTCAGCAGCCTGGCATTAGGAGTCTCACCCTGACAAGACGCGCCCTCTTGACCAGGTCGTTGAGCTTGCGCAGGGCGGAGTTGCGCGGAAGGTTCTGGATGTCGGCGAAGAGGTCCTCCTCCTCCAGCTCGAACAGCCGCCGGTTGTCGGTCACCATCAGCGGCTGCGACCAGAAGGAGCCGATGTAGACGCGCAGCACCTCGGGCGTGCCGAACACCTTGCCCAGCGACCACATGAGGGCGCCGTAGACGCGCATCAGCTGCTGCGTGCCCACCATGTCGGCCTTGTTCAGCACCACGCGCAGCTTGTCCTCGTTGCCGCGGAGAGCGCCGATGGCCTGCGAGAACTCGTCCGAGATCTCCAGCTTGTGGGCGTCGAACAGCAGGACGATGCGGTCCACGCGTTCGGCGAACCAGCTCAGCACCGCGGGGAAGTCGTACCCTGGCAGAAGGAGGGAGAAGGGGTGGTAGTAACGGGGGCATTTAATGCTTTGTATAACACTTCTTATCCCAAATTATCACAACGCCTAATCAGTTTTACCGCCATGCTCGTTGCTGTATCCAGTTCAGCAGAGCGCAGACGAGCATGCAGCCTCCTCTTAAATGCATTGCATTAGCCACCGCTTCTTTTCACATCACTGTCCGTAAGCTGAGCTCGCACAGACATGAGGTGGAGGAAGTGTCCGTCATGAGCAGCTTGAGGAAGCAGACTGCGGGTGCCAAACTGACCAGAGGGGGGTGCTGGCGAGCAATGAGACGCAGTCATTCTGCCTGACTGAATCCCTCCCTCCCTGGGCAAAGGCCAATAATGCATCACCCTGCAGGGTTGCCAGACACAGTTGGCACCGGATTCGATACTAGGCTATGTCTGTGGGGGGGGGGGGGGGGGGGGGGGGTCTTTAGCAATATACTGGAAAGAATGTTGCGGGGGGGGGGGGGGTTGGTCTTTAGCAATATACAGAAGAGAATGTGGGAGGGAGGGGAGGAGGGGGGAAGTTCAAGGCTTCACCTCTCAAAGGATACATTTCAGTAAGAATAATATCTCTCTGTTTTCCCCTGAGAGAAACACTAGCATTATTACATTATATTCACTTATCTAGTGCGACTTGCAACAAAACATGACCGGAATTCTTCACAGAGTCATCTCTGGCAATATCCCACATCCTGCCCTGCCCCACCCCGCCCCGCCCCGCCCCTCCCCTACCCTCCCCTCTCCTCCCCTTTATGGACAAAGCCCTGAGTAAGGGAGGGGGGGGGGGTGGTTCACACAGAGATGCACACCCTTCATATCTCCCTCCTCGCCCCACCTCTGCCCTTCTCCTCCTCGCCAAGCCCCGCATTCTTTCCTCCTTCTTCACGCCTCCCAGATGCAAACATGGGAGATCTTTCCGATTTGTGGAATCTCAGCGGCTGATTCATCTAGCTTCGCTGTTTACACCATCTTTCCATCTCTTTCCTCCACAAGCCACGGTCATATGACACATTCTGTTTGCCTGTCAGACGCACATTTCCAGGGCAACCTAACATCAGGAAAACTTTTACATACCGTGAACTCCACAGAGTTTGGGATAAATGTTCGTTTAGAAATTGCTGCAATTTCTACGTGGTGAAACCAAAGTGTATAGAATACCCTTAAACAAAAGCTGAGAATGTGCACTTTAACCACATGTGTATTATTTACATATGAAATTGCAGAGTACAGAGCCAAATCATGAAAGGAAAATCTCTTTGTCGCGAATAGTCTGTAGCTCACCAAATTTTTCAGCTGTACACTTTAATATTGAGCTTATGTATGGTTATTCTGATTAAGCATGAAGTGAAGGGTATAATGCAAGCTCTGTTCCCTCAGCTATTTCTATAAAGGAAGGGTCCCCGGCTACAGTATATAGTGGGACTGGACTGTGTGATTTTGGGTGGGGTGGGTGGGGGGGGGGGGGGGGGGGGGGGGAGTGGCGTCTCACCTCGGCTCACTCTCTGCTTGGCTCCAGATAGGATTCCAGGGGTGTCGATGATGCTGATGCTCTCCAGGACCTGATTGGGCAAGTGGGCACACTGGAACCTGACACAAAGGGGGGGGGGGGGCAGAGAATCTAAGATGGCTTCCTTATACCAGTCAATCAAACCTGACTGATCTCTCCTACGCATTTCAGGACAGAATCTGGCCCCTAGAATCACCTGGAAAGCAAGCATTTATCAGTATTGAAGCAGGATTCCCCTTCACCTAGTTGTCATACTCTATAAAACGTGCCCTCTTCAGCAATGCAAAGCATGCTGGGAGAACTGTGTATAATTAGCGAAAAAGCACATCTGTCGTCACGCTCGCTAATGCGATCCAAAGCTCGGGGCCGGGGCCCCCGCACCCCTCCCAGCCAGAGCCCATTGTGTGGAAATGCCCCCCCCCCCCCAACCCCTCCCGCTCGATGCGGTCTGCTTCCTGCGGGGAAAAAAACAGAACGGTCACGTCTGCCAGAATCAAACAATACGGCGCGCTAACGATGGGCCGCCGGGCGCTTCCTGTGGCTGAAAGGGGCCGAACGGGAGCACGGCTTTCCCCGGACAGGAAGTTAAAAAAAAAACCAAAAAAACAAAGAAAACGGACAGGAGCCCGTGGAGACGAAAATCAGTAGCCGTCTGGATTAGGCACCTAGATATCGGGGCCGTGCGATTGGGTAACGGGTCACTGCAGGTTCCCGTAGTTACCCTGTGAAACTCGAACCGCACGACGGGACGACAGGCATCGGCTCCGCGCCTGAGGCGAGGGAGAAACCGAATGTTTTTCTGGGCAAAAGAAGGAGCCGTTCACGGAAGCCAGAGATTGGGTTTATCGGGCCTCCACAGCCAGCGGTGCTTAAAAGCGAGCGGCTCTGCCAGCACCGAGGCCTGGCCGTCTGAAGCGGTAAACAAGGCGGAGGGGAATAGTTTCACTGTACCTTTCACTCTCCATCAGTCCACCTCTCTGACCTTTCGCACATTCTCTTTCCCCCTTGAACTTGTCATAGGTCCCAGGTCCCCTTTAAATACCTCAAAAAGCTCCCCCCCCCCCCCCTTTCTCGAGAATGTTCTGCCTTTCTAAATTTTTCCACAAATAAGGTCCCTCCCCGTTTAAAATTTTGGCAAGGAGACTTGACATTCCACACGTCTCATTTTTTCCCCCCCTCGCCTCACCCTGCCCCCGGCTTCACCACCTCCAAGAGGGACTTCAACTTCACTCCCTTTTTCCTTCAGGTACGCCCCTGCCCCAGCCCCCCCGGTGTCCCAGGCCCCTGCCCCTCCCCCCCCCCACCCCGGTGTCCCAGGCCCCCTCACCGGTTGAGGAAGGTGTTCCCGAAAGGGTTGAGCTTGCGGAAGGGCTTGTTGGGGTCCACGATGAGGGCGTTGCCGGGGACCAGGCCCTCCGAGTCGCCGTGCATGATGGCGGTGAAGCAGTCGGTGGTGGGCTCCGGCCCCACCCGGCTCCCGGGGAAGTCCTGCTCCAGCAGGTACCTGGAGAGAGACACGCGGGACACACCCCCACCTCAGCAGAGCACTCGGGCTACCCCCCCCCCCCCACACCCCACAGCTGGAGGGACGGGGAGCTTCAGCAAGAGGGGCGTTGAACTTAGAGCCATAAGGATCGCAAGTGCAGATCCAGAGTGCGTCAGTAATGTTTACTGTGCGAACTGGACTTAATGTGTTCATCGCTATGAATAACTGTTACAAAATGAGTATTGTACCTTATCGGATCTGTATTTTATAATTGTTCTAATGACCATCAGTAGGCACTCGTTGTACATCACTTTGAATAAAAATGTCCGCCAAATAGATGTAATGTAATGTAATGTCAGTGCGGCTATACCCCAGAGCAGTGCTGCTAATACAGTATGGCTTGGGAGCAGCCAGATGCAGACGTGATAAATATGTAAAACATAAGCTGTGTGAGTTTCCCTTTGTAAGGGTGGCTATGAAAATAAGTGAGGCAATGTAAGATAATACATAGTTAAACAGTAAAACTCAACGGTGAACATGCCTGTACAGGTGGGTGCACCCAGGAGCAAGTCAACACTGAAACTATTGTTCCCAAATTAATTTTCAACCATCACTAGGGGCAACTGGGATATCCCACAATGGGTTTCCAGGCTCATCTACACACAGGTTTGATATTATGTTTGCTAAACTACTAAACCTAGAAACAAGTATGGGTTCATAAATACTGTAAAAGTATCAGACAAGTAAAGGCAAGTCTAGATGGCCATTGCGAGCAATCACCAATCATCTTCATATTCAAAATTCAAAATTAAATTACTGTGGAAATGTTATCCACACTTTCAGAATGCATGCTGAAAAGACATTCAGAACAGCTAGACCTTGAGGGTTTTGTAGGGGTAAAAATTGGCACCCATTAGAAAAACTAGCAAAAACTGAACTTGATGTAAAGGTGATTCATGGTCATTTCAGGATTATTTAAAAGTGCAACAGATGCGGTCTACTCTAAAAATTCTCACAACCCCCCACCCCTCCGGTCCCACCCCGCCCCCTGCTCACCTGATGAAGGTGGTCTTCCCCGTGGAGTACTGTCCCACCACCAGCACCATGGGCTTGTTGTCGAAGTCGGCGTCCTCCATGCTGGCCGAGTGGAAGTCGTGGAAGCCGTAGTACTGCTCGAGCGGCAGCAGCTTCTTGCGGTAGAGCGACTTGAGCCCCTCGGTCACGGTGCGGATCACCTCCGGCATTTTGGTGTTCTTGTTCTTCCGGCCCCAGCGAGACATGGCGGTCGGCTAACGGGGGGAAGCTAACGGGCGCGCTGCGGGGGGTAGCTCCTCCTGGGTCTGGCGGTTTCCAAACTCGGGCTCTCGGTGCTCGCCTCTTATCAGCGAAGAGATAAAAGGCCGAAGCGTTTTCCCGGACGCTCTGGAACTGTAGGGAAGTATCGGTCCGTCCGACTGTGGCGTTAGCACCGTTAGCTTCTCAGCGTGTACACTCTTTTCCGGAAGCCTCCTCCACCGAAGGACGTGCGCCGGTGTCTTTATGGAAGGGCTCTGAAAATTAAACGAACGTGACCCATCGTTGCAAGTCATGTCCGCGCTCGCCCCTACCTAACTGTGGCTGTGATATCAAATGAAAAAATAATTTTTATTTATTTATTTATATGGCGCATTTCACAAACAATCGTCACAATACGCTTCACAGACAACTCTGGCCAAAACCCACACAGGGGCCAGCCTATAGCAACAGTGGCAAGGAGAAACTCCCTGTGGTAGATGGGAAGAAATCTTGAGGCTGGAGCAGTTAGGGTTATTTAATAAAACAACTGCTCCAACCTCGAGCGACACTTAGACCTGGTCAGCTCAGGGTGTAGCTTGGTGACCAACATGGTCAGAGACCGGCCAACAGGCCAACAGTTGCCGCGACAGAAGGTTCAAAGGCAAGCCTTCCCATAAGACCACAGCACTCAGCACAACCCACAGGGGAAACTCTGCTATGTTCCTGCATGCCTAACTAGGACTGTCACCATAGCAACACCCTGCCCTCTCTTCCTCAAACAGAACTCCTGGATGCGGTTTTTTTTTTTTGTGCCAATTCACTCTCTGAACTGACACACCCCACAATGACTAAACCTTCCACCGTCTCACTGAAGTGTGCCCCTCCAGGCATCAAAATCCATTACAGCAGCATTTTTTTAAAGGCCTCCAGTCAGGTGAAAATTCATTTTTTCCCCTCCTATACAAATTCCCTCTCCACAGTCCCCTATGTCAATGCTCATAAATCACAGTGAGTGCTTATGCCTGTGACAGTGAGGGCATACTCATGATGTCACTGTGGAAAGGACAGCCTGAAGAAGGAGCACAATAGGTGACCACGTGCTCTCCGTGGAATATTTCAGAAAAGTAATGACGCTTCTACAGAAAACCATGGAAAGACACACACACACACACACACACACACACACGCCCCCAAATGTGAAAATGGACTTGGCGTTGGCCCCCCAACCACACACAGGGGAGACAAAGTCCCGCTGCTTCTCTTTTTTCCATCCAGAGCGATAAACGGTCGGGATGAGCCCAGGGCAGAGTTTCCGCAGATGCCCCGTCCCGTAGAACATCAGGGGCATGTGAGGTGAAAGGCGCTGGCTGGTGAGGGGGCAGACTTGGGGGGGGGGGGGGGTTAGGGTTAGGGAGGCGGTAGGTGGCGAATGCACCAGCCCACCTCGGCTCTTGCCAAGCCAAACAAAATACAATTGGAACTTTGAGCTGGATTTGAGTCGAGAGCCCAGGGGTGCAGACGGGGGTCCGGGGGTGTGGTGGGGGTTGGGGGGGGGCGGTGACGTGTGCAACACGCAATTAAAAATGCAGCTCGATTCCTCGGCTGCGGACAGGGGCTCGGAATGCGCCAGGGGGTCCGAGTCGCGCGCGGAACGATCGAAACGGAGGGGCGGCGCGGAGGGAGAGGCCAGCTCACACGGAGAAAGTGAGAGAAAGGGTAAAAGAGAGGAGGGAGGGAGGGAGGGAGGGAGGGAAGAAAGGAGAGCCAATGGAACAAACTGCTCAGCCGTGCAGACTCCTGGACAGCCAGCACACACACAGGGCTCCTTCGGTGTGTTTTGCCAGCAGTGAGTGTGTTTCAGAGCCTCGACGTACCGAAGGCAATGCCTTAAAAGGGCAGGGAAGATGGCTCGTGGGATCATGGCTGCACAAACTGTACTCATTTAATAAAACAACTGCTCCAGCCTGGAGCAACACTTGGACCGCACAAGGCTCCTCTGTGCTTAAAACTTCCAGCCCAAGAATTCATTCAAGTTGGGACAAACAGATCCACGTAGGAAGGCTATTGGATACTACTTGGTTCCTCAGCCACAGATGAAAACACTTTTTCCAAATTGTCTTCCAAAGTATTCACTTGACGACCAGAATCTCAGAAAAGCTTGTTTATAACGTCTCCGATAACTGGTCACCTTTTCAGTACATAACTCCACTTCAATTTCATAAGATTAATAATCTGTACCCCAGAACTAATCAGCACAGAAAAAGCACAACTCTGAGGAGGAGATCCAGGAGCCAAAGAGGGGTGCTGCTGTGGGGGGTTTACTCAAGTTCACTGAGCTCAGGATCTCTCTCAGAAGAGAATAAACAGGTGGGGAGGATTACATTCCCCACTAATAACACATCTTTAGCAAATGGCTCCGGCTTTGGAAGAGAATGGAAAATAAAGTTGACACCTTTCAATGCATCCTCCTTAACCCTTTGAAGAGTAGGTTTTTCCAGAATGTTTCTTTCAGTCAGTGTTCTAGAACTCCGTTGCGTTCAATATCCAGTAGTGATTGTGACATCAGCATTAGAATGTTCATTTTAAGAACATTCTAAGCACAATTTGTGATCTCACACTGTAAAGGGTTAAATGGACACAACGCCAAAAAAAAAAAAAAAAGAGAGAAAAGCCAAACAAGCATTCATCTTACCTAGTGATGGAGAGAGATGGAACAGCACCCAAGTCCCACAAAAGTGAACGATAAAAAAGCCTTTTTAAAAAGCCACGTAGAGCCCCACAGTTTGTTCAACTGCTCTTCTTCGCTTGCGTCTAGCACATCAGAAGCGCAGCATGCTCAGCTTAAAAAAAGGTAGTACTTGTGAGGATGTGGGTTCATCGATGTACTGAAGACGGCGCTGAATCGAACCAGAGGTTCCAGATCTGGTCTGAATTACGGATCTTTGACGGGACACTAATGAGGTTCAGCTGCCGTTCCGGCCTGGCGGGGCTTCCTCGCTCGTCTTCGTGGAAACACAAACCCTCCTTCTCTCCCGCTCTCTTTCTCCGCTCTCCTCGCAGCTTACTTTACACTGGGGCAAGCCCTGGAAACTGTGTTGCATAGATTCACAGTTTTTTTTTTCATCTGTTGGAGGGAGGGTGGGGGGTATCATCAAAGCCAAGGAGGAGTCTAACAGGGATCATGCATTTTTCAAAGTCTATTCTTTTTAAGTGTATGGACTTTATGCTAAACTGTACTGTGCAATTTGCTACTACCGTTGTGTATCTTGTGTAAGTTTAACACCATCTCAGTTTTATTTGCAGCTGTATTTAACATTCCTAAGGGTGGGTCCCATTCTTCAGGCTTCTCGTTTGACTCTGTTGAAACAAGCCACATAAGGAGAGAAAAAAAAGTATTCCCCCCCCGAACATCATAATTCCAAACTGCTCCTCCCTTCCTCTACGCCCCTCTGGCCAAACACAGTTCCATTCAACCACTAAACTTCGGCACGGTAACTCACAAGCACCACCTGGTGGCAACTGGAATGAACTGCAATATGAATGCCCACTGTCGTATCAATAAGCAGAATCAATTTCCAGGCTCACATGGTGTATCCTACCTTATATCCTGGCATAGACGTCCTCTTCCACTGCAAAGTAAAATCCGCTCCAATAAAGAGAAAACTACATTCGTCTTTTTAAAAAGAAGCAAGGTTTAATTTACAGTATTACTAAATGTACAGTTCTTTTAAAAAAAGTCTTGTCATTATACACAATAAATACAGTACAAAATTAATCTGTAGTACTATATTTCAAATTCTCTTACATTTTTAAATGTTTCTTTTTTAGTATTATTCTTTTTTCATTCACGGTTTATGCCGCTCGATCTTGGTTTCCCAGAAGGCTTAGCGGAGGGAGCCAGGGAGAGGGACAGAGACAGATTCGGTATGTTTGAAGAGAGACGATGAGAAACGGTCCGGGTTTAACCATTTCAAACTGTTTTTTTTTTTAAACTTGAACGACTGAAATTCATGCGTTTCGCATGGTCTGTGTTGTGTCCAGTGCTTTCTCCAGAGTAGCCCGGTATGCATGGATCATGTTCACATTCTCAGGTACGGCACACAGGCTAGCCTTACATAAAGTGAATACACCACCTCCATTTATCTCAGCACGTGTGTAGCCAGGCTGTTCAAAATGAACCGTAAAACTGCGTTCCACGACCAACCTCGAACGGCTCCAGTTCTACAAACTGTGGGGTCGTTCTGTTCTCAATCCACAAAAACAACCGATATGTACTCCTGGACATAATTTAAGAGCCGTTTGACCATTTAAAACAAGCAAAAACAAACAAAAAAAAAGGTATTTTTGTACTGTTTTTAAAAACCCCATTACACATGTACAGTGTTCCCAGATACAATGAGACAGACCGGTCATTACCTGTAGGCTAGCTGTAAGCCACAATAAGTCTGTTGGGCTCTGTTAAACCTGGGTCGTTTTGGTTAACCACAGACCTGAACTGCGCCACTGACCACCTAATCCCAGTACAGACAATTCACACCACACAAGCCTCTTGTGTCCCCAGGAAGTTCACCAGACTTACACTACGAGAAGAGGAAGATGAACAGAAAATTCACTTCAGAGAAGAGATGGTGAAGCAATAGAAAAAGGGCTCAGAATTCCACACCTTTCCCCAGTTCAAAAAAAACTGGTTGGGGGTCATTTCAAAACCCTGTCATACGCCATGTCAGGACTGACTGCTGCCACCCAGTGTTGAAAACAAGGAACTACAGGAAGTGACACGTCTGCTAAACAGAGACACCGAAATATGATTGGCTGTGGAATACAGGGAAACAGTGATGTACGTACAGGGGTACCAGGACGAGAGCAAAACGCTAAGGGGGAAAAAACGTGAACGAAAAAGTCTGAAAGACGGACAGAAAGAGAAAAGACAGACGGACAGAAAGAAACAGACAGATGGACGGACTGCGCAGTGGGTCCCCCACGTGCAGGCATACACGGGCCACACTTCCCAAACTTTTCCCGTTTGCTCTCGCTCAGGAGCTGCAACCAACAAATCCCTTCCTGGACAGTTCCTGGAATTTGATTTAAATAATAAAATCTGAAGTATGCACAGCTGTGTGTGTGAAAGGTCTGCAGGAATGTAAACTGATAACAGTTCACCGGCTGAGCTCCAGACCTACGCTATGATACACGCCAGCGATCTTCACTCCTGGTCCTGGAGAGCCGCAAGGCATGCTGGCTTTCGTAGTCACCCGGCGCTTAATCGATCGGTTAAAGCAGTCGATCTACACAGCTGACTAACCTCACCCGGTTTCTTGGGTCTGAACTGGTTGCTGAAGGCGGAAAAAAAAAAAAAACAGAAACCAGCGGACCCTGCGGACTCTCCAGGACCAGGAATGAAGACCACCGCTATGAGCCGTCCGCTACTGCCACCGTGTGAGAGCAAGTGAGCACAGGCTAACTCCAGGAGCCGGGGAAACAGACAAAATGAAAAGCACACAAACACCAAAGACATGGAATGATAGGAGAAACAACACAGGTGGGACCAATCAGAGCGCAGAATGTAACAGAGTGAGCCACTCCCCCTCTATGACATCACTGGCCGGGGGGTGGGGTGGGTGCAGAGCCTGACAGGCAGTTATAATCGATGTGCTTTTGACGAGAGTTGCCATATCTCCAGCCAGCTGGGTTTTCCTGTCCCAGAGAAAGGCCATTTAAGTTTAAGAGACGCCAGGGCAGGCAACCCCACCTTTGGCTGCGATAACGCACGAGCAAGCAGTATTTATATCCTGACGAAAAACCTGATTCTGCTTCCTGGTTGTGAGTGCAGTGTGGCAGCGACACGGCCGGCCATTTTAAATCCTCGGTACTGTTTTGGTTGTCTTCAGCCACGCCCGAAACCCCCTGGACTGACGGACGGACCGGTTCCCAACGCCAAAACACCGACCGGAAAAGGAGGTGCTTAAGTCACCTACGCGGGACTTCGTCCTGCCCAAACCATTGTGAGGTTCAGTAAAGCGACCCTGGTTCGGACGGGGGGTCCCAGCGAGATTTGTGCGAGAGGAAAAAAAGACCCCGGGATGCGGCACTTGTTAAGGACACTTGAAACGATGGAAGTGGGCGGAGCCGAAATGGACTGCGGAGCGAGCGAGTCTTTCCCTGCAGCACAGTGCCGACGGCGGCTCTGTCCGTCGCCCTGACGGAGCCTGGATCCCCGCCATTTCCCCTCTGAGTCATACCGCTCAGCCTGGCCAGGTGCCCGTGCGCCACGGAGGTTATGAAGACACTAGGGGCCAACGCAGTGCATTAAGCTGGAGTTTAAACCTCAGGCTTAATCCTACATACCACAAAACTGTATGTCAACTGGAACAGCTAATCCTTACTCCACAGCGTTGGATTACTGTTCCAGTTGTAATGCAGATCTGTGAGGGTCTAGGGGTTTAAGCCACAGGGTTAAACTACAGCTAAGCACACTGCGATTGACCCAAGGAAACTGCTGCCCAGTGTTTTTTGGGCCTTCTCGTTAGGGTAAACCGTGCCGTACCACACAGCTCCCCCTGACGCCCCCCCACCAGCCAAACCTGAGGCTCAGTTTAAAGACTAAGCACCTCCTTCCGCCCCTCTGAAACCCTCCTGACAGACAGTCGCCACGGAGACAGCTGAACACAGCACAGAGATATGCACAGAGAGTCCTCCCCGCCCCCCCATCCCCCTCCCCCTCAGAAACCTCCGGAAATCGTTCCAGTCCCTGCCGCCGGACCGGTGGAGGGGGCGGGGCCGCTATCTGTCGTGCGTCTGCGGCACCAGCTTCCCGTTGCGGCCCCGGGCGGCGAAGTCCCCGGCGGCGGCGACGGCGGCGGCGGCCCCCCCCGGCCCCCCCCGAGGGCGCGGCCGGCCTGTAGGGGCCCGCCGCCTGCCGCTGGCCCCTGCCCGGGGCGGGGGGCCCGGCGCCGGGAGGGGGCGGCCCCTGCTGCAGGTTGAGTATGCTGTCTATGGCGCTCTGCAGGTGCTCGTTGAGCGAGTCGTCGGGGGGCGGGCTGCCGCTGGAGAAGCTGGCGTTGTCCACGTCCGGCGAGTCCGACTTGCGCCGCTTGGCGGGAAGCAGCGAGTCCCAGGAGCAGGGGGAGCCGCCGGGGGAAGGGGGCGCCAGGGACGACCGCTCCTTGTTCTTGCCGCCCCTCCCGGCCTGGGCCCGCTTAGGCCCCGCCCCCTCCTCTCGTTGCTCCGCCTCCTCCTCCTCCTCCTGCTCGCGGGGGCGGTGGCGGTTTTTGATCATGCCGCGGTAAAAGGCCTCCTCCACCTCCTGTATGAAACCCGGGGGGGAGCGCTGGGCGTTGGAGGAGGCGTTCGGCCCCCCCCCGCCGCCACCGCCGCCGCCCCCCCCGGCGTTCGCGTTCGTGAGGGCCTGAGGGTGGGGCATGCCCCCCCGGTCCTCCACCTTGACGCTGGCGATCACGGTCCGGCCTGGAGGGGAGGGGGCGGGGGACAGGCGGAGGGGGGCGGGGGGTCGGGGGGCGGGGTGGGCCGGGCCCCCGCCCCCGACCACCCCCGGCCGCACGGGGGGGCTGACGTTGGCCCGGTAGGTCTTGCGCAGCGGGAGCCGGCAGGTGATGGGGGGCGGGGTGGAGTGGGCGGGGTTCTGTTTGGCCCCGCCCACCTCGTGGTGATCCAGGGTCCCGTTCATCTGCGTCGAAGACGGCGCCGACGTCGACGAGGAGGAGGACGACGAAGGAAGAGAAGACGACGACGACGACGTTGGGGGAGCCGCCATGCCCTGGGCGGGGCCTGCGGGTGCGGTTGCCGCGACGACGGCCGACGAAGAGTCGGAGGCGGCGGGGCGGGGCGGAGTCCTGATAACGGCCGCCGTTGTTGCGGTCGACCGCGGCGGCTGCGGCGGCGGCTCTGCCGGCGGCGAGCGCTTCTGTGGTCGCGGTTGCGGTTGCGGTTGAGAGTGGACCGGGTCCAGTGCTGTGTTGTGCACCACCTTGCTTAGCCCCGCCTCCTGCTTGATCTTCAGCTTGAGGCCGATCCGCCCCCGCGCCTCGTACGTCTTCATGGGGGGCCGGCTGCTGCGCTGGGGGAGGGCGTCCTCGTCCTCGTCCCCGCCCCCACCCCCGCCCCCGCGTCGGGAGGAGGAGGAGGAGGCGGGGGGGGGAGCGGAGCTCAGGGCAGGGGCCTGGCCCGCTGACCCCTGCCTCGCTGCCGGGGTGGGGGCGGAGCTCGTGGACCAGGACACAGAAGCCCCGCCCCCTCCCTGCTTTATCACAAATTTAGTGGGTGGGTAGTGGGCGGGGCTGGGTGCGGGGGCGGGAATGGGGGCGGGGCCAGGGGCAGCGGGGGCGGGCGTGGCGGTGAGGCTCGCTGTGACCGCCGGCTTCACGTCGCTGGACTCCGCGGACGAGGGGAGCTGGGCGGAGCCGGACGCGTTCTGGAGGGCCGCGTACTCGTCTGCGAGAGGAAGGCGAGAAGAGGAGAGGTTGGACCGTTGCCATGGCAGCGTGTGTGCACTAGGACCGTCCGGCGAGCGCGAGGCCAGTGACCTACCTGGCCTCTCATTGGCCAGCACCCGCTCCTGACTGAGCGCCACCTTCTCCTCCTGGATGAACATCCTGTCAATCATCACCATCTCGGCCGAGGGGCCCAGCCTCTGCTCAAAGAGTGAAAGACAAGCAGAGTATCACAGCTGCACTGCACACGGGGAGGGGTACACACACAGACACACACACACACACAGACACGCTCACACACACACACACGCACGCACGCACACACTCACATACACTGACACTCTCTCTCACACACACACACACAAAGACACACACACACACACACACGCACGCACGCACGCACGCGCACACTCACATACACTGACTCTCACACACACACACACGCACAAGCACACGCGCACACATTCTCACTCTCACACACACACACACACACACACACATCTCCACGCACACACAGAAAGCAGAAATGGTCAATGGTACCTTGGACTCCTCGAACAGCAGCAGCCGGTATTTATCCAGCATGGCCTGAGTTCTCTTCAGCAGCTGGCTGGACACGCTCTCAAACTCCGTATCCACTGCAGAGAGAGAGAGAGAGAGAGAGGGAGGGAGGGAGGGAGGGGAGAGAGAGAGAGAGACAGAGTGTCAGGGGAGGGTCACACAGGAAACCCACACTCTGTACAGCAGCACACCACAAACTGCTCAGGGTATTCTGTGCAAAAAGGACGCTATGCAAATATAATTTCACTGAAGGGTTGAGGGGGCGGGCTCGGGGGCGGGGCCCCACCTCGGCAGTAGTCCTGCAGGGAGCACGGGGTGCCCTGGTACAGGTGGTAGGGGACGAGCCTCTGCAGGGCGTCGCCGTAGGAACAGAAAGGTGAGCCGTAGTCAGGGCGGAGCACCGAGCCCTGCTGCTTCCTCAACTGCTCCAGCATCCTGAGGGAGAGAGAGAGAGAGGGAGAGAGGGAGGGAGAGAGAGAGAGAGGGAGAGGGAGGGAGGGAGAGAGGGAGGGAGAGAACAGTGGAGAGGGAGGGAGAGAGAGAGGGGGAGGGAGAGAGAGAGAGAACAGTGGAGAGGGAGAGACAGAGAGAGAGGGGGAGAGGGAGAGAGAGAGAGAACAGTGGAGAGGGAGGGGGAGAGAGGGAGGGAGAGAACAGTGGAGAGGGAGGGAGAGAGAGAGAGAGAGAGGGGGAGGGAGAGAGAGAGAGGGAGCAGTGGAGAGGGAGAGAGAGAGGGAGGGAGGGAGGGGTTATGTGAGGTCATGGTATAGCTTGCAAATAAGGAATAAAAACAATACAAGCCAAAGATGCAGCTCTAGAGCACGCATTCAGACACACAGCCACACACACGCACACAGGTAATCACAAACCTGGCCTCCTTGCTGGGCTTCATGGAAAAAGGCATCTTCAGAGTCGTGGTCTGAGGGATTGAACATGACAACATTCACTGGGTCAACTGCAGTTTAAATCAGAGCAGTAAATCAGAGTGAAAACGCACACCAGTGAGCGAAAACCAGGCGCCTGAGAGACAGTGCCCGACAACGAAAGCTCACTTCCTTTCTCACTTCCCTTTTCTGTGACGGCAGAACGTCTGGGCGCCAAAACGGCGCGGCGGGCGCGACGAATCAGCCCCCCGTTTGCGGAACTAACGAAAGCGCCGATTTCCCTCGCCGAGCCGCCCGGTCGCATCTCGCAGACCGGAAACGGCTGCGGTCGGCCTGCGGTCTGATCCGTTCTGCAGCTCGCCGGAAAGGACCGTGGGTCACGCGCCCCCCCTCACCTGTGTCTGCGTCGGGGCGGGAGGCTGCGGGGCGCTCGTCTGGGAGGTTCCCGTGGCGACCGCCTGCAAGCCCCCTTTGGCCACCGGCAGGGCTCCGGCCGAGCTGATCACTCCCTGCTTCGCCTGAGAAACGGAAAGAACACAAAACTGTGAGAGCGGGAAAGAGACGCTTTTTAGAGACGAAGCACCGCATGGACCTGGCTTCTGACTGACTCACTCTCTCACTCACTGACTCACTAACTCTCACACTGACTCACTCACTCACTTTCTCGCCAACAGACTCACACACTCATTCACTCTTACTGACTGACTCACTCTCTCGCTGACTGACTGACTGACTGACTCACTCATTCTCGCTGACTTACTGACTGACTCACTCCCTCCCTCACTGACTGACTCACTCACTAATTGATTGACTCACTCATTCACGTTTAGCAGGCTGAAGATTCTCCACAAGGGGGAGCTATTAGCGCTCGCGGTGCTTGGCATCAGAGACACCGCGTGTGCTTGCGTTCGGTCACTCCGGGTTTGACTCCGGGTTTGACGCCGCTCGGCGCTAAGCTCGGGAGCGAGCCCGGGCCCGTTCCTCACCTGTGTGGACTGAGTAAGGCTGACTGGGGCCCCCCCGGCGCCGACGGAGACCACCGCCCCCCCGCCAGGGGCTCCCGGGAACACCTTAACTTCACTGGACACTGAGGGGAGGACAACACCGGAAAAGAGTGAACACCCACCCAAAAACACACCTCAGTCACCTTGGGTGGCCCCATGATACAACAACAAAGCATCACAGTGTGCGAGTGTGTTTTCTATTAGCATTACGGGGCTAATTTTCAGGTGAGTACTGTGTTAAGCTGGACTGAACACATTTACTATACTAAAAGTTCTCCAATACTTTTTTTTTATGACAGAACAAACTTTAAAAGGAGAGAGCAGGAGGAGCAGGAGAGAGCAGACTGACCTGTAGCCGGAGTCTTCACCAGCACTGACGTCTGGTGCAGCAGTGAGGTGCTGGCGCTGACTGATGATGTCGCAGCCTGGGCGGCGGGCGGGTCCTGCTGAGGGCTGAACTGGCTGGAGGGGATGGACAGCGTCTGCGTCTGCAGCTGCGTCTGCGCCTGCAGTTGCGTCTGCGCCTGCAGCTGCGTCTGCAGCTGGACCTGCGCCTGCTGCTTGGCCTGCAGGATAATACTGTGCTGGACCTGTAAGTGCAGAAAGCAGAAAGTGCCGTTAGCATGCTAACGCACAGCGCGGTGCGCTATGCTACGCTACACCCAGGAGCTCCAGGGCCGCTTCGGGAAGCAGGGGAGACTCTTACCTGATGCAGCCTGTCCAGGAGCTGCTTCTGCTGGGGGGAGGGCTGCGCGATGGCCGACAGGGTCTGGAGCTGGGCGCTCACCAGCTGGAGCATGTGCTGCTGCTCCGGGGTCAGGCTCAGCAGGGGCACCTGCTGCTTGGGCCCCGAGGCGCTCGCCGGGGGGGCCGCGAACTGGAGGAACTGCGCGGCCGGGGCCTGGGGGGGCTTGGGCGAGGAGGAGGAGGGGGGCGCGTCCGGCTGGAAGGGGGCGGGCTGGGACGGGGGCCGACTTTGGGCCTGGGCCTGGGGGGGCTGCTGGAGGACCTGCGGGGCCTGGGGCGCGTGCTGGGGGGAGCCCCCGATTTGGTTGTGGATGATGAAGAGGGAGGGCAGGGCGGAGGACGGGGTGCAGGAGCGGGACGGGGGCCGGGAGAGGGGCTGGGCCTGGATCTGGGGCGGGGGCTCCGAGGGGGGGCGCTGGTGGTGGGGCGACTGGATCTGTTGGCCCAAAATCAGCGGCGAGGGCTGCAGGGGCTGGGGGCTGTCCGTCTGCAGGAGAGCAGGGGGGGCCGTGTGCGTGACCAGGGGGTGCGACGGCGACGTCCCCAGAACTTTCGGCTGCTGCTGATGCCCTGGGATCTGCATTTGTTTAACGGGGGAAAAAAGGGTTGATACGCAAGTGAGATACAAGGATTATAACCGCAAATACAAGCATAGTTTCAATTTTGGTTGGCTATAATGTTACAAAACTTTATGACTGCTTTTCTACTCACAGATCAAGTGTAGAAACATTGTGCACTGAAAGTTAAATAACAAGCAGGTAGTAAAGGTAACAGCGCAGCAACAATACAAATAACTCAAAATGAGACACGCACTATAAAACACTAGTTTGTAAACATGCTTGAAACACTTAAATTACCTTTTGCCCCATTAATTAGGCCCATTGCTTGTTAATTACCTGGAAGATGTTCAATTAAAATACACTCAAACCATATTTTATAGATGTCCCTTATGTGCTTATAATTATCTTTCACTGGCCATTCGTGTTGACTTTCAAATGCATTCGGCTGTCAGAGAAGATACTTACACATCATAAGGCCTTTTCTTTAAAAAAAAAAAAAAAACAGCATGAAACACAACTGCACTGTATTTCAGAAACACAAACACACAGCGGAAGAATAAAGGCAGAAGCCCTGGCAAGTTAAAAATCAACTGACGAAACGGGAGAAAACAAGCAGCGAAAGCGGCGGTAATGCGCACGCGACACCGGAAGTAGCACGGGGGAGAAATGCGCTGCCAAGTTTACATCGTTTCAGCATTAATCGCAAATCGGCTTTTGGCACAGTACTGATACAACCGCGATACGGAACCACAGCGCCTCCAACTCCACCAGTTCATTTCAGGCTTCCACTGCATGGGCGGTTGCAAAGTATATACATGAGAGAACCAAAAACCACAAAACAGTATTGCCAAACTACTGACACAGTAGCCCGCGGTTAGAATAGTCGTTACTCGGCTTCGGTTAAAAACGTTCCGAAAATGAACCTCTCAGTTTCAGTTTTACTTTTCCCTCCACTTTGCAACTGGCACTTCAGGTATCTAGCAGGTTTTTAAAAAATGGCCGAACACACCGAGGCTAGTTGTTATAAAACTAGAATTCCCAAACTACAGAACACAAATCAGAGCACGCATAAAAAAATAAAAATCATGAAAAAACATACGAAGCAAAATATAACACAAACACAAGTTCATTTATTGTCAAAACCTGATGGCGCATTGAGCTGCCTTCAAAGCCTGACAGTAAAAATATTGTCCTAAAATAGCAGTCCTTTTCAAGGGTGCACTCGCAGACTACAGTCTATGTTATCTTAGACTACAGTCTCGCTGAGATTATCAAGACTTGGGGCAGTGGAGGGTGTAGACCTGGGGACGTGGGGGGCTTGAGGTGTCAAGGAACATTTTGGCCAAAGAACGGCGGTGCCGTTTCCCAGAAAGTTGAGGGTTCGGTGCAGAGCGAGAGGGAGTGGGAGCAGCGGGGGCCCCGTAGGGGAATTCACACAGAAAGGGGAACAGTAACAGCAGTGACCGCAAAATGTAGGTCAAGAAGACCTGGGCAATGAGCAGACGGGTAAGTAATGACAGAAAAGCAGAGGTGTGTACGACGGGGGTAGTGTGGCGGTGGAGAAAATAACGTTCGGACCGTGTGGAGCACAGCGTTCCCCGTCAGTTTTTGAGTGAGGGTGAGGGGTATGCTACAGTGGGTGGAGCCAAGAAACGAGGAACAGATGTTTTAAAAGGGATTTCATTCCATGCACATGTGTAGTCCTGTTCCTCCAAAAAAAGAACATGCGCCTCTTTTTTTAAATGAAAGAAAAATAGATTTCAGCAAGTACACACACTATATTAGTCACACGCACATTTCACACATTTCTGACCACATTGACTATATATAGCTGAAGGAGTGACCTGCATCGCACCTGACGAACGCACGGCGATAACAAGAGTGCGTGATAAGCCGTAGCCAAATTTGTAACCAGCCTCACAAAACAAACAAGCCTCTCTGGAGCCGGCGACACACTTTCACAAACCAGGGTAAACACGCACGCGTGCAAACGACCGGCGAAAAGACCACACAAGGAAATGAAAGCACTCAAACACAGGGACAGCTTAAGCTCATTAGCCAACGCTATGGCCAGTTTCATGAGAGAGCGGGAAATAACTCCACAAGCAGCGATGCTCCACGAGATGACAGGAGAAAAAAAAATTGATACTCAGAAAAAAAACTGACAAACCCTACCATGTCTATTTAAGGTACAATGGGCAGTTCAACCACAAAATAGGAAGGGGTGAGGTGAGACACAAGAGTTGGTCGGTGAGACAATCAACGCTGCGTTCATACTTGAAGTATCTCAATATTTAGGCAGCAGTAAATCTCCAGCATGTTCCTGACAATTTTATAAGCGACACCTACTTTCATCGGTATCGAAGGTCAACATATTCATTCATACGACTCTACATTCAGTGACAGGTTCTTCCTTAGAAGAATCTGAAGGACTACTTTCCGCTTCTGCTTTCTGGCCTCTAAAGAGTTAGTGCATTTCCAACGCGTTTGACCCAGTTCTAAAAACAATACTACGTGTGGGGGGAAAAAGAAACGGCAACAGCAAGTGGATTAACCCTTTGAAGAGTACGCTTTTTGCAAAGTATTTTCCAAATTTTCAAAAGTCAGTGTTCTGGAACTCTATTGCTTCAGATTATCAGCAGGAGTTGTTACATCAGTATTGATGAATGTTCAGTTAAGAAGATTCTAATCACACAATTGTGATCTTACATCTTAAAGGGTTAAACAGAATCCAATCAGGAGCAGCGCTTGGCAACAGGGGGAGAAAAAAAAAACAAAAAAAAACGGAAAGACTGAGCAGGAGCAACACTGCAGGGAAAGGCGGGGTCCTTGATTCGCGGCGTTTGCAGCAGCAAGTGGGAAGGGCTGAGCAATGGGGTGGGCGTGTCTACCTGGTAAACCACTGCTGCCGCCTCGCCGGCGGGGTCAACAGGGTGGGCGGAGCTCTGGCCAGGCCACGCCCCGGGCGAGGGGGCGGGGACAGCGCTGCCGCTGACGATGACAGAGGCGGGGGCGCACCCAGAAGGGGGCGAGGCGCTCTCTGCTCGTTGCTGCTGCTCCTGACGCGAGTGAAAACGCATTGGGGGGGGGGGGGGGCCGGGTTCGGAGGAGAAGAGCAAAATCACTGTCAGAGGTCAGTTGGCTGGGCCTGTTTGTTTGCTAACATCGCTGGCTTTAACGCTCGGGGGGAGGGAGGGAGGGGTGAAGGAATGGCAGGACACACTGACCTGCTGCAGGAACATCTGGAGGGACTCGTGGCTGAGGATCATTCCGGAGCCCTGGGGGAGGAGCAGCTTGCCAGGGCTGTGCGAGGCCACGGGGGCGCCGGCGGAAGACGAGGAGGAGGAGCAGGAGGAGGAGGACGGCGAGGAGGACGACAGGGAGGAGGTGGGGACGGAGACGGAGGCGGCGGTCTGCACGGTCAGGATGGAGGGGGGCGGGGCCAGGGCCGGAGGCGGGGCCGGGTGGGCCGCCTGGTCCTCGCCCGGCTGGCACTGCCCCGACGCAGCCGGCGCCACGCTCCCTCCGGCCTGCAGGGGGGGCTGCAGGCTAACGGCGGGGCCCAGGCCCTCCACCTGGCTCAGCATGGCCAGCGAGTTCTGCACGGGCATCCCCTGGATGACCGTCTGGGCGGGGCCCGCGCCCGGGTGCGTCTGCGTCTGCGCCAGCGAGACGGGCATCTGGAACAGGGCGGGGTGCCCGATCTGCCCCGGCTGCAGCTGGATGTGTCCCGACAGGATGTGGGCGGTGCCCGGCGGCCCCTGCTGGGCCAGGACCTGGCCCAGGTTGAGGTTCTGGCCAGCGGCCAGGATCTGGTTGGCGATGAGCTGGCCCCCGGGGCCCTGGCTGGTGATGATGTGGCCCCCCGGGTGCTGGGTCAGGATCTGGCCCCCCGCCTGGAGCTGGGGCAGCAGGAACTGGGGGTTCTGCCCCTGCAGGACGATGCCTCCGGGCTGGTTCAGCAGGTGAACGCTCTGCTGCTTGAACAGGGCCTGGGGGAACGGGGACCCCTGGGGGCCCGCCTGCGTGCTCAGGACCACGTTCCCGCCGGGCTTCCCCGTCAGGAAGGCCACGTTCTGGGCGCTGGACACCGGGACCTGGGCCTGCTGGCCCGCCAGGACCTTCCCGCCGTCGCTCTGCAGGGAGGGGGCGGTGGCGGCGGCGGCCGGGGGGGGGCCTGGACTGGATGACGCCGCCCTGAGGGGGTTTGGGCTGGATGGGAGTCGGGGTGCGCTGGATGATCACGTTCTGCATGAGCGGGGCCTGGGCGAGGGTCTTCGGCTGCTGGGGGGCAGAGCCGGGGCCCAGGGGCAGGCCGCCGAACCCGAGCAGGCCGGCCGAGCTGGTCAAAGTGCTGCTGCTCCCGCTGGTGGTGCTCCCGCTGCTCACCGCCACCACCGCCGCTCCGTTCATCGCCTTGCCCCCCTGGATCAGGAGCCCCCCTCCGCCGGGGGAGCTGAGGACCGAGGCCCCCAGCCGGGCCTGGGCCCCCGCGGCCCCCGCCTCGGGGCCGGGCTGGTGCAGCTGGTAGCCGCCGCCGCCCAGGGCCTTGGCCAGGATGGGCTGCCCGGATTGGTTGATGGTCATGACGGTGGGCTGGCTCACCACCTGGATGTGGCCGATGCCCAGGTGGGCGGGCTGGGCCCCGTTGGGCAGGGCCTGGAGGCCGGGGATGGACTGGAGGGTGACGTTGCCCAGGCCCACCTGCTGCATGAAGGGCTGCACGCTGATGGCCTTGTTCACCACCTGCTGCTGCAGGTGCAGGCCCGGGTGAGCCAGCGACGGGCCCATCGTGTCCTGCGACGCCCCGGGGGGCGTGGCCGCCGGCCCTGCGGGGAAGAGCTGGGCCGGGGCGCCCACCCCGACCCCCACGCCCACCCCCAGGGCGGGGGCCCCGGAGGGCTCGGTCAGGCCCGGGAAGGCGCCGGCGAAGGCGGCCAGGTCCAGCTCGGCCTCGGCCTCCTGCAGGCTCTGCTCCGTGATGTTGGCCTCGGCCAGGCTCTGCTGCAGGATGTCGCACGGCTCCCCGGCCCCGCCCCCGGCCCCGCCCCCTCCCGGGGACCCGCCCAGGATGTCCGCGTCCTCCAGGAAGTCCAGGTCCACGCTCCCGCCCGGCACCGCCGCCGGCACGCTCGCCGACAGCTGGCTGGCCGTCTGGACCTCGGGAACGTGGCCCTGAGAGAGAGAGAGAGAGAGAGAGAGAGAGCGGGAGAGAGAGAGGGAGAGAGAAAAAGAGAGAGAGAAAGAAATAGAGAGCGAGAGAGAAAGGAGGGAAGACAGTGAGACACGGCAATGAACAAGAAGGTGGCGGACGGCAGGAAGAGGAGGAGAGGTGCGGAGGATGTCGAAATCAATAAAAAGCAAACATTAGCGCGTTTGACACCTGGTTCCCCAGCGGGCCCGACGCCCGACTCTCACACGGCCTGGCGGTGAGCGGTAAGGTGCGGGCGAACAGGACGGGCTTTGTCGTTGCACTGAGTCGAGGGGGAAGAACAGGGGGGTTAGCGCAAACACGACAAACAGTACCCGGGTGCAGCGACACGGCCCAACGTTGAGCAAGAGCGGTTAATTAGTTACACGGAGGCGTGCGGACCGGAGAAAGAAAATTACGGAGGAGAGAGCAAAAAGGACAGCCCGTAACACATTTCCTGAAAGGAAGGGGGGGGGGGGGGGGGGGGAGGAGAAACTTAAAAACGGAGGAGAAAAAGAGCGAGCGAAGGAGAAACGGGTTTTTTAGAAAAGGGTGTTTGGAGTTGCGTGTGCCTGCATGGGCCTGCGTAAAGGTAAGGTGGGTCATGTGGGCAGGGTTGGCTGGTGTGCGAATGGGAGGGGGGCTTGTGGGGGGGGGGGTTACTCACCCCAGCACTGGAGAAGAAGGAGCTGGAGGGGTCAGCCGAGCCATCCAACAGGTCATCGGTGTCCAGCTACAGACACGCAAGGACAGGAGCGCACGCGGCCAGACACACGCATGTACACAGACGTGTATGCACACAGACACATGTACACGGACAAATATATGTACATGGACACGTATGCACACGGACACATATGTACACGAACACACACACGCACGCACGCACACACAGAGGGACCATGGGACACCACACAAGGGCACGGCAAACACAGGAAGGGGAAGAATGCAAAAAAAAAAAAAAAAAAAAAAAAAAAAAAGGGGACAGAGCAGAAGCAGACCAGCAGGGAAAAGGACAAGCAAATCAGAGAGAGAGAGAGAGAGAGAGATGGTGAAAAAAGGAGGGCAGCGAAAGGGGGTGGATTAGCACATAAAAAGACAGAACGGAAAAAAAGAAGCAGAGAAGTTGGGAAACCAATTAGTATTTCCTCGTTACTTCCATTTTCGAGAGAGGGGGGAAAAAATTATTCCAGGACTGAAATCAAGTGATGCAGTAAAATTCTATATCAGAACACTGATTAGAGGAGGAAACCACTGGGAGACTGACACACATGTAAACTGGGGAGGGAGGGAGGGGGAGTGGGGGGGGTTGAATAGTCTTCATCTGTCCTCAGGCACTGGGGTGGGCCTCACGCAGGGCGGGTGCGAGTGTATTCGAGGGAGAGTGCGGCTTTGTGTTTCTCGCCCGTGACACGTGTACGCAGTGCTACACGGGTGCAATGTTTTGGGTTGCGTGAAAAAAGGCGAGAAAAGGATTTCTAAAATTAGTTGGGTGAGGAGGAGGGGGGGGGAGAAAGAGAGAGAGCCTAACTAAACACAGAACACCCCCCACCCCCCATCTCACCCACCCCCGTTCGCCACCCTCCCATCCATCCGTCCATCCGACGCTCGCTCACACTTACGTGTGTTTCTGATCCATGAAGGAAGTCATTGAGAGCCTGCGGGTCACTGTGAGGGGAGAAAGACGGCGTTACGCACGGGCCTGGAAAGGGGCCCTCATTTTCACACCTGCAAAAGCAAGCTTCCTGTGGCCTGCGCGTCGCCGTGACACCCGCACAGCTCACTCCATTTCACACGTTCCCCCGGGTGGACGTACAGGCGAGCTTAGCGCGATAGCTAATCGTTCCAGGGTCGGTTTAAGGGGCGTTTCGTTTACACGGCGGGTCATTCTGAACACACCCTGAGTGTGTAAGCGTAAGGCGGCGGTGTAGTACAATGGGTACGGACTCGGTCTTGGTCCGATTCCCAGGTAGGACACTGCCGCCGTACCCTTGAGCAAAGGTACTTAACCTGCGTTGCTTCAGTATACATCCAGCTGTATAAATGGATGCAGTGCAAACGCTGTGTAAAATGTTGTGTAAGTCGCTCTGGATAAGAGCGTCTGCTAAATGCCTCTAATGTAATGTAATGTAATGGAAGAGCAGGTGAAAAGTCTTCCACACAACATTACTGTAAGGGCACTCTACAGCAGAATGTGAGTCTTCAAAAAACGGAACCAAGGGAAAACTCACCAAATTACATCTAGCAAGCACCTGCCATCTTCATCATCCATGTCAACTGCAAAGCAATGAAACGGGAGGTTAGGCGTGCGACGACCGCTCAGACGGAGCCCGCGAACTTCGGCGGACGGGCGAGCGACAGTCCAGGAACGGCTCTGGGGAGAACGCTCAACGCTCGACCGTCGAGACTCCTTTTCGTCGTGTGATAATATCTGAACAGGCCAACCTGTCTCCTGAGACGACAACATAGGCCGACCTAAAGATGGCCGTGTGGCTTAGCAGCTTAGCAACCTGAATGGAAATACAAAGAGCCCTACGCTGTAGTAACGTACCAGAATACAGGAGGCTGACCGAGCACCTGACCTACGGACAAACAGTATGCTCCAAACATGAGTCTAAAAATTGTATGGCGGAATGAGCCGGCCAGGATCAAAAGGTTATGTGGTAGATAGGCTGAGGCACATAATGCTGGTCTGTATGATTCAAATGCAGGCCTACATGGCAGTTGAAACGAGTATTAACCTGGTCATTTATGCTAGTGTATTCATAAATGTGACAATATGTTGAAAAAAATAAAATAAGTGAAACCTGTGTTTTGTCACCATTTGTGTCCATGAGAATCGGAGTTGGTTGGAGTCATGCTCATCAGAGGATGACATCACAAAATGCATTACTATATAGCTTTTGTGCTGGCTTCCAAGTACTAAAAAAATGCCAGCCTAATGTTCTTTCCCGGAAGAACATCTTGTTAAATCATTATACAGATATTGCAAGGAAGTACAAGACACTTCTTAAGATGCGTTCAAAAGAAACTCTCTTGCCACATCCCCGGCTTCAATCCTGCACACGCATGAATACTTTGATGACTGCAATCAATGACTTTGAGAGGCAACCATGACCAGCCAGATCAGGGGAGAACTCACAGTTGTACATGAACACTTAAGAGACCTAGACTGGGGTCACAGAGTTGAATGATGATGTTTTATAGACCTCGACTGCATTCACACATTTTAGAAGGACGAGTCAGTGCTCTAGACGGAGGTCACAGAGTTGGATAAGTATGAGTCAGACCTTCACTGAGGTTGCAGAGTTGTATAAGGATGACTTGAAGAGCTAGACTAAGGTCACAGAGGCATAGAAGGATGAGTCAGAGATCTAGACTGTGGTTACTATGAGTGGCATAAGGATGGCTTAGAGACCTAGACTGAGGTCACAGAGTTAAATAGTCAGAAATCTAGACTGAGGTCACAGAGTTAAATAGTCAGAAATCTAGACTGAGGTCTAGGTATGCTTTAGCCTAGATTTCCCCCTCAAAGCTTTTCATCACTGAAACAAAATTACAATGCTCCCAACCATTATTGTCAATTTAGCAAGCAGAGGCTATTTAACCAGCATGACTTTTACAGCCAAAATTTGACATACAGCTACTTAGAGAACATTTCCAGCAGAGCCTGGAGAAATTGTGGCAAATGACCCCATTACGTTTGCCTGTGATATATACAAACAACAGTCGCTTACATAACAAGTCAGGTTTACTTCTTTCAAAGACCATATAATAACACAATTTTCCTCAAAACCTTTCAAAAACATGATAAAAGGATTGTTCTATACAGCAACTGTTCAAGCAGCATCTCTAAGGGTAAGCTTTCTTGATACACCCCAATGAAGCCTAAAGTAATATCAATCAATCATCACCACACAATTCCTATACTGAACACCAGCAAGGCCCTGTATCCCCACACTTAAAAACAACTATACCTGAGGGCTAATTCCCCTTTCTAGTATTTTGCGGTACACTTCAGTCTAAAAGTCACTTTTTCATTTCTTGTTGTGATCCTTTTAATTTACTTCCAGAACTAACACTCAAAACTGCTAATCTCTATGGCCAAAATATGAGACAAAGGGTAAATGAAGAGAAAAGTGGGAATCCTGAAAATGCAAAATTGCACTAGATTTTAATGCACAGCTTTTTTTTAAAACTTGATTATGACATTGCAGGACACAGCACAATCGGGACAAAATGAGTGGAAGAGAAGGTTGTACAACAGTGCTTTCAGATGAATGTACCTCACAACCAAAGTACTTGAAACAAACAAATAATAAAATCGTACAAAACGCTCTACTTACAATAATCAAAAGACTTTTATAGACAAAAAATATTAACTAGTGAGCCAACTGCCCACATCTTAAGAGTTTGTGCAAGAAAAGTGATAGCCTACATTTACACCACCATCCTTATTTTTAAAGAATTAAAAAGGACTGTGAAGAGGTTAAGTTGCGTCATATAACGCTTGTATTGGGGATTTTAAAAGCACTCCCGATAAAACAGATGCAATCAGCTGATCAACATGCTCTGTTGACCAGAACTATCCAAGGTTATTATAGTTGTGGGTGCATTATTAGTGGGTTTCACATGACTTAAAAACTGCCATCACTGCTTCGTGTCACTGATGTCTCAAAATGGGCAACTTACAGTATTAAATTATCTGAAACGAGCACATTCCACGTGTTCATCTTCAGATTTTTGTCCCTTCTCTAATTGAGTGATCTCAGTTTTCTTTTAATTATAAGTTTTGAAAATATACTGGATGCATCCAACTCACATTTTTGTCAAAATTACCTGGATTGGTTATTAATAGTTAAATTAAGAGTGTCCCAAGCGAACGGGCCTGGGTGCACCCGGAAGTAAATATTAACTTTGAAAACCGCGTTGAATGTTAAATGAAACAACTCTGACGAGGCCCCAACTCAACCACATCAAACTGAACAATCAACTAGGCAATGGATCTTGAGTGACACGATACACGAATGCTACACATTAAGCATTTCATGCACCTGAATCTGCCTAGAAGCTACTACCATCATTATGATATAGTCAACTAATACCTACATGCAATTGCTTTTAAAAGAAGTAATTTGGTTTGATAGGCTTGTTTCTTTGCTTGCAAACCTCCAAGTAAAAACGCGCAATTTCCATGCACAGGCTAACAAAACCAGTTTTGTGCAGTCCAGAGTGTTGCTGCGAATGTTTAAAAAATATATATATCACGGTTATGGAAGATACTATAATGAACTACACTCTCTCTCTCTTAAAATCACGAGCTAAATTCTATATTAACATCTTGTTTAAAATGAACACCCATTAGGAAGCTGAAGTAGGCGGGGACCAAAGTAACACCAGACATCGATAAACCTTATAGCTTTCTCTCAGAACCTGTGTAGACAACACAGCAAACTTGTGCTTACTATCTGTTCTCTGGCTATGTATTCTATATTGATTACTTGAAGCTCGTCAGATGATGCAAAGACGGATGAAAAAAGAGGGGGAGGAAAGGGGAAAAGAGGAAAACGGTTGTGATGTGTGTTGTTACTAACTAGATAGCATACAACTGAATTAGCTAACCCATCTGTAATCGTTTTCCATAAACGACATCATCCTTTCGAGAACGGTTAAATTGTATCTTGTCTTTCCCTAAATGAGAAGGTAGTGACATTCTGAATGTGCAGTTGTGATATACAACCACAGTATATATTTATATAAATATATAAAACACACTTAAACGCAGTGTATATACACACATTTGGGAAATGATTCATAATGTTGAAATTATTGTAGTCACTTGACAATAACATTAATTTAAGACTTTACTCAACATTGAACGGTTATCACAGATGAGCATGAATATACATTTGCTCCCCTAAAAGCAATTGCGTATAAATATTGAGTTAGCTAGCTAATGTTGGAATACTCTTGGACCTGGGGTATGTTTGGGCAATCAGTTTATAATCGATCGTCTACCTGGTCCTGCGGGATTCTGGCATTTTTAAGGAGATAAATGTGGTGTTTGCATCACGCTTGGTGTGTGCGAATGATGCAGCTTTAATAGAGTTTACAGATTTATAGAGAAATTGCTACATTGTAACAAACTCACCCGAGACGATAGAGGTGCAGGTAGCGCGGGGTCTCCGGCACAGCCCCGCACGGGTTTCATTACAGGACCCAACACAGCAACACTGAGGCAGGGACGAGAAGCCCGTTGCTTTTGCCTGCTCAATAAACAAACTTTCTTATGCAAACCGTGAAAGTCAGGCATACGTTCTTTCAAAACTTTTTGTGGTTCTATGAGCTTTATTTATTGATTTAATCAAGTGTATATGTAGACATATATCATATTTCGTAAGTTTCGATATAATTAGTCAATTAAATTATAAATGTAGCATGTAAGAATGAACATGTAATGGTCACATAGGTATCCGACTACGTGTTCAACTTTAAAAGTTTATTTTCATATAAATATAAACCGATTTAAATAGGGAAGAGGGGGTTTCAGTGCAGACACTGGGAAACTGATTCTGATCGGAAAGCAGTGCTAGCCTATATGATAACAGCTGTAGTATACTCAGACACTTCAATCTCCGAAATGATGAATGCTGATACTGTGATTTCGGGTAGTTGTCTAATGCATGGGTGTGAATTATTCATGTGTTTCCATTATATATAATCCCAAGTATAGTAAGTGCACTTTCATTTCATTTTGTGAGGTTTAGTGTTGTACATAACGGAAGGCTTGGAAATAAACCCTACAAAATTCATTTAAAATGAACAACCTCAACGTAGTTCAACACCTTTGTAAAATAAAGCTTTCAAAAATCCCCAATTAGGCGAATAAGACAGCCACTTCTTCCTGGGTCTTAAAACAGCTCGAGTAAAAAAATCGCAGTCATTGATTGGACCAAACCGTACAACGTAACAAAGAAATGGGTGGTCTTGACTGAAGCAATCTTACTTGTTGATTGGCTTAACTGTCCGTGATTGACAAAGCAAGGACATCATTAATGAGCAGGCGTGGTTTTGTATGTTGTTTATAGTCTGTGATTGGATGAATTTGAATAAGCGTATGAATTTTGTTTACCTTTGGGTGGGGCTTTGGGAAGGTATATGAAGGGAGTAGCAGTCCCAAGAAAGTGTTTCTACTGTACAGGATGGCAAGAGTGGCGAAGGTCTGGGTGTTTACACTTGGTGGAGAATCTTCAACGGGACATGTCAGTTTCAGTTTCATGGTTTTGTGTGATGACAAACGGTTGCTTTCCCCAATAGAACAGGTTGGTCGCCAGGATAGTCATCTTGAGACTACTCATGCTTTCGCAGAGTATAGTTAAAAATAGGTAATAACTGTTTAAAATAAACAGAACTAGCATAGTTCTCATAGAAACCAAGACCCAGTTATGACTTGTTTCATCACTAATGGGTTTCTCCTTATCGTGCCATGTTCTTCTGCTTTCGGTGTAGTTGCATACATTGTCCGCACGAGGGAAATTTATGTATAATGAATATGATCAGAATTACAACACAAGGGCTAGCAAGTAAAATAGCAAGTAAATTTGACACGTATAGTCAGTGACTGATTTTTCAAGACATAACTTGACGCTTTGATACCCTGGAATACTCTGAAATACTGGCTAAAGACAATCTAAATTAGATGAATGCCGTGTTCTTGTCCCACTGTCTTGTACATTCTTTGGTTAAATGATATAATTCGGTAATAAAACTTATTTTGTTATTTCAAATATGCACTTTTTAAGAATACAGTTTATATATAGCTAGCTATTTTCTGAAGCAATTTTGATTAAATAGCCTACCTTGCTCAAGGGTATAACACTGTCCCACCTGGGAATTAAACCTTCAACAGTTAACCCTGTTCTCTTGCCAGTATACTACACTGCATTTTTTAAAATAGTAGACACTAGCTTGTTAATATACAAGTTAATGTTTCCTTCGTAACAAGTTAATGATGTTCTCCCATTTTATACTCAACAATTTATATTTTATTGTGCAATTAAAGCCAGCAGAAAGTAAACGACTTAACGTGGTTGTGTTTTTTTTGCTGCTACAGTTCATCTTGATATGCCTTTCTCTGATTGTTCTTTTTTAAACCCCCCCCCCCCCCCCCCCCCCCCCCCACACACACACACACACACACTCCTTTTAAGAAATGTAATTATACGTACACATATACTCAATGAAAGCCTAGAAAATGTATTATTATAACGACACATTCTTGCGTGTATTGAAAGATTCTGAATGGATTTCATCCTTTTGTTTCTTCCGCCAATCACAAAAATTATGGATGCATTATGGCCAAAGAGTAATAATTTAAATGTAAGATTCAACTCAGTGGAACTGGTGTCAGTTTGGTTTTCATATATACATGTTAAACAAGAAACTTTCAAATCGAATTATTAATTAATTTTGTTAATTCATAATTCATATTTGCGCTGTTAATGCCATTATCCCTTCACTCTATTTCCCGTGTTGTACTGATAAACCCAGAATTAAGCCCATAGATCAAATCACGCCGATGTGGACGCGATAACGTGAGCAGCCAATGAGCGCTGTCTCTGGATCAGGTTTTGTGCACATGGGTGAGAATGGGAGTTGGTGGAGGCCACCGGTTGTCCAAGACCGTTGATCAACCGTTGTGATGGCATACCTATTGACGATCTAACAAGCTGTAACTTCAGGTAACTCACATACCACAAGTCATATCTGTTTTCACGTTTCTGTTCGTGGAGTTATCATTAGTTATCACAGCAAATGACAACTACTTCTAGTGGTACATCCAGCTAAATGTCAGGAAGGAAACATATCCTACCTGCATAGATTTGTAACGCACATAAATCTGAGGTGAGTGGCTAGCTAGCCAGATGTTTTTTTTTTTAACTTGAGAACGGCATGCGATTGTGCAGATTTTTCAGTCATACTATTCTTGGCTAAATTACGTTGGAAAGCCTCTGGATAGCTATAAATAGTTATTTCAGCAACGTAATACTGTGCAGGCTATCCAGCCAGCTAATATATCAATAACCTGCTTAACAGATTACTGATTTTTATTTTATTTTTAATTTATAAACCTTAGTTTGTTGTGAGAAGCACAGTGATGCCAGTGTGTTACCAACACGTCGCCAGGATTTAAGCTGATTAGCTACCCAGCTACCTATTTTTTGTAGTTAATGTGTAACGTACATGCTACTTTGTATTAAACTAAACACAGGCACATTTTAATCTCGCTGTAAACCAGACACCTTAACATTATGTGGTTGCGTTCGAGCAGGGTGCGGCGATGGCGCATCGTCAGGGGGCCACGGGCACACTTTCAGCAGGTCCGATTTTGGAAAAGGAAGGCTGTGACTCCTCTGCAGTGCCGCTTCACTCACTCCCAATAAACGATGACATCCCAGTCGATGAGGTTATCTTCATTAACCCCCTAACTCCACCACTGCCAGCGTTGACCGCTCTCGAATCAGACCAGTTGAGCAGGGCAGAGCCAGACAGAGCTAAGGAACATGGTGAGTGTCGGTGTCGGTTTGGGTGCTCACTGTTTTGTTTCGGAGTGCAGTTTGCAGGCTTTGCGTGTCCTTACACTTGATTTGAAAAAGAAGAAAAAAATTACAGCGTTACAGTATATTGGTTTAATGAGTGACTATTTCAGTACAGTCTTGCATTTTCCTACAGGATTGTTGATCTCGGACACATCCCCTGACCCGGTCATAAAGGTCATGAAGGAGGATCCCTTATGGGTGACAGAGGCGGCGTCTACCAAGAGTGTCAGGGTTCATAACCATGAGTGCTCCCTTTGTGATAAAGCTTTTGGCACTGCTAGCGCCCTCAATAAGCACCTATTGAGCCACCAGCAGGACCGGCCACACATTTGCCCCATCTGCCAACGGGCATTTAAACGGCACGATCACCTGTGAGTTCTGCGCCTGTGCTCCGTTTTGGCCAACTGCAGAGCCCTCTTTGCTCTCTCTTAGCTAGCTAACTTTGAACTTAAGAGTTCGTTGTGCAGCAAGCTCTCAGTGTGCCTGAGAGGAAACTACACTTGAGTGTAGTCCCCGTTGACTGGGTGTCATTGGTGGTTGTCGCTACTAGCAACAGTTACGTAGCAACCTGCTGTTTCCATTTCTGCAGCAACGGGCACATGCTGACCCACCAGAAGCGGAAGCCGTTCCGGTGCATGGAGCCCGGCTGCCAGAAGAGCTACTGCGACGGCTACGCCCTCAAGCGCCACTGCGCCTCCCAGCACGGGATCTACCTCCTGCCGCCCCCTCCTCCCTCTTCCGCCCAGGTCCACGTGGGGGTCGGCGCGTGGGCCGACGGCCTGGGGGGCGCGGGCGGGGTCCGCAGCGACTACCACTCCATTTTCTTCTCCCCGCCCAAGCCCGCGTCGAAGGCTCCGCACAAGGGCGCGGATTACTCGGGCTACGGGGGTTTCCACGGCTACGCTACTGCAGCCGGGCTCGGGGTGAGTCACGGCTTCCAGGGGCCCGGTGCCCCTCAAGCTCAGCAGCCTCTCATAGCCTCAGACCCCTGGGCCCAGGCGGAGGCTAAGCAGTCCTACGGCGAGGGCCCGGGCGAGCTCCACACCTCTCAGGGGATGTCCGTCGCCCCGCAGTGGGTCCCCAGCCTGGAGCCGGAGGTGAACACCATCGGCACGTCCCCGAGCTGTGGCTCCAGGCTGGGCGGTCTGGGTCCCCAGTGCTGGGAGAGCGGCTTAGACTTCCCCGTGTCGGAGCTCCAGGCCCTGGAGGAGATGCTGTCCTTACAGACGCCCAGGGAGGCTTTGAGCTCCGGAGGGGCCTGCACTGTGGGCTCGGCCCCCTCCGAGCCCTCCTCCTCCTTACCCAAACCCAGGCGCCCGTCCATAGTGATTAAGCAGAAGCTGCGGCAGGCCAACCCCAAGGGCAGGCCCCAGCAGCAGGCTCCAGCTCGCTCGGCCTCAACCCTCAAAAGCTCCGCTCGTACGCAGTCTGCGGCCGCCTCAGGAAACGCTCCCGAACCTGTGAACGACCACGCGCTGGGCCAGTCCAGCCCGGAGCAGCCCACCCAGCCCAGCCCAGCAGGGACCCCCAAACCGGCTCCACAGAGGGGGGAGGAGGCGAGGAAGAAGAGGCCAAGGAAGAGGAAGGCAAAGGAGTCTGATCTTCCGGCTCCGACTTTTCCACCACCCCTCCCTGCTTCCGTCGCCGCCTCCCGACGCCAGCGGCCACGCCCTCTATACCTCGTCTCTCCAAGCCAGGTGGCTATGGCTTCTTTCAGTACAGATAGCGCCCCCTGTCAGCTCTCAAAGGTATAGCACACTGATTTTCACAACATATATTAGTATGTATACGATTAATACAAAACTAGTACCATTGTACTAAATTGTAAAAAACTAGTACCATTGCACTAAAACCATTGTAAAATAATTAGTACAATAACCGACTAATACCTGTAATACCACTATGATCTTACGATAGTATTTAGTCAGCATGGGCCTTCATCAAAAGACAAGTCTCTAGGTTCATCTTTAGGAAACTAAGTTGAGAGGACCTTAGTCCTTAAGACCTACATATCTTGAACTTGAACTGAAGTATGTGGTCTTTATAAATGCTATATAATGTCTAAAAGAGAAGATTACTCTAGAAGAATGGTCAGCAGAAGAAAGATTTGACCACTAGGGAAATATCCACAAAATGCACCAGGCAGTCTAAAGGGCTGTTTTGCATATATTCAGGCTTTGACCTGAAAACATCCCACAGGGCTCAGTTGGAGGGACAGGAGAAAAAAAACCAAGAGAAGCTTTGTGAGTAAGCTTGTGATTTTGTTTCATGGCGTAGGGAGGAAAACTTGCTGTCATTAATGTTGCCGAAAATGGACAAAGCACTGACGATAGGTAAGGAAAGGCCAGTAAGGGTTCACAGAAGTGTTGTGAGATACAGTGTAGCTTAGTTAGTTTCACTGTAGCCAAGTAAAGTAAAGGTGAATGAAATCAGAATAAAGTAAACCATTAGAAATTTCCCAGTTAGAGTCACATTTTTTGGTGCCTATCCTGGATAATGCTGAAGATATGGGGTCCAGGGGTGAGTGTGTGGATATCGCTGTGAGCTTCTTTACCTGTGCTACCTCTTTTAACCACAGGGGGCACCATGGGGCTCTCCCCTCAGAGTCCACCAGCAGCCAATCCGGGGTCTCGACCGGCCCTGGGGAACCCCTCTCACTCCCAAGCGAAGCTCTGACGCAGGTGCTGCCACTTTCCAGCTTTTACCTTTCACCTTCAAACACGCACACCTGGGTCAAATAACTCTCTGAACTGCTTTAATTAACCCTTTAGACTCCGGTAAAATACCTGAAGATTGCTGACAATTTTTTTTTTTAAAGAATCATCATTATTTTCAGAAGTGTTTGTAACTGTGTACATATCTGTTATGCTTTGCTGAAGTCCACTGGGATCGGGGTGTGTTTTTTTATATTTTTTACCAGCATCTATAGGGTTAAATTACTTGAAATTATGTATTTGAGGCCGGTCTTTGGTCAGAATTATGAGGTGTCTGTGTTTGTGGGCAGGCAGAGCGACTGGGTGCTGTAATGTTGTAATGCTGTGACCGATGTTCTCCACAGCGGGGTGCAGAGGGGCGGGGAGAGGATTCGGGGGTGTGGCCCGAGGCTCTGGAGGCTACCTGCACCGTTGAGCCGGCCTCTCTCTCGCCCCAGACGCCCCTCTCGCCCCTGGTCATTCCGGTCTCCGTGCCAGTCACGGACAGGAAGGAAACGGCCGCGGGGCTCGTGGAGGGAGGCCAAGCCGTCGACCCTGCAGTGAGCACAGTCACGTCCTTTTACGGTGTACAGCAGCGGCTTCCAGAACTTTCTGAGCTCGCTGCCCACATTTTTGTGATCCACGGCTTATTAAAATATAGCATAATGTATGTTCAAATATGGTTCTGTAATATGCCGCAATGACTATATATACACTGTGACTAGTGCAGTTCATTTTGAATGGTGTAAATTACAATGGAAAGTTCTACAGTACATTATTTTTGTCTTCTGTAATCTCAGAACTACTAATGTACAGGAGAAAAGTAAAGGACCAGGGGCCATTTAGTGCCATTTCAGTCATTCTTTTAGGGCCCTGTAATATTACAAAATTAAAAATATCTAACTATTTGAATGTTGAATATCTGAAATTGGATAGATCATAAAGTAATTAAAATAATTTTGAAATCTGTATGTGATAGTAATATAAGGCCAAAATGTTAAAGGTCTCTCTCAAAAAACGTGTTGCTTCTCAGTGTGTTGTCATGGTTAATTGAATTAATTGAAAGCTTTTGTTTGAAAACATTGTTTATCCGGCAGTAGATGGGAGAATTGTGGTTCTCCTTTCCCTGACCCCACTTCTGCTGGCCTCAGGCAGAAAGACCTCCGGGCAGCACAGGGACTTTGAAGAGGGCCCATCGCTTTGAGTTCCTGAAGACGCTGTTCATCCCCCCACCCGCGCCCCCCCAGACGTCCCCGCCCCCCGTTTTCGAGGAGGGGGGCACGGGGGGTCAGCGGTGCCGGGCGGCGGGGGGGTACCCCAGCCAGCTGCGCTCCCCCGTCTACCTGGCCGACCACCTGCTGAACCCCGGGTTCCAGCCCCCCCCGTACACCCCCCCGCCCATGCTGAGCCCCCTCCGTCGGGGCACCGGGCTCTACTTCAGCACCCTGCCCCCGCCTCACCCCGGGCCCCCGCCTCCCAGCACGTACACCGCCACGCTGGGTCCGTACGCATCATCACGGGGGGCGGGGCTTACAGCTCACTCTGATGCACCAGTGCAGAATTAAGCAATACGGCACGGGAGGTCGCGCTGTATCACGAACATAGGCCCGGCTACTGGGGTGTTGTTGGGCAGGACGAGAAGCATAGGGCCAGTAACGCCCTGTAGCCATGACTGCATTCACAATACAGCACAGCCTCGAGTGCTGTATTGCTTTTTTTTACAATGGTTACAACATACAGAAACAATTGATGACACAATATTATTTATTTTATATAATTATGTAAGTAATAGTTTGTGCACGGACTGATATGACTTACAAACAGGCTATTTTATTTACTGTTACTGAATCTGTCCTGTATTTTTCAATCATGCGGGCCCAGCCAATCATGCAGCCTCAACATCCATGAGCGTAACAAGCCGTTTTGTCGTTGTGTTTAGGGACCTGGGTTTTCTGGGGTTGAGGGTCTGATTCCCAGATAAATCTCTGCTGTGGCACTCTTGTGGTTAACATAATTGATTCAGTAAATATTCATATGTGTAAATGTGTTGCGTGCAAAATGTGCATACATGAATATGGAAGTTGTTGTGTGTAAGCATGCCTGCTAAATGCCTGCATGTAATACATTTCCACAGAGAGGTGCTGTGTGTGTGTTTAGTGTCTTACATGAGAGCATGTCTGATTTGGGTGAGTGCAATAAGGCGATAGGCTCTCGCCCCTGTAACCCAGATTTAGCAGTCAAACCTCATTTCTGTGACAAACTGACTGATGAACCAGAGATTGCAGATTTTAACCCCCTTTGACTCAGCCAAGACCCCTTGTGTTGCAATCCATTTGGTGTGGACAACTTTGGGGTGAAGGTGATAGGGTAGTGCGTACCCAGGGCAACGCAAGACACTGGATTAGACATAGATTAATTGATTTCTTGTATCCTCTGTTTTATGTGTAACTGTTTGGAGTTCCCGCTGACAGTTCATTTAACCGGTACGTCTGATTCTTTCTGTCCCTCAGATGTGGCAGACGGTATCTCCCTCGTGATGGATGACACGGTCGTCACCATCGAGCCGTGAGTTCGCCCCGCTGCCATGAAGCCAAACAAATAATCTGCCCAGTGAGACTCACGCTAATCCTGTAGAGCCTGTGACTCCATCAGCTCTCAGCAGTTAGAACAGGTCTTCATAAATACGATATGCATCTTATGCCCCTTAAAGACCCTGACTATCTGAGATGGAAAGTGTGCCATGGAACAGTAGTGTGAGTTCAGTATGACTGTGGTTTATAACTTCATGGCATTGTTCATTTGATTAGCAGGTTTCCTGGTGTAGGTACACTAATTAGCTAGTAAACCTCTGGCTTCACCACAATAGGATATGATTTTGATTCTTGAGGCAAATTTTTATTTGTGGCAATATCACAAAATGATCCAATACATAAGTCTTTCTCAATATAAATGATCCAGCTAACACAATCCTGTTACAACATACACATACATCCAAAATGAGGTTGAGAGTCCAAGAACTAAGTGACATCACGTTTAACAAAAGGAAAAACAGCGCTAGCACGAATGATGATGAGGTCGAGCCTGAAACATAGACAAGGATGTTGGCAGCGTTGCTGGAGAGATTCTGGACATTGAAATAAATATTTTGCTATGATTCATAGCGATACAGATCATTTTTTGCAGGTCGTATCGATTTGATTGGTTCGGATCGTTTTCCTTTGAACCGATATATCGATCCGAATCAATGTATAGTTACACCCCTATTATTAGCCTTATGTCGAGGGATGAGGAGTTGACTGTAGCCCTGCAGAGCTGAGAGATGACCGTGGCTTATAACTTTCTGACGTTGCTCATGAGGTTAGCAGGTTTCCTGGCGCAGGGCCTCCCATAGGCCTCATGTCTGGGGACGAGGAGTTGACTCCTCCCCTGCAGAGCTGGGAGGTGTACATGTGCGCTGTGTGTGTGAAGGCCCTGACAGGCCCGTGCTTTTTGCAGGAGGATCAACGTGGGCTCCCGTTTCCAGGCGGAGGTCCCCCCCCTCCGGAACCTGCTGCTGATGCTGTACGAGGATCACCCCGCCCAGCTCCTCTGGGCCCCCTGGGGGGACATCGGCAGCAACCCCAAAACCCAGCAGCGGGGTCCGGTCTTCATGCACACCTGCTTACACACACACACACACACACGCGCGTGCGGACGTACACCCGCATGTACTCTCTCACACGTACACGTAATGCAAAGTCACAAACATGCTCACACCCAGAAGTGTGAACGCCCGCTCACACACACATGCAGACGTATACTTGCACTCTCTCACACTCTCACATACATGTAATCCAGTCACAAACGTGCCACACTCACACGTGTGCACACTCATGCTCTCCCTCACACACGTACACACACACGCGTAAGGTTTAAATTCATCAAACCACACAGGGGTGGTGTAGTTGTAAATACCCGAGATACCATAGACGTGCAGCTCACGAATGAGTTGCTCACGCACTGAGGGTACTGAGAGCAGTTGACGCGCTGATCATTTCCTGTGCGTTCGGCTGAGGCAGAGCGCTCGTACTGAGCCTGTTCCCGTGTGCCTCGGTTCGTAGTGACGGAGCTGCTGGACCTGTGCTGTTCCAGCGTTCTGCCAGGAGGGGGCACCAACACGGAGCTGGCGCTGCACTGCCTGCACGAGGTCCAGGGCGACGTTCTGGTGAGTGACAGCGGAGTCTCCCGCACACAGGAAGCGATGCACTTTAGTCCTGGCTGAGGTGCTTTCCTGCCTGTTCCCGTCTCAGGTGTGGGTGTGTGGGTGTGTGTGTGTGTGTGTGTGTGTGTGTGTGTGTGTGTGTGTGTGTGTGTGTACGTGTGCGTGTGTGTTACTTTCTGCCAGGCCGCCCTCGACTTGCTGTTAATCCGGGGAGACTACTACACGTCGTCGCACGTCACGAGGGACTACCACTACACAGGTACCCAGCTGATCTAAGTTCAGCTGTGTCCACAATCCTCACCTGCCCCGAGAGGGTAGAGGCAAGTGGCTGAACTGGTCCAGGGACAGTGTGTGCATTTGTTTTAGGCTAATAAAATACATTACATTATATTTATGTAGCAGAGCGACGTACAAAAGTGCATATCATGGTCATTGGACAACTACAAAGCACAGGTTCCATAAGTTACAATGCTCAAAATATTTTGCTATTACATGAGTTCTTTAACTTCTTTACCCGGGAGCCCTAGTGCAGGGGACTTTCCTGGAGCCCTAGTGGTCAGGTCTTGATCGATTACAGGCGTTGATTATGTAAGTAACACACGCCTGGTTTTCATGGGTCTGAATTGGCCCCAGTCCAGGAGCCACAGGCACTGTTGGTTTGGCTTTTTCACCGTATAAACAACCAACAGTTTTGAGCCAGGAAACCAGGCCTGGATAGTTACCTGCTCAGATAAAGTTCTGAGCACCAGGGAAAAGCAGCAGACCCCCGTGGCCCCCCCAGGGCCCGGGGCCGAGGTCCGCGGGGCTGAGATAACCCTTGGGCTCTGTCAGGCTCGGATCCCTGGAGCGCCCGGGAGAAGAGGCTGTTCCGCAGAGCTCTGGTCGCCCACAACAAGGACTTCCAGCTCATTCACGCCGTGGTAAGAGCTCCTCACCGGATCCAGAACCGCGCCACACTGCTAGGCATCCTGGTCTTTGTGTTTTTTTATGTAAAAAATGTCGGGGGCGACATAGCTCAGGAGGTAAGACCGATTGTCTGGCAGTCGGAGGGTTGCCGGTTCAAACCCTGCCCTGGGCATGTCGAAGTGTCCTTGATCAAGACACCTAACTCCTAACTGCTCTGGCGAATGAGAGGCATCAATTGTAAAGCGCTTTGGATAAAAGCGCTATATAAATGCAGTCCATTTACCATTTAAATTTGGCACCCTACGTGGCGCTGAACGTGTCCAATTCCCGCCCTAAATTGGACAACTGTCAGCAAACACAGCCGCATTCATGCATAAACCCCACTGCCAATTTGGAAGAGCATAGACATCTTCTCTGGCTAGATGGGTAGACTGCCTTGCGATGATGCAGGGTATTGGCTACTCAGGATTTTCGGGGGTGTGATCAGTTCACCTTGTAGCCAGTAGGGGGCCTCCTGCTTGTCTATGATCATTACAGTTAATCATTGCCCAGTCAAATACCAACACCAGCAATGAGGGGAAAACTTGCTGGTTACTCAGCGTGTTTGCCTCCCCAGCTGCAGAGCAAGTCCGTGGCGCAGTGCGTGGAGTACTACTACGCCGTGAAGAAGCTGAGGAAGTTCAAGCCGCGCACTCGGGGGGCGGAGGGCAGGGAGGAAGACGACGGAAACCCGGTGAGCGCGCGACGCGCCGTCCTACGCACGGGGTCGGACAGACGCGCAGACCTCTGGGAAAAAACCACACGGCCCGCTCTCTAAAAACGCGCGACTCGGCAAGACCAGCGACAGGAGGACTTACCTGTATTCAGCCTGTCGAAATCTCATGGCACGTTAGGACTGGACCGCTGTGTCGATGGGATATCCTGTGTTTTATGTTCACAACCGACTTCTTTTATTTATTTATTTTTTTAAGTTAACGGAGTCTCCGCGGGGGCGCGAGGAGGCTCTTTTGGGAAGAGCGGGCACCCGAAGGGGCCTGGTGAGACACAGAGGGGCCCCACTGGTCCCCAATGCCCCGGCGGGCGCTTTGGAGTACCCCTGTGGGGAGTGTGGCCGGTGAGTGGCACGGGAAAGATTACAGCTCAGTACAGTTACGGCTACATTAAATACATCTTTTATTACTCCATTAGAAACTGCCGTTAAAAAGGATTTGCCCCCTTCCTCTTTTATTGCATATTTGTCGCACTGAATTGTTTCAGATCTTTAGACAAAATGTTATTTCAGACCCTAACCCTAACCCTAACTATTTTAGATCTGAAACCATTCAGTGTGACAAATATGCAATAATAGAGGAAGTCTGGAAGTGGCAAATCATTTTCCCCTTCTTCTTCTTCTTCTTTTTCTCATAGCATTTGAAATGATTAATTTCACTTTTATTTTTGACAAGCACTACTGTGGCCCTTCAGCTTGGCTGTTGAACGGAGCTGGAAAGTCCATGGGCCAGAAAGTAAAAGTCCTGCCATGTGTTTCTTCCACCATTGAAGTCAGCCAGCTGATTTCACCAATTGGTTCTGCCTCCTGCCATAACAGCTGAGCTAGTTAGCAAAACCAGCTGACTGGGATAAAATACGGGGGGAGGACTTTTACTTTGGATTTTCCACCTCTGCTCTGGATGACCTTCCTCTTGGGGTCGTGCGCTAACCGCCCGTTTTCGCGTTCGTCTCAGGAGCTTTGAGAAGGTCAAGAGCCGCAGCGCTCACATGAAGACCCACCGGCAGCAGGAGAGGGAGTGCCCGGCGCACGAGAGCTGCTCCGTCACCTGTCTGGGGGCGGAGCTCGAACAGGAAGAGGCGGGGCTAAGACCAGGTTCAGAGGTTAGGTGGAGGCCATTTCATTTTTGAGCCTTGCCATGTTTTTCCATCTAGGCTGGTGCTTCTTTAGGTTAGCTGCTCTGTTTCTGGACAGTTTCGCCCAGCCTACGCTTAAACACTTAAATACAGTAATGCATGCCATTTTGCCACCAGTCATTTGGGCAAGCAAATGATGAGCAAATCCATCCAAGTGATTTTAATAGTCTTCACTGCCATAGGGTTGCATCACATAAAATGTGAAAATGCTAAACTGGGATCCACAATCCTTCTTTGTGAACTGGAAATACTGTGTTGTTTTCCATCAACCAGTATAGAGCATGCAGCCTTCAGCATAAAGGAAATAAAAGCGTCTAGAGCTACTGTGCCTTTAAAAAAGACAAACGAACACAAATTCATGTCTGCAGGGTACAGTCGCACCTTTAGACCCACATATCCAAATTAATCTGTCAATTCCAGATATTCCAGTTCAAGAGCTTGAGGTATTAGTGCACTAATGCTTTCTGAACCTCGGCCCCACCTTCTCCGATTTTAGTATTCATGTTACTCTCCTATAGTTTACAATATAGTGTGTTCATGGAGTTGGATGTTCAAGATTAAGTTTAACCAAGTTCAGTGTCTACATTCCTTTGCTAAATTTGGCATTAATGTTCATTGGCTAAATATGCAATAAGCTGCTTTTTATTTTTATTTTATTAATCTATTTTTTTTGTTTACCACAATTAATGATGGGGCACGTGCACCAATTATACACTAATGTGTTTAAAAAGATTTACTTATGCAACATTAATTTAAAGTGCAAAGTACAGCATTAATTGTGGCCTTGGAAAATACTGAAAGTTAATAAAAATTTAAATTATTCTTACAAACTCGTCTATTCTAAAAGCCCTTTGTAATGTTTTCACATGTAAGAGAAGGTTGTTGGTGAGCGTTGGATTTCATGTTCTTTGTTACTCTTTGCTGATCTTTGAAAATAAACCACAGCCAGAACGTTGTCTGACTGCAGCGTATGTCAAGTGTGACAAATGGACACCTCCTTCAGAATGGGCTCTACTCAAGATCTGTATTTTACAGGACATTGATATCTTGACATGCTCTGTGATCAATGTTGCCTACCACAGTAGAATAAAATCCACTCAGTAATCACATATTATAAACTTGGCACAACAAGCAAGACTGGGAAAAAAAAAAAAAAAAACAGTCAGGCGAATGGTACATAGCATATCACTGCTCAGATATGTACAATACGGTATCGTGACAGAAAACTATATTCGCACACAGACACATGAAAGTTGCTTTCTTTGCACACACGTCGCAGTGTGCATACACTATTAGTTGTACGTAATACTTTTAAGATTCTATTCTCGCAAACTGTTCATTAAAACGGGCTTTCATACAATAGTGTCGAAATAACTTTACAAGTCGGCACTTCGCAGGGGAAGATACTCGTCCGACATAAACCCATCGGACACGTGGCGTCCTCCAGAACAGGGAAGCCATCTTTCACAAGAGCACTTATCACGAGTTAAGAGTTGAGGGTACGCGGGACGTTTAAAAAACCCAACGATTGGGTAGCCGTAATACAAAGAGTGCCCTTGGGTCTGCTACCGCACATGATTAAAAACTTCTCAAAGCCCCCCCCGATGACTGGGGAGCTGATGTTAATCTGCTGAAATGAGGCCGACGCACCCCGGCTCCTGCAGCTTGGCGACAGAAGGCTTAAGCGGTGTGCGGCTGGATAAAAACAGGACCGGTTCCTGGGGTTCCGGAAAGTTCCGGACCCGCGACGGACACGGCGGGCTGACGGACAGAACCACCGGTGAAGATAACAGAAGAGGTACGTGTGTGACGAGGAGGGGGCTCCAGTGCAATTCGTGATTGCTCTTAGCTCGTTTGACTGACTCTGTGTCCCTTGGCACAAGAGAACCGTTCCATTAACTACTGTCCACGGCTGTTTCAGTGGCCCCGCCCCCTCCTCTCTTGGTACTGACAGTTGGAGGCGGAGCAAGTGATCACAGCTCCTCCTCTCTTGGTACTGACAGTTGGAGACGGAGCAAGTGATCACAGCTCCTCCCCTCTTGGTACTGACAGTTGGAGGCGGAGCAAGTGATCACAGTTCCTCCCTTCTTGGTGCTGACAGTTGGAGGTGGAGCAACTGCTCAGAGCTCCTCCTCTCTTGGTACTGACAGTTGGAGGCGGAGCAAGTGATCGCGGCTCCTCCCCTGTTGGTACTGACAGTTGGAGGCGGAGCAAGTGATCACAGCTCCTCCCCCCCAACCCAGGCCTTGTTCTCATAGGACACCAGCGACTGGTACAGCGTCTCTCGGGTCTGCTGGCCGCCGTGGCCGTTGGCGCCGCCGTTGCCGGGGGCGACGTCCCTCCGCAGCCCGGCCCCGCCCTTCAGGTGCTCCACGTAGTCGCCGTTCTGGTGCAGGAACAGGATGTGGTCCAGGTGCTGGGGCCCCAGGGTGGCCCTCCGCTGGGCCGCGGGGGCCTCGCGCGGGGCGAAGGCCCGGTCGGCGGGCACGGCGGTGGCGGGGATGGCCAGGTACTTGCGGGCGAGCCGGGCCACGGCGGGGAAGCGGTGCTCCTTCGCCCGCCACCAGTGGAGCGGCGACAGGCTGCGCTTGCAGAGCGGCTCGGCGATGTAGTTCTCCAGCTGCTGGTGGATCTCGGGCATCCGCTCGGTGGGGTCCTCGCCCAGCAGGATGTCGTACATGCTCTGGCCCGCCGGGCTCGCCCGCTCCCGGGCGTCGGCCTTGGGGGTGCCGGCCGGCCCCGCCCTGCTGTTCACCCGGGCGCCGCCGCCCCCGCCGCCGCAGTGCGAGGCCCCGCCCGGGTCGCAGTCGCCTGCCGCCGCTGCCGCCGGCGGGCCGACGAGAGGGCCGGGCGGCGCGCCCTGCCGCTGCTGCAGCATGATGATGTCGCTCTCCTCAGCCGAACCGCAGGACACCGGCGAGTCCGGGGGCGCCGCCCGGGGCGCGGAGAGAGAGTCGCCCAACCCCAGCCCCAAGTCCGCCCTGGGACCTTCCCTCCCTTCCTCCTCCTCCTCCTCTTCCTCCTCCTCCTCCTCCTCCTCGTCCTGGGCGTGCCCGCGCGCCTCCGCGTCCTCGGCGTAGGCCTGCGTGGACAGCAGGTCCTTGACGCGGTCGTGCAGCCTGCTCCGCGCGTTGGGGCTCAGGAAGCGCAGCTCCTTGAAGCGCGGGTCCAGGAAGGAGGACAGGACCGCGGGGCTGTCCAGCAGCACCTCCTGGTCGCCCAGCCTCCAGCGGCGCTCCATCCCCGCCCGCACCCTCTCCATGACGCCCCGGGCCACGGGGCAGGCGCTCTCCCCCATGCGCTGGCCCAGGAGGCGGGAGACGCCGTGGAGGCAGGGCATGAGGGCGGAGACGGGCGCGTTGGTGTCCTCGCTGAGGAAGGCGGCGGCGATGCGCACGGTCTTCAGCACGGGCACCAGCTCCTGGAGGAGGCGCCACTGGTGGTCAGCCAGGTTGGGCGCGGCCTTCTGCTCCTCCAGCACCGAGCTCACCACCCACTTGAGCTCCAGGAGGCTCTCGCACATGTCGATGGCGGTGGACCAGCGGCCCGGGTCGTCCAGCGCCAGCCGCGCCCCGGCCTTGTTGGCCGCCTCCGCCTTGTGGTTGAGGGCGGCCGCCGCGAACGGGTCGTGCTGGAAGTGCGAGACGATGCCCCGCGCCGCGGCCAGCGCCTGCCGGACGGGCTCCGCCTCCAGCCCCTCCTGGACGCAGAGCTTCAGGGCCTCCCCCGCGCACAGCAGGCCCACCCAGCCCGCCGGAAGGTTCCGCAGGGAGGCCTGGCTCGGGCCGGCCGAGCAGCGGGAGGCCTCGCCTTGGCTCTGGCGGTCCTGCTCCCGCCCCGGCCGGCCGGCCTCTCCGGCCTCGGGGGCCCAGGGGGTGTCGTGCACCACGCAGAACACGAAGTTTTCGGGCAGGCGGAACTCGGACAGGACCGCCCTGAGGGTGTCCCCCAGCTGGGCCCCGCCCCGCTCGCCGGCCTCCTCCCCGAACTCCGGCACGGGCCGCGTCTCCAGGATGCAGCGGGCCAGGCGCCAGTCCTTGTCGACGAAGTGCGCGCTCACGGTCAGGTAGAGGCGCCCCGCCCCCCCGACCCCGCAGCCCGCCAGCGAGCGCCAGCGCTCGGTGCAGATGGCCAGGCACCGCGGCGCCAGGCTGGCCTGCAGGTGCTGCTCCAGGTGCTGCTTGAGAATGTGGTAGCGGTGCCAGAGCAGGCTGCCCAGCTGGGAGGGCGAGGGCACTGGGTACAGGGGCTCCAGGCAGCCCAGCAGCAGCCGGAAGCCCCTCTCCTCCACCACCGACAGCGGCTGCAGGTCCCGGAACACCATCTCCAGGATGAGCTCCGTCAGGAGGCCCGCGCGCTTGTTGCTGCAGCCTCTGGCGGCACCGCCGCCGCCGCCGCCACCACCGCCGGTGTTACCGCTGCTGTTGCCGCCGGCGCTCTCGTGGTAGTGATATCCGGCGAGCGAGGGCTGCGGGGGGTCCTGCTCGTGGGCGGAGGCGGGGTTCGGGTTCAGGGCCCCCCCGCCCGCGCTGCCGGCGGCGCAGGTGGTGCGCGCCCGCTTGGCCTCCCCGGACTCCGGGGATAGGTCGGCGTCCTGCTGCTCCTCCTTCACCACCAGGGACACCACGGGCTGGAGCATGCAGCTGGGCGCTGGGGCGGGCACCGGTGCCGCCGCGCTGTTCCCCGGGAAGCTGGGCAGCGGCGGCAGGGGCGGCATGAGCGGGGCCTGGGCGGGGGCGGCCCCCGCGACGCTCGGGGGAGGGGGCCCGCTGTCGCGGATGCTGTGCTTACGCACCAGGTGCTCCCTCATGGTGGTGGTGCTGTTGTGGAAGGACAGCTGCTTCTTGCAGACATTGCACTCCACGTGGGTCTCGCTCATCTGCGTGTAGTAGTTCCACACTTTCGACTTGCGCCGGTCCCCCGCCGCGGAGTACAGGGGGCGCCCGATCCCCCCAACGCCCCGTTCCCCTCGCCTCTTCAGAGATGGGCCCAGACCGCCGGACAGCGAGTAGGGTGAGAAATTCATGGGCGAAGAGGGAGGGAACCGCTGGCTGGAGGGTAAACAAAGACATTCACAAACTGTGATTTGGTTCATTAATAATAACCATGCAATGTGATTCCCACCTGCCGTGCTGTGGGTATGAATTATATGACAAGGTGTTATGTGTAGTGTGGCATATGAGAGGTCATATACCACCATATAATTGTAAGGTGAAGTAGCTACGTCAGGCAGTGTTTGTTACAGTTAACAAGTGCAAGTAGGTATCATGCAACTCCTATCGCAAATGTTATCTTGGCATGACTAGCTAGCTAGCTAGCTAACAGAGGTTGAGTGTTGCTGGTATAGCTGGTTAACAGCTAGCCTAGCTACTACACACCGAACTAATTGGTAAGATCGCGGTTTATATCGCCGTGTGTACCCACGTTACCGGAAATACATAATCATTGTTTAGTAAGGCTCGGGAAAATACCTGGATTGTTAAATTAAAGGGTTAGCAGAGAGAAACCCAAATAAAACCTCAGTCTTAATCGCCGCGCAGACAGACACAGCCCTTTCACCTGGAAACGATAGGGTCAAGTCAAGGGTTATGCTCAGAAGTGTATCGCGCTTAGAAAAACGAGGAGCGGTATTCCATTTGTAGTTAGTTTTGGCTGAAACCGTGTGGGGTAGCTATATCTTTTTGCAGACACTGCATTCATAAAGAATAAAAACATATCGGACCTTAATTATAACATTGTTAACTCAAAGTTATTTAAGTGCGTAGCTAAGTAGTAATAAGTGAATAAGAGTAACGTTAATGTAAGATAGTCAATTTCTAATCCATAGTTAAATATAAATAGGTACATTTACATAAACGTATAACAAGTGCAAAATTTTAAGACTCCTTAGAAGTATACACTTCTTAAAATATTTTCAAACTGCAAGGGCAGCCTGGCATGACATACACAAAATCACCAGCGTTTCTGGTTAAATTAAAAGCTGCATAACTTGCCCATATCCCTAATGAAGCAGGCTAGCAACATCCGTCCGTGTCACAGGGGTGATGCGACAGCCTGCTAGCTACGCTATTCCGGTTTCAGTGTGATGTGTCAAGCTTTGCTACTGGGGCTTTGTAGAAGTTTGGGTCAGCTGTAAAAACAGTATCCTCTAATAAATAACATGGATAACTCCGGCAAAGAGAAGGAAGCCTTGGCTCTTCTCGCCGATGCTGAGAAGAAAATAAAATCTTCGACGTCGTTCTTCGGGACGCTATTTGGGTAAGGTAAACATAGTTTGTCCAGTAGATTCTTCACCAGCTATGATGTAACTCGGAGTAGCTAACGTTAGCAAGCTAGCTGTGAGGCGGAAAGGGGGAAGACCAGACACGGTTTGAGTCGCTTTAGGAAAATTCGGGGATGTGTTCTCAAACAACTAACATTAAGTTACAGTATAGGCCTGCGCAAGTTGTCCAAAAGTAACCAAGTAAACACTCAATGGAATGCTAATTGTGTATAGATCAACGGTACTAACCATCAGCCATGAATTTATTTTTCTAATGTTAGCTTTCAGACCAAGCTGTTATAAAACGCTGATGACTGCAGTTTATTCCTCGCTACTCGGGCGCTAGCTAGTAAAACTAAGTGTACAACTCAGTTGCTGACTATCGTTAGCTGAGTACCAAATGTAAATAATATTTTGCTAACTATAGCGGCTGTGGTTTGTTTCGCCGTCTTTGTGGGCTTTATTGTAATTTGATATGACAACAAGGAACTATAAACAAAAACACATCATGTGATGACGTTAGACCTTAGCTTAATTTACTGCTATGACAGCCGACTCTGTCGCGTGTAACGTTTAACGGAATTTAACGGTAGGCCCTATGTGGTCGAACCTATGTAATTTATACAGTATTAAACACATGACATGGCACTCATTGAATAAGGGCCAATAACACTGACCTTACTTGCTGGAAAATGTTTTCTGTAATTTAAGAGTTGTTTGTGTCAAGGTTTGTAAACGTTATAAATAATTTAGCCTACCGATTAACTAAGCCATCTATAGCGAACGATTGCTGAACATCATACATTGGTTTATCGTATAGGCCAGGACGGTTCATGTCGTAATGATTAGTTAACTTCCACTTCAAGCCATGCAGACTGAATTTAATTAAATCGGGTTGCTGTAAGCACAGTGTACCCCTTGTAATCTTGTGAAGCAATGACGGTAACAAACAGCGCTGTCGAAACAGCCGACATCGAGTCACAGGGCATTGCTTTACCATGGTCTTTTATTGCCCTACTTTGTCCGCCCTTGCATATTATGATCAGCCGTTTTTCACAAGCCAGGAGCTTTATGGTGCTGCTGTTGAAGTTTAAACTTTCTTTGCGTCTACAGCGGCTCCTCAAAGTTGGAGGAGGCATGCGACATGTACGCACGGGCAGCAAACATGTTCAAGATGGCCAAGAACTGGAGTGGTAAGGGTCAAAAAAAGTGTCCGAATCTGCACAAAGGGCATAATACAAAAGTCCCCATGAAACATTTACGTTATACAGTCGCTTAAGTAATTATGGTGTGTGGTGTTCGTGGATGTATTATATACGCTCATCGAAGTGGGGATCTGAAGTGTTGCTTGGTTTGGTGTGTTTAGAATGGTTCGTGTGCGGCGTGTGGCCTCATCGGTTTGTCACAGTGGGTGTGGCCTTTTTTGTTTCAGCGGCGGGCAACGCTTTCTCTCAGGCCGCGGGACTTCACCTGCAGATGCAGAGCAAACACGACGCCGCTACCAACTTCATAGACGCCGGAAACGCTTTCAAGAAGGCCGATCCGCAAGGTAGATGATTGCAGTATGTGCAATACTGTTGCTGATTGGACCTTTCCTGTCACGTGATGGTCTGTCCGTTATGGACCCTCCTGTATCTCTACCCCGCCAATGTATGGGGAAATGTCTGAAATAATGTGTGTAATCTGACATCCTGCTATCAAAGCCCACTGGTTGTCTCCCTGCTGCTGATAAGTACATTATTGTGATTGCTAATTTACACTAGAACATAAACGCCGATGATGTGGTTTGGTTGGCAGTAGCCTTCCTCTGAAACTCCTGATGAATGGTTTTCTGCAAGGCTGTCGCTTAAATTGTCAGTGATTTTTTTCCCCCCTTTGTTTTCATGCATTGACCAAACATCCCACTCGCTGTAGCTATGAACAGTTTCTGGGCCATTTTTACATGCTAATCCCTACATTAAGTGTATAAATTATTCACCGGTGTTACTCATGTGGTGATTTTTTCTTCTCTGCAGAGGCTATTAACTGTCTGAACCGGGCCATTGAGATTTACACCGACATGGTAAGATGCTGATTCATTGTAACGTCCCCAAGGGCGTCGGCTTTATTTCAGAAGTGGGGGGGAGGGGATGTCGGGACTCCTGACTAATTGTCGAAAGGGGAAAGGGGAGAGGGAGAACTGACCTAACCGGGGAGGTTTGCCAGAGGTCGCAGTTCATTCAGAAACGCGTCGAGAAGTGACTGGTTTTTTGTGGAACGATTGCACTGATCCCCCCCCCCCCCCCCCCCCCCCCCCCCCACCCCCCCGGGGTCTCTCCTCCGTGACCTGCGGTGACCCCTCTCTGTTCCCCACAGGGTCGTTTCACCATCGCGGCCAAGCACCACATCTCCATCGCCGAGATCTACGAGACGGAGCTGGTGGACATCGACAAGGTCAGAGCACGAGCCCTCTCGGCTCGCCGTCTCAGCGTTAGTTCCACTCTGACAGTGCAGTAGTGTCACTTACTTTTACATTGCATTTACAATGCATCCATTTATACAGCTGGATATGTACCAAAGCAATGCAGGTTAAGTGCCTCGCTCAAGAGTACAACGGCAGTCGCTTGCTCTTCATTTCAAAGAAGGGATCGGTACAGGCTTCTGCACTGCTATGGGCAGAGTCTGAACGATAGCCGTCCCCGTGCGCAATAGCAGCTCTTCAGTTCAGATCAATGAACTACATAAGTTCTCATACAGTTCTCATCCAGTTCAGTGGTTCAGACAGACCCCCGTGCTCTGTGTCTGCGCCCTCTGCTCAGTCCTCCGATGCAGTAGCTGCGGTAGTTCGGCCGCAGATTCCAGTGTGATTGAGGCGCTGCTGGGCTGGATGCGCAGGTTTGTGTGTGTGTGTGTGTGTGTGATTTACCCGCCCCCCCCCCCCGGAACCGACAGAGGCCAGTGCATTCACAGGACAGGCCTATCGTGTTTGGCTGAATGGGCATTCCTGATTGGCAGATAAATTAGGAGAAAGGTAGTAAAAAAAAATACAACAAATAATGGTGATGAAAATTTTTTAGGCAAAAGCCAGGAATCTGCCAGTTGTGGAAAAATCATTTAAAGTCGTGGAAAGTTGTCGCAGTCAAAGAAAAAAACATTTTTGTTTACACTCGGGAAATGCATCTGTTTTGCCAACAAACTTGATGTATTTTACTATTCTTACAAGAAATGCCAGTGTGCTGATATTGCTGAAGATGGAAAGATTACTTGCTTGGAATTCACACTACCAAAATTAACTGAAAGAAATTTAAATAAGCAAATATTATTTGCTTCCAAGAATATCTGAAAATGCATGTTCATGCAGGCACAGAGTATTTTATAGTGGTCGACCTGTCTCACTGGAACTTCCTCTGCAGTTCCTTCCTCAAAGGATCCAAATGCTCTTCCTTTTCTCATGAATTATTTTGCATTTTTAAACACAAATAGATAATAGATAATGTGAACACATACATATATGAACACACGTAAAACCAAACCAACTTCCCTTGGAACAGTGGAAAATCCAAAAATCATGGACGAATGAATAAAATAATAGTCTAAAGATACGGAAAGGTATGTTCATTTAAACATTTAAAAGAACAGTTTGTTTCATTGTTATGTCACCATGTCCCCTTGTACTGCAAATATTCAGGTTTGAGGCTGGTACTGATTCACTCTGTGCCCTGAAGGAGCAGTTGCCTGTCAGATTCATACTTTTTTTTCTTATCCATGGAGCTGGATACCAGCCTCATTTATGCTGCCAAAGCAATATTTAAAAAATTGATCTGATTTGACTGCCAACCCTGCAGTAACTGTGCATCAAGAAAAGTAAATCATGCATCAAGATCTGAAACTCATCAGTTATAGTTTTGCTTGTTCGTGTACATGTCTGCCACCTGGTGGCCAATAGTAGGAACGCAGGATAATTTAGACTTCAGCGCGTTATGGTGTTACAGTGTATGTAGTGCTTTTAATAGTGTTTATAGTACTAGTAATAGTCTTTTGAGTGTATAGACCATCGTTTTTTTTTTAATGTCAGTGAAACATCACTTTAAGCATAAAGGGCTTGTGTATATTCAGTGATGCTTATGCGCTGCATGTTTTCCTCTTCTTCAGGCCATCGCTCACTACGAACAGGCAGCCGATTACTACAAAGGAGAGGAGTCGACAAGGTACGCGGTCTGACCCCCCCCCCGCGGACACGCCCGCGCGTCTTTCACGGGCGCGACGCCCGCCCGAGCGCTAACGCTGCCCCGTGTCTCCCCCCAGCTCCGCCAACAAGTGCCTCCTGAAGGTGGCGACCTACGCCGCCCAGCTGGAGCAGTACCAGAAGGCCATCGAGATCTACGAGCAGGTTGGCCCCGTCCTGCGTTTCCTGCGGGGCTCCGCCCCGGCTTCCTTTCCTGTTTGAGAGGAATGAATTTTAATTCAGTTCTCGAGTGGGGAAAAGCCCCAGTGTTCCAGTTGAGATACTGATTTTCAATTCATTTCCTGACTGAGTTGAAATTGAATTGAACTCGACTGTACCAAGGCCGAGTTGCAGTTTTGCTAAACTTTTCTTGCTAATTCAGTCAGTGGGTTTGTTGTGGGCCCTGCCTGAATCCTTAATTTGAGCCCCAACGCCCCCGTGCTCAGGTGGGGACCTACGCCATGGACAGCACCCTGCTGAAGTACAGCGCTAAGGACCACTTCTTCAAGGCGGCCCTCTGTCACTTCTGCGTGGACATGCTCAACGCCAAGGTGAGCCCTCACGCCCTCTCTCTCTCTCCGTAACCATGGCAGCAGGCGCCTAGCTACCGCGGAACACTCGCATTCTCACTCTTTCACTCCACAACAATCGCCGTTCTGAAAGGCAGTGGTGTGCTGTGGTGAGATTGCCTCTAGGTTTTCATTTCAGACCCTAATTAGGCACACCTGACCCTACTAATTAGCCGCTCGACATGATCTCTGGCTGTTGAATGAGGTGTGCTTTGTTTGGGTCGGAGTGGTCTCCAGGAACGGGTTTGGGCAGCCCTGGGTTACAGGTTTGAACCCGGGTGGGGCACCCTTAGCTTTGAGCTAAGCCCTTCACCTGAGATGCCCCAGTACCCCTGTTTAAGGCCACTACGTTACCCTTACCCACGCAAGTCATCTGGATAAAGTCTTTATCAATAACAAACTCAGCCGAAATGTGTCAGCTATTCAACCTGCAGGTCATCTGCTAAACCAATAAACAAGTGGTGTAATGAGTATGTAATCACCCTCAGTTTTCTCTCTACTACCCCGCACTACCCCCCTTCCCCCCTTTCCTCCCCTCAGCTGGCTGTGCAGAAATATGAGGAAATGTTCCCAGCCTTCTCAGATTCACGAGAATGCAAACTGGTGAAGGTGGGTCCCTCTGTTCTTCTCTCTATAAGCCTCTAAGCCACGCGGCTTAAATCTCAGGTGGCTCGCCAGGTTCGTTTATTTTGAAGTAAGAACATAACTGTTTGTGCGCTTTGAGCGGTGGCTTGGCCCCGCCCATTTCTGTGCCGTTGCTTAGCGGACGCCTCCGGCTACGGTTTTAGCAGAGACTGGTCAGGCGCTAGCATCAGTTGTGGCGTTCGTAGAAACGAATGTTAGCAACAGTTAGCAAGTTGTCCATTCGTTGCATACGGTCACGCTATGGATCGTGGGTAGTTTTGCCACAAAGGAGTGCTCAGCCTGGTACCCGCTGAAAAAAATGAATGGAAGACAGTTGGGAACTTCATTAAGGGTGCTACAATTAGAAATATTATTAACCTTTTCTTCTATATGCATGAAAAAAAGAAATTCTGCCTCAATTCTGCCTTAGTGACAACTAATATTTAATCCAGCTAAAAGCAGTTTTGACCTGATGTTCCGCTTTTGGTTCTGAAACATTTTTACAACGGAAGGCCTAGTCATACTGTCATAGTTAGAATTGTTTTGGACACACACTGTTGGGGGCCATATTGCACCGTGTTTGGAATTGTGTATTTTGTGTTATTTTAATTATAAAGCCACTAAAGAGTACTACTGCTTTCAACAGAAACTGCTTGACGCCTATGAAGAACAGAATGTCGACGCGTATACCGACTCGGTGAGCTCATTTCAAAGCTTTCAAATGTGTTAAATCGTGCGCAAAATGCCCATTTCTTCTTCTTTAGTTTCTCCCTCTGTGCGCCCCCTGCTGTTCACGTGCGGCTCTGCAGTTCCCTTGTTCGTGAATCTGAAGTGCGGAGCCTTATACAGTGGAAAAGTGTACTATGACCTCAGGTTTTCTTTGGACAGGAAACTTTAAAAAAAAAAAAAAAAAAAAAAAAGACTAAAACACTGATGTGGTATTTTATGGTAGAAAACGTCAATGGAGAATTTATGGAAATAGTGATAAAAAAGGTCACCATTATCAATTGCAATTATGATTAATTTTTTTGTAGTCACAGGGATTTATAGGATAACTCTGTGAATTCTCATTTTTGCCAGCATCGTCAAAATATCCTATGAAAAGACAAAAACCGATAAAATGCCTGACCAAATCTCAATGAATTTATCCTTCGGACAATTCTTGTCCATTTTCTTGTCGCCTTGTCCAGTTGTAGTCCAAGAAAGTATTAAAACAAGTCAGAGACAGACTGTTGCTTTTGGGCAGCGTGATTCATCATTACAAAGAGCCTGGCCTTAGTACTTTTTACTGAAACAACTTTATTTTTGTTCAATATGTTGTAAGTACTTTGGCGCAGCACCGAAATACTGAAAATAGCCACGTTGGATATTAACAATTTTGCTTCTTTTTGAAGTAAATTTGGTAAAAAAATAACACTGGCAATATTTCTGGTGATAATAGGTTTGCATTTTCTGAAAATATGTCTTTATGAGCAGTATTTAATGACTAAAAGGCACAACTGAAATGAATGGCTTAACAGCTTGAATGCTAAATGAATGCTGAAGATATCTAAAAGTACTGCGAGTTGGACGGAAGCATTTTCAGTTTTGGTGTCTTCATAGGAAATGTTGACGATGCTGAAAAAAATGAAATGAATGGTGTCATCTTTCAACAGCTGAGTTCCACTGAATGAAACTCAGTGACAGAAGCTGTTTGGCCTGCCGGTTGCTCGATGAATTCGCTAAATTTTTTTGAAGACTCGTCCGAGCGTCATCCCAATCATACGCGTGTGGGAAATGAAATCAAAGTAGGGCCTATGGGTGGCACCTTTTAAAACCGTGACCATTTAAAAAAAATAAAAAAAATTGTGATTACATTGCAAGTGAGGAAATGCCATTCACCTTCCAAGGCAAGGGGTTGTTTTTCTAAACACTCTGTTGCTTTTTTCATACCTTCGTACCCGTTTTCGTGGATTCTGTAATTGACGAGAGTCGGCATTCTGGAAAAGCTGTTTTGGCAATTCCCCTGCTCTGCCTACGGAAATGTTCTGCGTCAATGTCGGGGTGAACAAATTTGTTAACAGTCGTTACTGGATCGAGCACTCATAGCTCGACTTGTTTCGCTATGGGATCCATCAAGCTGCGTTGTTATTTTCTACTGCAAAAAAACAAATGGTAGACCGAGCACGTACACCAGATAAATAATAGCCTGTGTTACAAAAATGCCTGCCGTCAACATCAGACAGCTGTGTCAAGTAGTCATACAAAACGTTTCTTAATTTCCTGTAGGTGTGCATGCACATTGCTGGAACTTGAGCCAGTGCTTTGTCTGCTCAGTAAAACACTGAATAGCCCTTGATTGTGTGAATTCGATAAGCCTCTAGACTGCCGGGAACGTCAATGTTTCAGCATTCCATGCTTTGTGTGTGTGTGTGTGTGTGTGTGTGTGTGTAACAAAGCGGTTATTGTATTCTAAGTGCTCTGTGTTCTGTGTCCTTTTAAATCCCCGCCCCTTCCGCAGGTGAAAGAGTTTGACTCCATCTCCAGGCTGGATCAGTGGCTCACCACCATGCTGCTCCGCATCAAGAAGACCATACAGGAGGACGAGAGCGACCTCCGCTAGCCCCCCGCCTCCCCGATTTCCGTCTCGTCCCTTCCCGCGATTCCCTCTGATGCTCCTTTCACCCCCCGCTACTCCTCCCGCTCTCCTGTCTTCCTCATCGCAACACGGCTGTAACCTTTCCCGTGTGATGTTTCTTTTCTCTCTCCTTTTCCTTCTTCTTCTTCTTTTTTTTTTTTAATCTCTCCTTAGCTTTCGTTCTGCTTTTGCTTGGGTTTGCCTTTCATTTTTACTCTTTCTAAGAACCTGTCTTTTCCCTCCCACGCCTCACCGGGTGTGTGTTATGGACAGTTCGGCAACAATGGTCTTTGCGTAGACGTTAAATAAAACACTAGAGAACATGGGGGAGGGAGGAAATGACGGAGAGAGAGAGAGAAAAAGGAGTGCCGGTGACAACTATTCAGAGACCAGGACTGCTTTCTTCCGGAACGGTGCATGAAGCCTGAATGACCGCTTCTGCCATTTCAGGTCAACTATGTGTCACTCTGTGTTCCCCCCCACCCCCCATGTATAATTTCCGATTGCAGTTTCCTGACCATCATTTTTCAGCATAATACACCTGTGATCTTAAATCTGAACAGTTTCAGATACCGTCATGTTTGAAATTTGTTCAAAACGTTCTGTCGGAAAAAAAGTGAATAAATATATATATTCCAAGATTTTTAAAATTAATTTTAAATAACATATATTTGTCAGGTTGATTTTGAAAGTGTAATTGTCCAACCCGTGAAAAAAATGGCTCAGTATGGTTTTGAAGTGTCTAATTTGGGGCATGGATATAATTAGTGTGAAGGGAGATTAGGAATATGACAACACACATAAAAAAATTTTTAAAAAAAGAAGCTTTTTCAGTGGTGTGTCTTGAGATGTAATGGGTAAATTTCAGGGTGAAGGGTCAGTAGTCAGGCTCATTTGTGGATATCGGCTACAAACTTTTTTTTTTTTTTTTTACGTTCGCCCAGTTCTTGCGTGCTATCCTGCCCTGATTGAGGGAATGAACGTGATGGACCGCATTATTCGGTTGGATGAGAGTTTCGCAGAGGAGCAGTTTTTCAGGTTTTAAGATGGCACACACCTTAAAACTGGGATATAAAAGTTCACCGCGTGGGTTTAGGGTTTGAGTGCACAGCCCTTTCCTTTTTGTTCTTCTGTTTTGAGGTTACAGTGGCAGTGTCAATTCCACCTCTGTCGTACAAAATCATCCTTGCTAACAAAACGTTTTTATTTAATGCATCCTTCAGACTTCTGTTCCGCTTTCTGTTTACTCAAAATATGATTGGTTTGAATAAAGTGGTTTTTTTTTTTTTTGTTACTTTATTGTGGCAACCCCTGGAGGACAAAGCTTAAATTCATCTATTTATTTTCACGATATTTTTTCACATGTATTCATTTAGTGACCATACGTAGATATTGACACGCGGATTTTGAAAATGATATTGAGTCTCTTCATCAGAACTTCCTTCTTTAAATGTAATTTCTTTAAGTTCAGTAAAGATTTAGCCTATTTCAAGTGTGTATCCATTGGAAACTCTTCTGTTTCCTTTAGTTTACTCCTAAAGTTATTCTGTGTCTTTTTGAACGCTTATGGGCATCACTATGGCAAGCCGTTTTAGCTTTAATTCATTTCTAGAGGATATCACAAATACAATTCTAACTAGTTAGAAATGCCAATTCTTGATATCAGAAATTCAATTGTAACTGGCTATAATTCAAGCGTTTTCCCCATTCATTTCAATGGGACCTTTCATTTTTGATATCGAGAATTAAATTTTAACTAGTTAAAATAGGAATTCTTGGTATCAAGAATTGTATTTTAACTAGTTAAAATTGGACGTTCTAATTAAAATTAGTTAAAATTCAATTCCTGATATCGAGAATTCAAATTTAAACTAGTTAAAATTGAATTCATGATATCAGAAATACATATTTTAACTAGTTGAAATTATATTGTTGATATCAGTAATTGATTTTATGATATTTGAAATTGGCATTTTAACTAGGTCAAATTCCAACTCCCATTGAAATGAATGAGAAAAACATTTTCAATCTGACTAGTTAAAATAGAATTTCCAATATCAAGAATTGGCATTTTAACTAGTTAAAATGTAATTTCCGAGATCAGATATACACATTATAACTAGTTACAATTGAATTTCTGATATCAAGAATAATAACAATAAAGCACATCACCATTCGTTTGACGGAATTGGCCTGTTCGGACTGCGCCAGGCACCCTGTGCAAGTTGGCATAGAATGAGGAAAGCGAAGACAAAATTATGCATGCCTTAATACCGCTTCAGCTGAAGTCATTTTGCCATAATTGAACATGAACTCATGCGGGCACAAAAATAATTTTGCGAGATTCTGAATGACTAGGAAATGGGAAGGTGGTGGTGGGGGTGGGGGGGGGGGGGGGGTATAGGAGAGAGGCGTATTAGGAAAACTACCGCTGCCACTGGTATTAACAGCGAACGAGTCTGCTCGCTTGTGAAATAAACCAAAACTCAATTTGTATGTACAGAATCTTAGAACTGCATTTTGTTCTTTGAAACAAACTAGCATATATTAAACACTTGTAAGACTACCTCATTCGTCTGTGTTCTGTGTAAGCTCAACTGTTGTAGCCAGTATAATCATGTTAAAATGGGAATAACGGACGTGTTGTGTTTGTTTTACATGCCATATTATGAATGTAGACGAATGCGCGTTGCGATTCATTGTAAAAGGAGGAAAGCAGAAACAAGTGGTCATATGTTGAAGCAGTTCTTCGAGCCGCGTTATTAGAACCGTGTAAGGGTGAGTTCACAAATCTTAATGGTGTTAATGAGTTCTAGAACGTGACTATTTTTTAACGGGGGGGCGGGCGGGGAGGAGGTGAAGGACATTCCAAAAAACCTACGCTTCAAAGGATTAACCTATCCCTTGATTCCGCCTGCCACAGGTTACTTTATGATGGGCTTGGTTACAATCCTCCAGATACTCCCACGGAAGTCTGCGTCTCTCACAGTGACCAGGAGGGTTTCTGCTCTGCAATTGTTCGGCAACTTGTCTTCTCACACTTTCAGATGGTTAGATTCATCCACGTACAATGAGCGCAGGTCTCATCTGTTCATAAATTGAATTAATTCTGAGTGTGGCTCCTGCTTTCTGAAAATTCAACTGTCAAAAATGAAGATCACGGGCTCTATCGAGTAACTGAAGTAAGTAGAAGCCTAAACTGCATTACGCTTCAATTGTTTTATTTCCCTTAAATCAAAGAGATTCCATTTCGGATTCAACTGCGAGTTGAACTATTGACAAACTGCATGTGTGAAACTATAACAACAAGAATATAATGGCTACCTAGTTAAATTCAACAGAAGTTTTATACGTGAGGCTTAGGGAATGATATTTTTCCTTTTTCAAAGTCCCTTCCCTCCTCATTTTCAGTTGGAGAAAACCGTCGCAATTGTAACAAACACGTTTTTCTCATACAACACTATAGCGCAGATACAGAAATGCATATGCGTTGTGCTGTCTTCTAACTGACCTCTAAGTCTGAGGTCTCCCCATTAAACTGCGATACTCACATAAGTAAAGTGTTTCACTCACGTATGTAAATTCATAAATCAGAAGTGTTTTTTTCCGTTAATTAATTCTTGTGCTCCTTAAATCTAGATTTTATTTTAATCATTCGCTATAGCACGCATTGATTTAAAAACGAATTATAACATCGTCATATAAATCATGATTACGTGTTGCTTCTATTTGTACACAACTCGGATAAACACTGTTTTAAGCACCGATTCCTTTGTACCAGGTAGGCTACGGTTTTCTGTCTCTTGTTCAAAGAATGCCTGCTAGCGACAGGCAAAGAGGGTTTAGTGTCCATATGGCAGATGATGGGAGAGTTCCTCTGGTTCTCAGGAGGGGTCTGACAGTGAGGAATGTGGCAAAAGACATGGGCACCAGCCTTGTCACCTTTTATCGCAACTACAAGTAGCGGAAGCCGCTGCCCACTATAGGGTAAAAGAGGTAAAAACCTGGCCCGTTTCCGAACCAGCGGATTTGAGCAGGCTATGCAATCTGAACGCACTTCAGTAAGGTATACAAGTTCTATAGCCGGCTGAATGCGCTCAAGTTTTACGCAACTTGTATAGGCTACTCAATAGTAGGCTAGTGCGCCGATTCGGACACGGCCCTGGTTTCAACTACGGATCCGGTATGACTGGCCAACAAATGACGCAGAACGTACCGGCTGAAAAAATAAGTGTTGGCTATTTAAAACATTACGAAAACACAGTAGGCCTACATCCAATCTCGCATGGCTCCCGTTTTTTGTTTAAACGACCTTCCTAATTTGTTGCTGGCTTAAACCCCCAAGCAGTTCTTTTAAACCAACGGTGTTTTGTCCTGGAAAATATTACAGATATTAACGATTTATTCATTCTGATACAGTAGGCTACATATTGTTCAGTACATTAATTAGTTTGACGAAAAAGTAGATATTTGGACTATAACGTTTCTGAATAGTAAATTTGCTACATATTGCGCATTCATTGTGTTTGAACTTAATGTGTTTATTGTAGGCTACGATGGACTACAAAGACAAATGTCCGATTTGTAAAAACCACCTCATTATTTGTTCCGTTTTACCTTTGTTTATCCAAGTTGGTATAGAGATAGGGAAACTGTATTTGAGAGTTTATTCTTGATCTGATTAAGATTACGTTTAATTTTTCTGACATTTACTCGGAAACACTTAGAGGACTATTTTATATTACAATACTCCAGGCGAACAAATTATATGGGTCACGTGCTACAGGCACGTGCCGTTTTTCTTACAATTGCATGTATTTTTGCATTATTTATTATTATAATTATCAATCACAGGTGATTGATAATTTTTTTCCTAGTGTGTCCAAATCAACAGAGAGAGTTTTTTTCTAATGCTACGGGTTGAAACAGCTAGTTTCTCTGATGCAGTTTACTGCCGGTTGATTTAATTAGGGGTAGCCTATTAATGTGACGAGAAGCGCTTTGTCATTTGAATGCTTACCATTTAATTCCTCCCGTCCACACCCGACCCTACCATGTTACCTGTCTGATTGACTGATGTCTTCGTGGTATGTTTAAATACTAGGCTACCTCTGTATAAACACTACCCTGCCACCGAACTGGCAAGCAGAACGTATCTAAATTAACATACATAGCCTACAATGCCTTTTGTTCAGACATCTGGGAAATGTCAAAGTTAAGAATAGATTTTTGTCATTATTTTTTTTTTTTTAACCTGTAATCTGTCATTTTTTATTTATTTTTTGTCCAGGAACAAGGTTTTCCTTTTTTTAAACTTAACTTATTTTTTCTTCCTCCTGCAATGTAAGTTTGAAACCTACTTGCCTCCAGTCTGATTTTTTGTGTACAGCGTTCGACTCTCTCCAAGTTCTCAATTGTAACCCAACGGGAATGAGAGAAGAGCATTGTTGTTCTTCTGTGAGCTTGAACCATCGTTAAACCCTGTATTATGCGAAATGGGTGGGTTTTTGTACGAAGATGACGTTTCACGTTTCGGCGCGTTAGCTTTTAGGGCCGAGGAGGTTTTTCAATGCAATATAATATATTGGTGCCGATTGTTTTAGTCCTTTCTCGCTTTTGGGACTTTGGATGAGCAGGAATGGCAAGTTTCGTTTCAATGAAAAATGCATCGCCTCTCGTGGACAACAGCATTATTTTTTCTACATAATAAAAACATACATTTTACGCAAGTATACTCTTTCAAATGTGCTTCAGTAGTCAATCTCTTTAGGTTAAACATTTCGTATTCGTGGGGGTACTGCAATTTACAGATGTGTGCAATGCGAACGCTACCGTGTGCTTCCAAATTTAATGGCGACTTTTGTAATGTAAGAACTGTAGATAAATATAAACTTAGGGACTGTTATCAGGTGTGCATATGGTGGTGCGCTAAAGCGTTCAGTTCAACTCTAAATAGCACCAATGGTGTCTTTCAGTCTATAGTGCTATGCAGCAGGGTTCGAATTACGGGGGGGATAATTAAGACTTGGACCCCCTAAAAGAGGTAAAAACAACAGGTGGTGGGGGGGGGGGCGGTCGAACCATTTATATATTCTTCTTACCTGTAATCGTAAATATTACAATATATTTCCCATCAGTGGCGTCACTAGACACCAACCCCAGTGACGCCACTGATGGGAAATATACCTCTACCTCTTTTGAGGGGGTCCAAGTCTTAATTAGGGGAGTCAGACCCCTCCAATCCCCCCCCCCCCCCATAATTCAAACCCTGCAGTGAATCATTAAAAATGAATGTGACAATGCTGACCTTCAACTCGCGTCATAGTCCATCGTTATGAAAGTCTTCTATTGTCATGACTACCTCAGCTCAGTGGCTATGAAATATACACCAACCACTCTGCCGGTTATACAGCATTTTAATCATTGAATAGACAACAACCTTTGGCCATCTGCCACAAACAAAAGTTAATATTTTAAAATGACTCATAACCGCTCTTTATCGGTAGCGTACAATTTCTTTTTCCCGAAAGTATGTTGGCACCTGTTCAACAAGTACATATGGGTGTGATGTTCATCTCATTCCAAAATCAGGGGCATTAATATGGAGTTAAACTCCATCTTTGCTGCTATTAACAGCCTTTACTTTTCTGGGAAGGCTTTCCAGTAGATTTTGGAACATAGCTGCCGGGATTCGCTTCCATTCAGCCACAAGAGCATTAGTGAGGGCTGGACACTGATGTTGGATGTAAGGCTTGGCTCACAGTCGGCATTCCAATTAATCCCAAATGCGTTTAATGGGGTAGAGGTCAGGGCTCTGTGCAGGCCAGTCAAGTTCTTCCCCACCAAACTCAGCAAACTATTTCTTCATGGACCTTGCTTTGTGTATGGGGGCACTGTCATGCTGAAACAGGCAAGGGCCGTCCCCAAACCTGTGCCACAAAGTTGGAAACGTATAATTCCGTAGAATGTCATTGTATGCTGTAATATTAATATTTCCCTTCAGTGGAAGTAAGGGGCCTAGCCAAAACCATGATAAAACAGCCCCAGACCATCATGCCTCCTCCACCAAACTTTACAGTTGGCACTATTTGGGTCCAGCACGGGGAGGTAGTTTGGAACTCTAATGAGCGTTGCGACCGAGGACAGATCATTTTTATGCGCCACACGCTTCAGCACTCAGCGGTCCCGTTCTGTGGGCTTGTGTGGCCTACCGCTTCACGGCTGAGCTGCTGTTGCTCCTGCGTGTTTCCACTTCACAATAGCCGCTCTTACGGCTGACAGAGGCAGCTCTAGCTGTGCAGAAATCTGACAAACTGGCTTGTTGGAAAAGGTGGAATCTTATGACAGAGCCACGGTGAAAATCACTTCATTGACAACAAGCACGGAACCGTCCAGACCCACGGCACAACTCACTTCCGCAGACACCATTTTAGCTGGCACCACCTGCGCATTCGTCCCACAAAATATCCCTCAAAGGTCGTCCGTGAGTGAGCGAGTGACCACAATTTGCCATGCGTAGCCCACGGCGGCAGTTCCTGCGCGCCGTGGGAAAAATTGGCCGTAGAATGGGTTGGACTGGAGATAGCACGGCTGTATGCTTGGTTTTATGCACCTGTTTGGAAATGGGAGTGGCCGAAATATGCGAAAACACTAATGGGAGTGGCCATATACTTTTGGAAATATAGTGTAGTTCAAAGGATGTCTGCTTAATTTGCTTAATCGTAATTCCATTGTACTTGTGTTTTCCAGATGAAGTGTTGCTCCTCAACAGTGGCTGCCTCGGTTTGCAAATACAGGATAGCGCTTCTACAGACAGCAGGCCCACGCCCTTTCTCCCGTCTGCCTGCTCCGTGCTCCTTTCCGGTCCGCGCCATGCTTCTGAGGAGGTTCAGACGCAACAGCGTGATCGCCTCTTTCGTCTTCACCTGCAGCCTCGCCTTAGTCTGCATTTTATTCTCCTTGAAAGAGGAGCACTCCTCCTTGGAGCCAGAGACCGTGGAGGCAGCGAAGGCCAAGAGAGAGATTGAGCTGGAAACGAACAGCATTCCAAAGGTCCACACAGCGGTCCACACGGCGATCCACACGGCGGTCCACACGGCGGTCCACACAGCGGCCCCCAGGGAAAAGAACAATGTCACCTGGCCGAAACCCCGGGCGCACCTGAAGCTCGTTGGCATCTCGGAGGCCTTCAGGAAAGCCGTCCCGCAGAACAACGCCTACTGGAACAGGAAGCAGTACGCTCTCTTCAGGCGGCTGGATTCGGCGGCGAGGTCAGGAGGCAGCTGGCCTGAAGCGGAGGAGGCGGACCGGACGCCGTGTAGCCTCTTGAGCTCGGAGCTGCTCCACATCAACATCCCGGACTTCGACTCCTACCCGGCCATGTACCAGGACTTTGCGCGGGGCATGCACTGCAGGGACCCGCCCATTCTGATCGACCAGCCCTACAAGTGCCCCGAGGCCGGTGGGGAGGGGCAGCCCTTCCTGCTCTTTGCCATCAAGTCCTTGCCCAGGAACTTTGAGCAGCGTCAGGCGGTGCGGAACACCTGGGGACGGGAGGTGACGTTCGACGGGGGGCTGAAGGTGCGGACGGTGTTTCTGCTGGGCACGTCCTCCCCGACGGACCCCGACCTGGGGCAGCTGGTGCGCTTTGAGGCGGGCCACTTTGGGGACGTTCTCCAGTGGAACTTCGTGGACACCTTCTTCAACCTGACCCTGAAGGAGAACGCCTTCCTGGGCTGGGCCCAGCGACGCTGCCCCCACGCCTCCTTCATCTTCAAGGGGGACGACGACGTGTTCGTCAACCCACAGGCCATGGTCAAATACCTGCTCTCCCTGAAGCCCGAGGAGGCTTCCAAGCTTTATGCCGGTCAGATCGTCTCCAACGCCACACCGTTCCGTGACTCCAAAAGCAAATACTACATCCCCAATAGCTTTTACGATGGGTCATACCCCTCCTACGCGGGGGGCGGCGGGTTCCTGTTTTCCGGTTCGCTCGTGAGACCCCTCTACAATCTCTCGCAGCACATCGTCTTCTTCCCCATCGACGACGTCTACACGGGCATGTGCTTCCAGGCCCTGGGCATCACCCCCATGGCGCACCCTGGGTTCCGGACCTTCGACATCCAGGAGCAGGACCGCAACAATGTCTGTGCGCACAAGGACATCCTCCTGGTGCACAAGCGCACCCCGCAGCAGGTCCTGCGGCTGTGGAGGTACATGTTTAGCCCCCTGCTCACCTGCTGAGCCCCTCACTGCGCTGCAAGCTTCCCTACAGAGAAATGAAAAGCCCCAATGCACCGCAGCACGTCAACTCTCAGGGCAATTTACTGCTTTTTTTTTAATTGCTTTTTTTTTTTTTTGTGTGTGTGTGAGACCAAGCCAAATTGGCCCCTGAAGGATGATTACATTTTAAAGTTAAATTAAAATAACAGTGACCACCTCAATGAGAATGGAGATCTCTCAGCTGCCTCCAACATCTCTTTGAGAGATTTCCTTTCTTGTACCATGAAACGCACAAGAGTAGCAGTTTTGCACAATAGTAGCCGTTAATCTCCAATCCTTTGTGGCATATTTGAATTCCAGTCCCTGGCAGAGCAGTTAAGAAAAACTTCTGCTTTGTTTTAAAAGGAGTTTTACAATTGAAATTCTGGTTTACTATTCAAATACTATTCAGTTGCTCCTGAATTATGTGTTGTCATCAGCCAGTTGGCAATCCCAACACCAAATAATGAATTCCAAAACATTTTGCTTCACTGTATAGCTGACACTATTTGCTTCTTCATTGCCATAATTAGGCAAATACTGCATTACCTCAAATGTTTGAGACAACAATGAACAGGAATGTATTTTTCTATGCATGCCACAGGAGAAAATGTAAATGTCATGTTGAACATGACCATACTTTCAGGGATAAAATGTAATGTGTAAGCATTCTCATAATTTCTTATTATGTTTTATGTTCCTCATGTGTAAGAAATAGTCTTTAAAATGTACATCACTACACAGAGGAGCATTGGTCAGGCACTGGAGACCAACTGGTCTTCAGGCTTTGTTCCTATGTAGATCATACTGTTTTAATAACATGATGTTGTTGAAGGCTGGGCTGCTTAATTCCAGGTCCAGGGCTGCAGTGCCTGCTGGTATTTGCTCCTACCATGCACTACACCACCTGATTTGACTGCTTATTTTACCTCCTCAGTTCAGGAAGTAAGGTGATTAGCGAAATCTGGTGGTGTAGTGCGTGGCTGGAGCAAATGCCTGCATACATTGTGGCCCTCAGGTCCTGGAGCGGACAAGGCCTGAGCCGTGTCCAAATCAGCACACTTGCCTACTTTTGAGGATACAACTTGCATGCAGGCTTGCATACTCAGTAGTAGGCAAGTGTGCTGTTCTAAGGTATGACACTACTGCTGTTCCTATGTCTGTCAGGAGCAAGGAACTCCACTGATTTAGCTGTGATGAAGCCTTGGAGAGCCACAGGATCTTTCATACAGGAACACTCACCCAGTGTTCAGAGACTTAGGGTAGTTCTAAAACCTGCTAATGCTAAAATCACAGTTGGAAGATTGCAGATTTAAGATTGGAACTGCATGTTGTCCAGGAGATCAGCGGCTCATTTTACAGTCAACACACAAACAAGCAGAGGTAGAAAGTCCAGGTTCAGGCAGTAGGAGTCCTCTCCAGTATTTTGTTCCTGGATCACCTGTATTTGCTAATTAGCACAGTTCTTCAGTAATAAGGTAGAACTAATTAGTTAAATCAGCTGGCTCATGGGTGGAAGAAATGCATGGCAGGACTTTTGTTTTCTCACCCGTATCTGTATACAACATGGAAGTGTGACACCTAAGCTTTTAAAATATATTAGCAAATGGCCTATAGTATATGAGTATATTGCAAACATGAATGAGAACTGGTCAATCAAAAACCAGTTTAAACAATGTTTAAGCCTTTAACTGTGTATGCTAATTATTTATGTTTTGAAAAAATATGGGCACAGGTTATGAATCCTCCAGGAGAAGCAGTGTAACCAGTCTTAAATTTAAAATGAAGAAAGGTTTTTGTATACTTTTAAAATTATGCTGTTGTATTGTGTATAATAACACGTATTTAAAAAATAAAAAAGGAGATTGTTGAACATATAAAAGCATCTGTGTTGTGTTTTGCATTACCTGAAATAAAATGTGCAGAAGTCTGGAATATTTTTTTGCCTCTATACTGACATTGCAGCACTAGTGCATAAAAGCCTACGCATGCTTCATCAGAAGATAACTACTGGCATCCAGCTTTGATTGGCTGCATCCTTATTTGTGGGTGGTGACATAGGAAAGAGAAAGTTCCTTGACAGATTAAGAGGGTGTGCATTTTTAATCGTGTGAAGCATTCTGTGGAACGGAATTTCAACTGTCAAGCGTTCTGGTGGAGATTTGACAGTGGATTTGTGGTCACAAACCGGAATGGTCACAAGTTGAATTCCAGGGAAGGTTTCTGTTACCTTCAGGGAGATACTATCTAAATTGCTTCTGTAACCTATTCAGCTGCAAAAATGGGTTAGGGTGCCTAATTCATGATATTTAAGAAGCAAACGTTGGCTTATTGGTGAAGATGTATTAAGAACGTGCCAATTCTGTACTGACAATGTTGACTTAAGCTGACAAATATTGTGCTTATAACTCACAGGTCAAAATATGAGGTTGTGGGATTTGAATGTTTACAATAAAAGGAAATCAGATCATATATCCCTTATGTGAGTACATAAATGGATTTGGAAACGTGTATAAAAGCAAATTGAAATAATTGTTGAATCGATAAATGTAATAAATATCAATCGATTCACACACATACACATGTATATTTACACAGTATATTTACATATGTCTGGGTGTGTGTGTGTGTGTTTGCGGAGGGAGGGGGGATATGCAGTTTCCCAGGAAAAGGGCTCCTGCCGGTGAAAATGGTGTAACATGAGTCGCGTGGGCTAGGTTTATCATAAACGAACCATACGAACACTCAACAATCTGAAATAATGGCATCCAGGGTTTCTTATAGTTATAACATACGTAATGAAGCTGCTAAAAGGTAAAATCTGTTTGCTTTCCCTCCCTACTACTTTAATAGTAATTCTGTAATTTAGCTTTTGTGACTTGTAACAGGTGCACTTTAACCCAGTAACGTGCATTTCCTTTACTATTAAATTTACCATTAAAAAGACTCATCATTACATTGTTAGCAGTGTTCTCTGGGAGGAACACATTTTGTAATCATCCGTTCAAATTCCCAGTCCCATGCATCAACATTGTCATTTGGAGAAAGCAGTCGGACAGGATAGCTGAGCAAACAAATAGCAGCGAGTCAACTGAGGAAACATGAATGAATAGTGAGACGTTAATCGAGACCACGTGACATCCTGTACGAGTAACCTGTTCTTATCCCATTCCTTCATCTATTTGCTTTTGCGTATGGGTCTATGACAAGACCAAGTGCAGGGCCACCCATTCCTGTTCCTGGAAATCTACCATCCTATAGGTTTCCATTCCAACCCTAACAAAGCACACCTCACTCAACAGCTAGATCTCGTTGGGCTGGTAATTATCAGTTGTGCTAAATTTGGGTTGAAAGAACCTACAGGATGACGTATCTCCAGGAACAGGATTGGGCAGTCCTGATCTAGTAGTGTTAAATCCAAGTTCCATCCAACAAACTGTGAAAGATGTTGGCTCACGCAGGAGGTCGTATGGTCTTTAGTCAGTACTAGCTTGCAAAGGCTTTGGCCACGTTTGGGAGCTAGGGTCTCAAACATGACAATCAGTTCCTTGTTCCCAGTCACCCATTAACCCAGTTTAATGTGTCACACATATCTGACTAGAATTCTCATAACTGAACACTCCAATGCTGATGTCACAATCACTACTGGTAATTGAAAGCAATGGAGTTTTTCTTCAAAGGGTTAAATGTCTGAGCGTGTTTGGCATTGCCTGGGTTCATGGACACACACCTACTGTAGCGTGTTTGTGGACCTGAGCGCCCCTGCTGTGCTCACTCTGTGGCGAGGCTGCTTTTGCGGACAATGAAAAGTACATCGGAACAAAAAATAATGACACCCAGAAGATTTGTTTCACTTTATTTCATTACCTACAGTTTGTTTCTCCTCCACAGGCCATTGTCTTGGAAATGTTTTTTTTTTTTTTTTTTTTACACAAACTATACACAAACAAAATGCCTCTTTCCCAGATAAACTAGTTCACACAGAGATACAGTATACACAACACATATCGTAGTTATTGCCACGCAGTTCTGTGAATTCACTATGGAGAGTTTATGGTAGCTCTGGTAGGAATAAAAATGAACTCTAGTAGGAATAAAAATATACCAAACCACACTCAGGACACACCCCTCATTTGTCATTCATTGCTATACATCACTTTTCAACAACTTGATGTCTCACTTCAAAAATTTTAAACAACCTATAAGCCAATTTATGACTTTTTCATATATTTTTAAATATATTTATAATATATTTTTAATACTTCTCTCCCTAGTATGGAAAGCTTGTGGCACATGGCTCACCACAGCCTCCATTTTGGATCTGATGGGAGAGCGCAGAGCTCATGAAAGTATGCACTCTCCTCCAGAGCACCGCCGTTCGCCAGTCGAGCTCGCACAGACGTCAGTCAGAGGAAGACCGTTCGAGCGCAGCCCAACAGACCGACTTGCAGGTGCCCGACTGACCAGCGGGGGCGCTGGTGTGTAATAACATGCGGTTATTCTGGCAGACTGAGAACCTGCCATCCCTCGGAAATGACAGTGCATCTCCCTGCGGAGCTGCCGGCCACAGATCCGGAGGCATGGTCCAGATAACCAGACCGTGGGGACCGTCTACACCAGTGGTGACCAACCCTGTTCCCGGAGATCTACGGTCCTGTAGGTTTTCACTCCAACCCCAACAAAGCACACCTCATTCAACAGCTAGAGATCCACATTGAGCTACTAGTGAGCAGAGTCAGGTGTGCCAAATTAGGCTTTAAATGAAAACCTACAAAAGAGTAGATCTCCTGGAACAGGGTTGGTTACCACTGATCTATACACTAGGACCTGGAGTGCCAGTGATGTTCCTGGTTTTCATTCCAACCAATTTTGATCATAAGAGATTGATCTATTACTCAGAGCCTGAGAAGAATATCCAGAGCCTGAATGCTGTAACAGCTGGACACCTCCAGCACATGGTCACTTGTGTAAATTAAGCCTATTAATTAATCTAATTATGCAGTTGCAGGTTTGGATGGAGCAAAAACCAGGCATGTGTCTAGTACCCCAGGACCAGGGTTGCCAACTCCTGCATTAGAACATTGCCTTATCAGGATGAGCCACCCAACAGTCCCATGACTTAGTTAACTTATCCCCCAATACATACTTTTTTAGTGTGAAGTTAATGCGATATAATGTCTAGCCAGGAATGTAAGGACAGGGAGTAACAGGTTAATTTTTCTACAGTTTTCAAACACGGGCCAGTACAGCTACGTTAACCACGTCACCCAGTTACAGTAGCAGCATGTCAGCAAACTTCACTGCAGATTGGGAAAGGGCCGAGAAGCACTCGACATACACCCAGTGTTGCTCCGCTGAGTTTGAGCTACAGAGAACGGGGTGTTTAAACAAGATAAAGTGTGCTATTCGAAAAAGGCTCTGTGTTCGTAAGAGGCCCTGGATAAGCAGCCTTGCCCACTGCATAAACCGTTGCTCTCGGTCAAAGCAACCGTACTGTGCTGAACGTCACCAAGGGAGGAGGTGGCCGTCAGTGGTCAAGGTTTCTCCTCTCTGTCCAAAGTGCGAAAATGGAAATCCTTACCACAAAAAAAACTAAAGAAAAGAGCCATTAACCAGTGAAAGTGCCACTCATCCCTCCAATATGTGCGTTGAAAGGCCAAGGGAGCTATACCTGTGTAAATTAAATGTGCTTCTATGCCTAGAAAATGTAACTTCACTGTTCGGACACGGAGTGTCAGAAACTGTAACAATTCCTTCCCTTCTCCTAATAAAACTCGCCCCCCCTCTTCGCCACCCGTTTCCAGCCCTCCTCCTCCTCCTCCTCCTCCTCCTCCTCCTCCTCCTCCCCCACCCTGGGCTCCTCCTCCTCCTCTCGGGGGTGAGGCGTTTTACTTGTCGTACGTGTCGAGGGGGTAGTGCTCCTTGTACTGCTGCAGGTGCCTCCACAGGCCCTCCCTCTGCTTCTCCAGGTTGGCGGGCACCTCCTCGTAGACGTCGGTGAAGAGCAGCTCGGCCCGCGGCTTCAGACGGCGCTCGGCCTTCTCGAAGGCCTCCATGACCAGGCGGCGGGACTGCTTGCGCCACGCCCGCTCCTCGTCCTCGCCCCACCAGCTGCGCGCCGTCATGTAGTGGCGGAGACGCGAGATGGGGTGGTCCTGCTTGTCCCAGTAGTTCACCTCGTCCACCGAGCGGTAGGCCGAGCTGTCGTCGCTCGTGCTGTGGTGCCCGATCCTGGGGGGGGGGCGGGGGGGGGGGGGCTGGGGGGGGGGGGCGGGGAGAGAACAGGTCAGCAGGGACCGAGAGCACCAAGGTTGTACCAACTTCTACATAATGGCTTCCTTGACTTTCATTGGCACAGCTTCTTGGTCCTCATGTTGACAAACGCCAACAGCAGCCTCCAAAGGCAATCAAAACCGAGAATCAAGATTAGAGAACAGGTCAGCAGGGACCAAGAGCACCGTCAGGTTGTACCAACTTCTACATAACGGCTTCCTTGACTTTCATTGGCACAACTCTGGTCTTCATGTTGACAAACGCCAATAGCAGCCTCCAAAGGCAATCAAAAGCCGAGAATCAAAATTAGATACTGACAGCTCTCTTATGCCTGCACTAAGGAAGTGTTGCAATTTATACATTTTGGTTTCACCACGTAGAAAATACCATTTAATAAAAGCTGAGAATCCGCACTTTAACCACAGGTGAACTGTTTGATTAAAAAAACCTTTAACCCTGAAGACATTGGCAAGCTTCCTGCAGATTATTAGAATTCTTAGGGATCTGGAGGAATGTTACCACATTTCTACCAGCATCTACTTCCAAAGAACTCTAAACAGGTATTGGACAGGTGAGGGCGCTGAGACGCGATCTGACTGGGCGGTGCCAGCGGGCGTGGCGGCGGCGGCGGCGGACGGGCGGTAACCTGTAGGTCATGGCCTCGATGAGGAACGGCTGGTTCTCGGCGACGGCGCGGCGGCGGGCCTCCTTGGTGGCGTTGTACACGGCGAACACGTCGTTGCCGTCCACGCGGATGGACATCATCCCGTAACCGGGGCCTCGAGCCGCTGGGGGGGGCAAAGCGGGGGGGGGGTGGGGGGAGGGAGAGAGAGAGAGGGGGGGGGGTGGAGGAAGGAGGGAGAGACAGAGGGGGGGGGGGGGGGAAGGTTCAGTGGAGCCCCAACCAGATGAGAAAGAGAGAGAGAGAGAGATTTTTGAGATTTAAAAACCCCTTTATTCATTCATCTTTTATCATGCAATCCAGTTCGTTCACAAAAGAAATTGCAGCATCTGACACCATTGTCACGTACAAACTAGAATAAATAAAAAAATCTGCCCTCCATTGTACGCCTCACCTCAAACTCACCCCACGGCCCGAGTTTCCATGAAACAGGGTGTGTCAACAACCTGCTCAGAACATGCATGCTCAACATTCGTGCGTGCAGTTACACATTTCTGAAAGCGAGAAACAGAAACAGAGAGTGGGAGGGAGGGAGGGAGAGAGAGAGAGATGGAGGGAGGGAGAGAAAGAGAGAGGGAGGGAGGGAGGGAGAGAGAGTGAGAGAGAGAGAAGGAGGGAGGGAGGAAGGGCGAGAGAGAGAGGCATACCGATGCCGTCGCCGCGGTACTGCTCGTGGGTGGGGGTGGAGATGGCGTAGCCGTTGTTGCGGCAGAAGAAGATGATGGGGCACTCCAGGGTGGCGGCGAAGTTGAACCCGGCGTGGGCGTCGCCCTCGCTGGCCGCACCCTCCCCAAAGTAACAGATGACGATGCGGTTGGTGTTCTCCCGCTTCATCGCGTACGCCGCGCCCGCCGCTGCCAAACAGACCAGTCAACACACGCAGGTAAATGGGAGGGGCCTTTAGACTTTTCCTTTCCCACCCTGCACATTAGGCGGGGTGGGAAAGGAAAAACCTAGGAAAAATCAGCTGACAGGAAGTCATCATTTGCATCTGGCCTACTTTAACCAATGCTTGTCGTTTTAAAGCTATTCTTTTCGGCATCCCCGAGTTATTGCAGCTTTATCTGCCTTTAACCCTTTAAAGTATAAGACCACAAATATGTAATTAGAATGTTCTTGGCTGAACATTCTAATGATGATGTCACAATCACTACTGGTAATTGAAAGCAGAGAAGTTCTAGAACACTAAATTAAATTTTTGTAAAAAACATTCCAAAAAAGCTGACTTTTTTTATGGTTAATAAAGGGTTTGAGAATAATTTTCCCATTTTCTCCTACAATTGGCCAAATCGGGCAGTTTTTTTCACCAGGTTTTGTTCGTACTTCCAACGGAAACAGTCCATCATTAAGCACTGCCTGACAACACTTTTGTGAAATAAGCTAAAATAACAACTGACTGACAGAGGGATTAGACTCACCCTGTGGAATCTGTGTAGCCAGCGGGGAGGAGATGGTGACAAAATTGAGGTCCTTGCTGCCGTAGTGGACGGGCATCTGTCGGCCCTTGCCCAGGTCGTCCATGTTAGCGTAGCACTGCGCCATGAACAGGTCCAAAGGAAAACCGCGATACATCAGCACGCCTACAGGGGGCGCAGAGAAGGGAACAATTGTTAGGAACGCACAGGCTCCACTGTCCATCAATCATTTTGTCCAAACGGAGTCCACCCTATTCCTTGAGACGACTAATAATGCAAGTCAAAATCTTTATCTTCAGTCTTCTCAACAAATCGGTTTTCAGTCACAAATAAAAGCTAAAAAAGTGGCCAAGATTGAGGACTACGCTTGGAAGAACAGCAAAACAAAAGCTCATTCATACCAAATTGCTCTTCACAGGAATTCATGCGGTCAGCAATGTTTAATTAGTTTAAAATGGAAAAGCCAAGGTCCTGCCAACTCATGAGCCTGCCCATCAGGCACACAGTAGTAAGTCCTTACACTCCCAGTCCTAATTTAATTAAAAATGCCACAAGACCTGCACACCCACCTGCTTCTCTGTACTGGCCAAAGACCAGGTCACTAGGGTCCAGAGCTGCAGCACTTCCGATGTGCGTGCCCTCCTCACCGTAGTTCGTCATGTAGAAGGAGATCCGGCCCTGGCGTAGAAAAAAAAATGACCCCAAAGCTTCCTCCACAAAGCATTCAGTCAGATCATGTGACTTGGCTTTTATTTGGCTCGTGTTCATGCGGTCCTCTGGACCACAGGCTGCGGTCACGCCGAGCTCAGTCCCAGCTCTGTACGGTTTAACCTCACCTGCCTCTGGGACTCGTACAGGATACGGTCCATCGTGTTGAGAAGAGTCATCTTCTGGTAAAAGTTCCGCACCTCCTCTTTTGGGATCTAATGGAATATGGGGAGGGGGGGTACAGACAGCAACACAACTAAGTGGGATAAGAACAGAAGTAAAGACTTAGAATAAAACAAAAAACTATGACAAGATAAACCATAAACAAATCTTGTCCTTATCCCTTCTAGTTGTAAGATCACATACATGTGATTAGAATGTTCTCAACTTAACATTCTAATGCTGATGTCACAATCAGTAATGGTAATTTTCAGGCAATGGAGTTCTAGAACACTGACTTAGAATTTTGAAAAAGGGTTAAGGTACCTGAGGGTCTTCAGACGGGTTGATGATCTGACCCTGTCGGTCCATCACTCTGTACACGGGGATGCCGGAGATCACGTTGGGCTGGATGAACTCCAGGCGATCCACGAAGTCCGCCGACGCCCCGGGAAACTGCGGCTTCTCCGTGGGGGAGTCGAAGGGCTGCTGCCGCATAACCCCCTGGAGCAACGAAGGCCAGAGCCCATTCTCAACAGGGCGCAAATGCACCACTGACAGCTGGATGGAACACTATTGAAGTGCACTGCCATGACAACTATTAAGATCGCACACTAATGAGTGCAAATAGATCTCCTAACTATAAACTAGCAACTGCTGTAACTAGGTATCTTTACAGTTACACCACAAACAAAAAGTCGTCCATCTTGTTCATCAGTGACGACGGTGCTATTAACGCCATACAGACATGCCGGTAGCAAGGGCCCACAGTTCGGGCAGGGTGACCCTTTCAAACACCTCCGCCCCTGATACTAACCAATCAGCGAGCAGGAACACGTACCGATAGAACAGGAGATATGACACCGCAAGTAAACCAAACACAACCATTAGGTAGCTGGGTGGCAGCATTGGAACAACGATTTTCCATCCGTTTTTTTAAAAAGCTTGGGAACCCAATATTATTCACGTGATGTCAACTTAACTTAATTAAGTCTCTAAGCAAAAGTTTCGTTTATTACCAGGAGGAGTGAACCAACATTAGCTAGTTTTGCACAGGCGTCTGGTAAAGAAACGTTTTCTCCTGTCGAATAACTTAACCAAACCGAAAATGCATTCGAATCTAGAAAGCCAAATAATTATATCACAGTCAGAAGTTAACACTTCCATCACTTTGATGGGTGAAATGTAGCCAGCTAGTTAGGGTTAGCCTGGCAACCTTTTCTATGCCGTATTGAATTACAAAGACCTGCATCGTCGCATTTATCGCACATTATTTCTACAAATACGTGGCTTATACTTACATTGACTCTGAATGCTCTGTACTGGCATAACCGAGAGGCTTTCAATCCCGTGCTTCGGGAAACCGCATTGAAGCCGATTGTACACAATCTCCTCAGACCTCCGATCGCCGCCATCTTGAATTGTAGGTCTGTCCCGCAAAGGGCTACCGTTCGGTTCTCAACCTCAGCACCGGATATAAAGTCGCCCTCTGTTGGTATCTGTAATTTGTACACAAAAGCCAGTTTTCTCATAGGGTTTTATTCATTTTTGAAAGCAAAATAAAAAATACTTCCACACATATATTAATGTTCAATCAGTGCAGTAGTTTAAATTGAAAAGAAAAATATATAAATTTCATTTGTTATTTTCTGAGGTCAGATATTTTTCTGAACACAGACTAAGATGTATATATATATATATATATATATATATATATATATATATATATATATATATATATATATAAATTATTGTTCGTTTTCTCTGACCATATTTTCGCATCCTAGTTGGAAAGTGTGCATGTCTGAATTAATACTGGACGAGAGAAAACGAGATAACGAATCGAGTCACAGCTTTGATAAACAGATTCAGATTTGATTGTACATTATGTCATATTTGCTATTGGTCAATTATAGGTAATTATATCCAACGAAGCAGCAGCAAGTTAACTGCAGCTTTGTCCCGAGTGGTCCATAATGATTTCAGCCAAATTTCAGAGGCTGCACACAAAGAACACATCTAGACATCTGTAACAAATAATATCTTACCTCTTATTATCTCATAATCTTACCTCTCTGATATAGAATTCGGCCACCAGGAATTGTAGAGCCTAAGGACGTCTGCAGTACAGCCTGAGAAGAATTGAGATTCAGTGTTCACTTCTTTTTCTGACCACTAGATGGTAACAGGACACCAAAGAATTACGTCGTTGTTGAACAGTTTTGTTGCAGACGGCTGTCAATGTAAAACTTCTGTACCAATGCTCTCCTTCCCTCCAGTGACGACCTTTTCATATTTCAGGTGTACCCAGAGGAAAAAAGAGCCCGTTTGTTTTTTTGGTCCTCCCTCCATCCATCCCCCTTACTGTTGTCCGTCAGAGGTTCGTGAGGATGGCTCACTGTCGTAGTTTTGAAGTGTGCTTTTATCTGTCTGTCAGCTGAATCATAACTAGTCTTTGGTGAATGTACTGAAGTACATTTCTTGCTGCTCCTCACTGAGGTCAGCTGTTGTCGTACCATCTCGATGCTATCTTCACAGTCCTGGGGGACACAGAGCTGCTCGTGATCTGTCCGGTCTGTGAAGTGACCTATTTCAAAGACCTTGAGAAACACAAGGAATACGGCCGCTCTATTAAAGAGAATCAAAGTCAAAATTTTGGAGGTTTGAAAAAAACTGATCATGGGTTACATGAATTTTGAATGCATGGTACCCTTTCGGACTATTTGTTCAGTTTGACATAAATACCGACCCGTGTCATTCAGATTGCTGTGCATTACTATGTACTAATGCTTTTGAAATGTAAAAACATTAAATGGTAATAAAAATGAACTATTTCTGATTATTTAGCTATTTGCTAGTAATATATTTTACATTTAGCTTCCAGCTGTAACTCAAAGAAACTTGGAATTGACTTTATATGGTAGGTAATGCCAAAACTATGGAATCATTGATTTTTGAGCTCAGCAAAATAAATACATTTGTGAATAATTGTCCTTTATTCATTTATCTGTTATGCTGTAAATATCCAAATCACCCAAGACTATGGAAATACGTAGAACCATGTCCTGTTTTTGAATTTCCTTCTTGAGATATGCCTTCAAGAAGAGGAATGTCTGTACCACACGAGGATGTTTGAATCAGTTTATTATATCTTTAAAGGCATATTTACATGATCATTTTCAGATGGATGAGAGACAGCACAAGTTGCCAGTCTGGGCCCCTCTCACCAGAAGCAGTCAGCTGTCACACACAAAAAAATAATCCCCAGCTTGGCTCCTGCCCCTGTCATTTAGTGTCCTTCTGCAGATTCACTACGATTGAAAGAAAAGAAGAATGCTTCTGACATGACGTATGCATGCAGCACCTGGGACCAGTTTATCCCATGAAGCTCAGACTCAAAGCACAGTGGAGCAAGACTCTCTGAGGTCATTGGTGCAGAGGCTGTGCATTTAAAGAAAACATTTTTCTGCCACTTGAGACTTGGAGTTCGAAGATGCAAACTGCAGTGCAGATGCATTATGGGAAAAAGAGTCACATGATTACGCATTATATCTTGATCCTTCTGGTGTGCTTAAGATACTCTCCCTTGAATACAATATTAGGACCTCAGTGATCTACACACACTGCCTAAATCTTAAAATTGTATCTTTAATTTAATTTAATCACCACCTTCCAATCAGTATTATTATAAATACATCATTGGCATTAGTTGATTGCATCCCTATTTGCTATTGAAATATTTGTAGATGGATTTGAACATTGATAAGATTAGGAGAATCATATACATAATGTGTTCTTCAGCATGTGAGGATTGCTTGCACAGTGCTTGGTCAGTGTAACTCACTTAACATCCCCAACTCCACGTCGGTGACTTGACAGTGGTAATGTCCGGGTTTACTCAACACAGACATCCTCTAAGGTAAGCTGCCTGCATTAAAGAGACTTTCTCTAATTGTAACTAACTGTGTGCGCTGGAAAATAGAATGTCATATGCCAAATAATGCTAAAATCCTGCACTTGTTATTAACACATGACCAGTGGGTATCAATTTTGCCTGAAATGCATCTCCTTTTACAGGCCATATCTGTATAAAATCAAGGCTATAAATATTTTGATTGGTCCTCTACTTTTGCAGACTGCACGACCGACTGAGGGTTGCTTATTGTTATATACTATGTACTGCTATATATGTATAGTATTTACTGCTCAACTTAAACTGTACTTGATGAGTATTTCAGTTTTTTAGAGGCTTACATAGGCAGAGATACTGCACAGATCTAAAGTTCTCCCCGGCAACACGGAAATAATTCCTGTAGTTTCTTTTATAGGTTCTTTTGTATGAAGAACAGAACACAAAGCATTGGTGGAAGCAAGGTAAACATACAGGGTTGAAAATCAGCAATAAAGTGCAAAAATACCATGCAAATTATCTGTGCTAACAACTTAGCGCACAGACATCATTTGCGGTGATCAAAATGGAAGGTGTTGCAGAGTTATGTAATCTTTGATTACATGCAAGCCTTGCTCTGGGAGTCCAAGAATGTCCGGTCACGTGACTTGATTGCCGCACTCCACCGAGGCCTCGACTCGCGCGGCGGTTCAGAAGCGGGCTTATCTCATCTCCTTGGAAACGTAATTGCCTTCTTGTGTTCTGATGTACTTCTGATCAAAGGGTCAACCTGTACAACAGCTTATTAACACAGCTCAACTTGTTTGGCTGCAATATCAAAGATAGTTGCCTGATTGTGAAGGTATCCCTCTCAGGGGATGGCATTGACAAGGGGGTTTCTCTCAATGCATTAGAGTCCTCAAGGGTCCCTGCTTTCTTGTGTGCAGGGGAATAACATGTACGGTATTAGTCAGAATGGGAATTGAGACACAAAAAACACTTTCTGTACTGCCCCCCCCCCCCCCCCCCCCGAGTCACATGTGTTAGCTGTGTTCCCTCTGTGTTCCAGTTCCATTTCTTGCAGCACTCTATGGGAATCACCATTCTCTCTTAAAAGAATCTTTTGTTCAGCATCTCCACGGAGATTTCAGGGAAGATGAATCCATTGTTACCTTTGCCATTGTTAATTCCATTACACAATAATGTAATGGAATTCAGCTAGAATATTTTGCGTGTGGGAGAACACCGCCCACAGAGCTTTATGTGAATCTTCACAATTCTTTAAAGAAATGTTGACAAGGGCTTTGCAAGCCTCCAGTGGATTTAAATAGGTGAATTCTGGACTTGCAAAGGTACAGGAGAGCAACACAGCCAGGAGAATGAGGAAAAGGCATCCGTGTCCATCTTATCTTTACTGCATCTCCAGATTGCTTTCTGTAAAATCCATGTTCACAGTATTAGATTTATATTACTATTGACTTTACTATCAATGTTTTAGTGCAAGTCTCACCAAACGATTCCATGTTACATAGTTAAGGTGCAAATACTGCCTTGAGAAAGATTCGATCCGAAAATGATTTGTAAGTAAATAAAATCACATAGTTCAGGAGTAATTTCACTTGAAATAAAAACATTCTTAACGGGGCAATTTAAGCAACATCTAACTATGAGAAGGCATAGTTTTGACTATGTGGAACACAATGGAACACATCTTCACAGAGACATGGTGAACTACTCCTGTTGATAAAATTGTAGACGTGTTCCATTTTACAAAAAAATGAGGAAAACGTAATGTTTCCTGAGGATCATGAATTGAAAATGTGTGTTTGAAACCATCTAAAAAAACCAAGTCATAACTATACACTGATGTCACCTATGAGCTTGCACACCGTGCTTCCACGACTCATTGTCACTCATGATGTCATAGAACAAAGGATTCTGGGATTTGTTTCAACAGAGTTTTCTCTCAGAAAACATTTTAACATCACACATACTCACATTTTGTTTGCTTTCTCTATGTGACATTGCTATTAAAATTATGCTTGCCAAAAATGCCAAATTCTGAGACACTTGGACTTTAATAATGTCACCATCACAACTGCTTGTCATGGGAAAACAAAGCTATTGTCATTAATCGGACCTCATTTCAGATCAGGTTGCGTGTTTTTTTTCAAATTCATTTCATAAATTAAAACATTTTGGTCCGGTTGTGATTAAGCTGAACACATACATGGCCCACCCATAGACTTAAACAGTGGCATATTTCAGTCCAGCCCAATCCCAATGCATCTCCCTTCCCACTCATTTGCAGGTCATTCCAAACCACAGGGTTCCTGTAAATGTGGAACTCTCAGGGGTACACTGGGGATCGGGGGAAAGGTGGGGTTGAGAGCTGGGGTGTGTCGTAAGGGGTTGCCGTAGGGGACAGTGAGCCCAATGGGGGGGGAGGGGGGGGCTTAGGGGGGTTTCCCGGACAGGTAGGAGATGAGGGCGGCGACAGCGCAGATGTACGTGACGACGCCGAAGACGATGGACAGCACGGCCAACCAGAGCGCCTGGCGTGAGGCGGAGTTCGCCCCCTGGAGGTCCCCCTCGGCCGACGCCTTGTTAGTCTGGCAAGGGGAGGAGCCATGGGGGAAAGATGGGGCGGAGTCAGAAAAGAAAAGACAGGAGGGTTAGAGACAGCGATGTTACCATGTGTTTACAGTGCATCGAGAAAGACAAAAAAATAGTTTTGTTCCCACTCTCTTATTTTTCCTCGCTATGAGTCCATGGGGATCCTTCAATACAGTTTGCACCATTTACAATTGATGCCTCTCATTCACCAGAGCAGTTAGGGGTTAGGTGTCTTGCTCAGACACTTCGACACGCCCAGGGCGGGGATCGAACCGGCAACCCTCCGACTGTCGGACAACCGCTCTTACCTCCTGAGCTATGTCGCCCCTAGCATCGCCCCTGCATCTTTCCCAGTCCTTTGTTCCCGCCTTTTTTACAATATGGCTGCCCTCACTTTAATCACTGCCTACCCTTTCCCTCAATCTTAACTCTCTGAGGCAGTAATCGCCCTTTAAATCAACATTCAAGCCAGTCTTTGGTTTTAACAACTTTATTTCAGCCACAGCAGTTAAATAATTGTGAAACATCTCCCTGTTTTAGATTAAAAAATTACTTAGTATTCTGATCTACTTTCAAATTGCAGTGATGAAGCCAAACACTAACCTATGGTAAAGTGCTTATTTAAGCAGTTAATTTGCAGTATGCGGCAAACTAATTTCCATTCTGGGACATTCTTAACATAGCCTGACACAATGGCACACGTACACATCCAATAAAAAAGATCGTTCAAATAAAATAACCAATCAAATCCTTACCAGCACGTGACCTGTAAGCATACATTATCACATTATTATAACAGTTCTCTTCTGCACTCCTTTATTACTTCAGGACAATTTTTCTCCTTTCCTGCTCTGCTGTCTTTCCCTTCTGCTTCCTTCTATAAACCATCTGTTACCCCCCAAAATATGCGAGCAGTACCTCAGCAAAACTAATTAGAATTCAGGGTGTGTTTGTGAAATGATTCGCTCTCATATACATAAATGGTGCCAAATGTTTTAGCTCGCTGCATTGTTTCGTAAAGTCAATTTATTTATAGTTTTTTTTTTCAGTTCACAAAGAGTACCTAGAAAAACTTGGCATTTATGATAATCACTTAAATCGCAACGAAAGAATCACGGGATGCATGTTTTTGTGAACGCTGTTTTAAAATTCTGTTCCCATGACAACCGCTCACTCTTGTCTTTATCCCACCATATTTTTGAAACATATTTTTATCCTTTTATTTTATCCCCCCCGCCCCCAACTTCCCCTCCTTTTCTGCATTATACTCCAACAGTTTGTGACAGCAGCAGACAAGCGTGACGCACGCGGAAAGCCGCAGTTAATGAAACCGCAACCTTAAAAAAAACCATTGAGCTTTTGTTAATTCTCAGCTGTTTACCTTCTGGGAAAGGTAGAACGCCGCAATCCCCAGGGGCCAAAAACAGCAGAGCATGGAGAATACGGCGAGGCCCAGGTAGTCCTGCGGGATCATCAGCGGGAAGTTGCGCTCGCTGTCGGTTTCGCTGAAGCATTCGCTCGAAGAGTCCTGGTGACACAAGGAATGAAGCTGTTCAAAGCTTCAGACACTGACTGAACAGAAAATTCTGCAAAATACCTCTAAATTAAAATAAGACCAGACACATTAACCAACAGCTTGTCACGTAACGGGTAGGGGGGACCCAAACGCAGAGGGAAAAAAAAACACAAACTCAAAAAGGGAAAATTAACAAAGACTTTACTTACATGACAGGGGACAAAAAAAAAAAAACAGGAAACCAAAAGGCCACGCAGGGCACTACCAAAAAACACAAAACAGAAAACTCAAAATTCAAAACACACACAGAGCAGGTCAAAAACACAGGCAGGCAGATACATGTAAGTCAAACAAACACAAGGAACCAGCACCTGAGTCAAGGGAACAAAGAACTTAAATAGACAGGGGGTAACAAGACACAGGTGAACTCAAAAAACAATCAACCCAGAAAAGGAGGGGATAACAAGACACAGGTGGGAACAATGATAGAATAACGAGACAACAATAATACATTTAACAGGGGGGAGCAGGACACAAAACAGAAGTGCCGCCATCTGGCGGCCCAACAAGGGAAACACAGACAGGAAAACACAGAACCATGACACAGCTGCCATGTACTATGACTTAATTGGGCAATGACCCCATCTACGTCTGCAAAGGGCTGCACTGCATGCTTTCAAGACCCCGATAAAAGTTGACTTTCAATGCAAGTAACAACTGAACAATATCTATGCTCAAAACAATCCAAGGAAATAAGTAGCCGCATTAGGCAGGTAATTGAACAGTATTGTGTGAGGGCAGACAACCGGGGATCATAGGAGGAATGAAAGCATGCTGACTGTTTAAAGTGTAATCCCGCATGCATGGCAAAGAAATAGTTTTTAGCTTTTCCAGAGTTTTAATGCAACGTGAGCCAAAGCTTTACTGAAGGGCTTCTGAACAAGAAAGAAAGAAAGAGCGTAGATGTGCGCGGTTTCACATGGTTCAGAGATTATCCCCCAAAGCAATTAAATGAGAGAACAGCACTGAATTCCCCCTCAAGAACACACCAATCTCCAAAACCTTTCATGTTTTTCCAAACTGTCACATCTAGTTTTGAATTTTCTATGAAATAATACCGATTTTGGAAAATAACACTGTGCTCTATCCATTACTGCTCCTCCTTCCCACATCCTCCATTTCCTTTTGGTCTGCTTTCGTGTTTCTTTTCAGTCTTTTTGCATCAAATTCAAAAATCATGCAAATTCCCCCTCCGCTAACCGTGTGAATCGTTTTTGGTTTCTTTGCCAGTGTAACAGTGTTGCTTGCTCTCTGCTGTTTTAATCAAAGAAAGCGTTCAGCTGTAAGATGTTTTTTATCACTGTTTTTGCACTCCAAGCACTTTCTTTATTGAATTCAGTTCGTCGCCATGTAGTTATCTCACTACACAAGAATACCAGGTTCATGAATTTTTCAAACTCTGTAACATGAGATTTCCCTCTTTTTTTCATGTGTCAGCAACACCGCCTGGGAAAAGGGCTAAGCTCTGAGACAACTTAATACACTATAACACGCTTTAAATTGCAGAGGCTTTTCTGAGTAGTGACTATTAACCCTGTGAGGTGTGAGATCACAAATATGTCATTAGTATGTTTTTCACTGAAAGTTATACTGCTGATGTAACAATCACTACTGTTAATTGAAAGCAGTGGAGTTCTAAAACACTAACTTAGAATTTTGGAAAAACATTCGGAAAAAACCAGCTCCTCAAAGGGTTAATTAATCTCTTAATATTTTAAGGACACTCGGCTTCTATGAAGAGTGTCTGATTAGATATTTAGGTGAGTTAACAGAATGCATGTGGATGTAAATGCAATGAGTGTGCTTCTGGATACAGGCAACAAGTAAGAAAATGGCTGCCAAACCTCATAATCGGGCAGGAGGTCGTCCTCATCTGTGCTGTAGCAGATGCTGTGACTATCCTGTTCCTCGTCCAGCAGCTTCTTCTCCAGCGGGGAACCAGGGCCCATGTCCACAAATGTGGTCTCCAGATAGTCCTTCCTCTGTAGGCCCAGAGACTCTGATTGGCCCCATGCCGGAGCTGTTGGGTAAAGGGATTCCAGGGAGCGTGGTAGAGAGCAAGGGTCCAGGAGCTGCTGTTGGGCGATCTCTGCTGGGGTGCAGTAACTCCTCCAAGCCACTGGGGGCAGTGTGCTCTCCTCCCCGCACCGCACTAAGATGCCTTTTAAAAGCCCATTGCCACCAGCGCTGGCAACAGGTCCTCCACTGTGCTTGGGGCTGCCACCCAGCAAGGGGTGCTCCAGTTCATCTAGACTCTCCATCCCGCTCTTCCAAAAGTGGCGGACACCGCATCCAACAGGTGGAGCTTTTATCTGTTTGCTACGCTGCTCAGCGCGCGTGGCCCGGGTTTGCTTCAGAGCTGTGGTCTGATCCAGTGAGGAAAGACAACTGAACAGAAGATCATATTTCCCCCTCTGAAATATTTACTGCAGTTCGTTCTGTCACCTTTCTGTTTAATCATTATGATTCATCCAAAAGCCCGGAGACGCACAAGTGCACATCTGACTCCGTGGAACGATACTGCAGCAGTCTAGATCCTCTCCTCTGCTCGTCTCAAATCGAGCTACGGAGCTCTCGCACACTTACGTGCTTAAGCCTCGCTTGCCACTCTTGCAAAAGCAACTATATTCCTTTTTTTCAGTCACATGTGGTTTAACTCCTCCAAGGCTTAATGACTAAAGAATTTGGTTTCCGCCTTATTATGCCTCATCGAAACGAAATGGATTATGCAAAATGTCAACCCGCACTTAAATCACGCTGTCTATTAAAGGGCTCAAAAGGAAACCCCAGGTTGAAAGATGCGGTTATAGTCAAATAAGTCTGCAAATGTGCAAAAAAAAAACCCAGCTTTTTTTGAGGGTAATGAGAAACCTGTGATGAAATCATCAGAAGCCACACGCTAAAGTTAAATGACAGCAAATCAAACCAGCCTGCTGCAGGAGAAATGGAGGGAAAAAATTTCCGGCGTGATACCTTTTTGATTGACGCATCACGAATTTCAAAATGTCTCTTTCGCAGGTAGTTATTTTTAAGAAGGACGCTCAGATGGGACCTTGCCCGTGTCCTTCCCCTTGTCCTGTTCCAGCCATGTTCCTGTAGTCCTTTGACACACAACGGACAGTGTTCTGGCCTCTCTTCCGCCCAGCAGATCGACACCAGACAAGATGGAGCGGCAGTGATGAAATCACAGGTCCGCCATATTGATTTAAAGTGGTGCCATTTGTTTCCAGTGGCAGAGGCCCTCCTCTTGGACAGAGCAGGGGATTCTGGGTAATTGAGGAGGTCGATAGGTGAGCTGTTTTAGTAGGCGTCCTTGTCTTCTGTTGGTGAAGCACCCTGTGGTCAAAACGAGAAGAACATCAGGATCCTGCCTGGTTGCCAGAGTGCAGCTGCTCATAATCCACCGTCTAATGGTGAGAATGGATAATGGCAGGCCAAGCAGAAAACAGGTCAGGTGTTTGGAGTTTGGATTCTTTTGAAGGTGACCTGCTGTTGGTTACGGGAGGAACAGAGACTGCCCCAGGACCTGAGGGGCAACAGGTGCCTTTCAGGTTGAAGCAGAGACCTCATCTGTTCCCCTCACACCTACACCCCCCCCCCCACTCTCCTCCCCCCTCCCCTTGGGAAACACCCCGCACAATGAAGTCACTTGACCTCTTTAAGAAAGCGCAGAGTCTGTTTGGGCCTGAAGCTCTGAAGGTTTCTCCTTGGCTGAGAGTTCTCTGGGCTGCCAAGCAGTGTAGCGGGAGCAATCGACCGCTAAACGAGGCTGAGGTCAGGCAGGGGGCACGTCTCTTTTTCACACGACTGGCATAGGCGTCCAGAAAAGTGCCCGACGCTCCCTCCGGCCCTAAAGGCTGGCAGCCAGAGACAGAAATGAGTTGGCTACTGTAGTTTTGCCCATTTTAGCGATGTGTGAATCCTCTGCTAATGACCATTTACTGCACAAACTGGCAATGATTTTGTCAAAGAGCTACATGGCACATGTACATGTCACCTTGCTTTTGCAAACATGGGCGCTCTTTAGACCAGTCTTCTGTCTCTCAGATAAACACAGGGAGCCAGTCGATCAAAATATGTTTGCTGTTTTCACAGCGTCTTTGTTTACCCAATGCTGAATTGGCTGGGTTTTACTGACAGCCTATTGCAAGAAGAAAGATATTCCTCTGAAAATGTGGCTCAGAGAAACTTCTGGAAAACACTAGAATATGCAAATGGAAGGGGGAAAAAATAAACAGTGGCTTTTTCTTTCTCTCCCCAGAACACTATAAAAGTTTACTTGGCCACTGAGATAGATAGAGCCTGGGAACATTAAGCAGGGGCCTTTGTCCTTCGCTCTCAGTGCCTGAGGGACCCAACCCAAATGGCCTGTCAGACAGAATGCACTGCCTCGTCTCCACAAAAGGACTGAGTGACACTCTCTACTCCTCCAGCACCTGACAGACAGACAGCGCCAGACAGGGGGAAAATAAATATTGTTCATCAGACCCCCCGCCCCCCCTACCCCGACCCCCCCCCCCCCCCCCCCCCCCCGCGCCTGAGCGGGCGGGTGCGTTTATCGGCGGAGCGCAGCGCACCGAAGCCATTGCGTCTCGCTGATTGCTCGGCTCGCTCTCGGCGTGAAGATAATCTGCATCGGCCCCAGCGCTCCGGTTTCAGAAACGCGCGGATGGTAATGAATCAAAGCCGAAGGGAGCCTTCGGCTCACTTTTAGTAAAACGGCTGCCCGTTTAACGCCCGAGCCTTCTCCCACGCATTCACGGGACCGGATAAAGGCATTTGTCGCATAGGTTTGAACGAGATCGCCTATTTTGCTCTGAGAGATTTTTTCTTATACAGAGGCTACCCTTAAGCGCATGGTAGCATCCAGCGCAAACAGTAGTCCAACCCTCTTTGTGCCATGTTGCAATAACCTTTAATGATGAAGAGGGTTCGGTGACGGACCGAAAAGCAATGCTGATCATTGATTTTCACTTAAAGGTACATTAACTTGTGCTCTGTAGTTTGCTGTGTTCAGCAGTTTAAAAAGGTGACATATAGTGGTAAAGGCTTGTCAAATAATAAAGCAAGCATGATGTAGGGAATTCATGATCACTAGTAGCACCATAAAATCTAAAATTGTTATAGAAAAAAAGCAAATTGTGCAGATAATGTGCAGATAAATCAGTAAATCATTTTACAATTACCTAATTTTTTATTATATACATTTGAATTATCAGAAACGCAGTAGAATAATTAAATTAGAATTTACATTTCTAAAAGACACTGGTCTTCCTATATGGACTACGTCTTCCTATATGGAATGCCTCGCGCCACATAACGTGCTCACGATAAAACTCGACTTAAGCACCGCTACTTCTATTGCCTTCATGAATTACGCCACTGAAGCATGATGCACTGCAGCTTGACTTTTTTTTTTTAAACCGCTGTTTAAATTATCCAGACGAGGCTGCCCAGAAAGAGCTTGACAAAAGTCGGGGATCTTGATTGATAGCATCTTTCGCACTCACATCCGCGGTGCACTTAAATCACGGCCCGCTCCAAGAAACTGCGCATTGTGCCGCGCACGAATGAATGGCCACGGTGACCGATTAATATTATCTAAGATAATACTTTGACGACATTAATCAGCATCAACGGAGCGCTAATCTCAGAAGAAAAATGAAGTTTTTTTACTTGCTGTGTTCACTGGGTCGACATGATTTATAATGCGTTCGTTCAAGAATTAAGAAATCAATAATTAAGCAAGCTCATTGCTTATAGTAACTATTTAATTTCACTTCATCATTCATTAGCCTGGCCTTATTTGAAATCCATTTGTAATGCCTTATTATGGTAATCCCAAAAGCTTAATGTTAGGCAAATAATTAACATGGAGAAGATTAATTATGACTATCGCCATACATTTATTTGGTGTGTTTATGATCCATTAATCCTTATTGCAATTACCATAAGGGAATAATGGAGCCATTTAATTAAATCTGAGATACAGACTGTATGTTTAAGGATGATTTATGGCATTATATCACCACACACATCCTACAGGCCTGAACATTGGCACATGCCTGAAGGAGCCCTAGCGTATATACTGAATTGCTTCGATATGCTCCGCTATCCCATCATCCTCCTTGGCTGTAATAGAAAAACCTGAGACTCCCACACTGGCCGAGTTGAGTGATGATTCACGTACAGGAACTCTTTGGCCCTCTGACATGAATAATACTAGAGCTCCTGCATCATACATATTTACTGTTGTAGCTCTGCTGATATATATACTCCCACCCTCCCCCCTTCCCATTTCCTACGCCCCCAACACCTCCCAGTATTACACTCCAGGAGAGATGCACTCAACTTTATTACAGCCCCCCCCCCCCCCCCCCCCCGTCCACAATTCAAACCCACCCACGCACACATCTCTCCTCTTCTTCTCTCCTCTCTCCTCGTCTCCTCTCCATCCACTATAAAAACGACTCTGCCATTATAAGCCTGGCTCCCATTCTGATTCTGGCAATTCTAATAAAACATCCAGTCAGCCGGGGGGGGGGGGGGGGGGGAGGTAGGAATGCAAGGACAGCGCAGCAAATCACAGACGACACAGACCGTATAGAGAGACCCCCCCTCCCCTTCATCCCCCCATCCCAATCCCATCTCTCTCTCTCCTGTCACTTTCCCTGCCCCCTCTTCTGCTGACTTTTATTTGACTCCCCCCCCCCCTTCCCCCACCTCCTCCCCACCTCTCTGGTTCTTTCATGCTATTGCTGTTTCCTCCTCTACTTGACCCTGTGATTGCATCCATTATCTAATTCCCAAAATATATATTTTTTTCTTTTTAAACATGACATCACAGGTAATGCCCCTCCCCTTCACCATCCCCGTCCCTCTCTTACACACTCATACGCGCGTTCTTCAATGCGATGAAACTAGTGTGGCGGTATTGCCACATAAAACGCAGTTAACACACCGTGGCAACTGTAGCGCAAGGCTCAGCATTACCCGCTACGCATTGAATGAAGCGGCAAAGTGTACTTGTACAATCAAACCCTGTCCTGCAATAAAACTGAGGTCATGTCTCCCATTTCTGGCACTACTGAAACCCTCTGGTGTAGATGAAATGGTGTAGCTTCTGCAGAAGTGGAGTAATTTCAGATGCAATGCACCCTTAGGTTAATGAAAACATTAAAGCTTTAATAAAGGGATGATGTTTAACACTGATGTAGCCCTGCAGACAGGACTGTGCTAACCTGTAGTGAGTGAGCGTTGATATTGATTTATACTCCTCAAGCTGATTTATGGAGCACCTGGTTCTTTCTTAAATGTCACACTGTAGTTGAATCTTCTGTTTTTGTTGTGACACTTTTTTTAAACAGTCAGAAATTGATCTGTTTATTCTGACATAAATGCATGCAGGTTGGTGGTTTTGCTACAGCAGTTCTCTGCCATGCTGATATAACTGAACCAAAATAATTCATGAAGCAGACACAGAGTGACACTATTTTAAACGCTGTCAGGACATACTGGAAATAAAACGATGCAAAATTCTCACTTTTGGGGTGATTTTCTTTCTTCTGACAAAGCATAAACATCGCACAAGTCAGCTGCAGTGTTTCAAGTCATTGTTCTGGCTGAAGGAAGAAAGACTCAGGTGTAAAGAAATGCTTCATTATTTTGCCTGTGACAAACACTTCCTCTTTTGTTGGTTTCGCATGTGGCTCAGTGAAGTGCTTATATACTGATGCATCTAACATTACACGTCTGTTCACAGTACATATTTAGACCTACTAAATCTTATTTCCAATCAAATAAATTTTCATTATTATGTGAAATATAATACTTATACTTATTATATGCTGACAATAATTAGGTTTATGATGATGATGACAATTATTATTATTATTATTATTATTATTATTATTATTATTATTATTATTATAGGTCACAGTATTTGTTGAACCTGATATTAGATTAGTCAGGGTTACAAACTCCTGTCCAACCTTAACAATTGCTGTCTGGGAAGTTAGTTGGAAAAGCTTCTCCCGGAGGAAATTATTTCAGATTCACGTGACTCTGGCCGTGTGATATGTTGCATATCGCCAGATGTTATGTGGTATTGAATTATGAATTTGTATGTAATTATGACGTTTGAATGTGAGCCACGTTAAAATTGTGCATGCATCTTGCATTTCGCTTCCACGCACCTTGAAGGCAGCACCTCTTATGATCATAATTTTATAATCTCTAGCTCCAGCGGCACTTGTTATCATGTGAAAAACACTTTTTTGTTTGCTGACCTTGTGAAAGGCTCTTTGCCGTCACCTTGCTGACAGTAGCTGGCAATGGACTAAAATTTTAATTGTAAATTGCGAGATTGTTACAAAGGCAAAAGAAACGCTGGTGTGTATTAATACTTTAAAATACTATATTAATACTTTCTAACACTTAAATCTTTTCCATGCAGGTCTGGCCTCTTGTTCTAAATATCCACTGAACAGATATTATTTAACAGGTCATTTCCCTCTTTCTGGAGGCTCAGTCCCATTAAAGTCATGCTGTGCTGTCATGTACACAGAAAAGGAGTTTGGCAAAGGACATGTGGGTCTGCTGGCTTTCAGCCCGTTTTCATTGAGAGGCTGATGTGTGTGTGTGTGTGTGTGTGTGTGTGCGTGCGTGGGTGCATGCGCGTGTGTGTGTGCCTGTGTGTATGTGTTTGTGTGCGTGTGTGTGTGTGTGTGTGCGTGTGTGTGTGTGTGCCTGTGTGTATGTGTGTGTGTGTGTGTGTGTGTGTGTGTGTGTGCCTGTGTGTATGTGTGTGTGTGTGTGTGTGTGTGTGCGTGCGTGGGTGCGTGGGTGCATGCGTGGGACGGAGTGTGGCACAGTGGGTAAGGAACTGCGCTTGTAACCGAAAGGTCGCAGGTTCGAATCCCGGGTAAGGACACTGCCGTTGTACCCTTGAGCAAGGTACTTAACCTGCATTGCTTCAGTATATATCCAGCTGTATAAATGGATACAATGTAAAGTGCTATGTAAAAAAAAAAGTTGTGTAAGTCGCTCTGGATAAGAGCGTCTGCTAAATGCCTGTAATGTAATGTAATGTAATGTGTGTGTGTGTGTGTGTGTGCCTGTGTGTATGCGTGTGTGTGTGTGTGTGTGTGTGTGTGTACGTGTGCATGCGTGTGTGTGTGTGTGTGTGCCTGTGTGTATGTGTGTGTGCGCATTTGAGACTGGGGTATGTGTGTGCATATGCAGGTATGAGTTTGAAGGTCTTAAACACACAATAATAGCTATTCACTATAACGTGTAGGTACGCATATGTGTAAGTGTCATTGTGGCTGTGCTTTTACCTATTTTCACACACACACACACACACACACACACACACACAAACCAAAAACAAAAAATCTAGCGGGGTGGAAATCCAGGGTTGAGAGCCGTTTTTACATAAACGGATGAAATTAACCCCAATTTACGTAGCATGGCTATTTCCTAGTCTGCTAGGAAAAACATTCACTTTTCAACCAAATGTAGCTGGGTCAATCTGATTGCTTGGACAGCATTTCACTGACTTTTCACCACAGAATGTTCACTGACAGAGAACGATAATGCCCACATAGACAGTTGACAGTTAATTAAAATTTTATAATGACATATGTGAGCACACACATCAGGAATAATTTACAGTTTGTCACTCATGTGAAAGATAAGCAGCTGTTGGATAGTGAATGCTGTGGCATCAGGTCTAATGCATGTTTCTAAACCATTCGCCCAGTTTTCACCCATCTTCTTGACTGTGAATGCCCCCATAAAGAGAAAAGACCAATACCTGTTTTCGGCAGATGTGTTTTCCTTTAAAGTTAAGTAATCCCCTTAATCATAGTATATGAGTCTTTCTATGCGTCAGTCAAAGAGAGTCCAGTGGCACTTCTAGACAACGGTTTCAACTCATAGCCTGGATACCCAGCATGCAAATCTGTCCTGTGGATTGTGTGTTTGGGGCAGGTGGTCAGTGGCAGCAGAATTGCATCGCAGGAACATTTCTATTTCACTGTATGTCAGTGAAATTCTGCCCTGTCAAATTTAGAAAGTGCAGTCAGAAATATCAAGAAACGGCAGACATCAGGGATCACAGTCATCACTCTGATTGTGTCTATGGCTGGCAAACAGGAGACTGGATAAGACACATGCAAGACTTTGTTTATGACTTTACCCTGGCATGTAAAGACAATTAAACACCACTTGTCACAGGGCATGACATGTAATTAGCTTCACCTTGAACTTGTGTATGACAAAGGCATTCAGTTGAAGACTCAAAGCTGCTTCCTCATCCATATTCAGAAAGCATACAGAAGTTAGAGATGCAAAATGAAACGGTTGCCACGGTTATCACCGTGCCCTTTTTGTAAGTTGGCAGAAGTCCTTACCCGGTCAGAAGACTCCCTTTCGCTCGATGTCCCTTTTAACTCCAGGCCCTCTGGTCGTCCAGCGTGGGGCAGGTGCAGCTTGATCGCAGGCTGTTTTCCCGGAGTGGGGAGTGAAATCTGTGTCCCAGTTTGACCCTCGCCCCCCTCCCCAAAGACTCCAGAATTAGGGTCCGTGCAAGGCGTGGTCAGTCAGTCAGTCAGGCAGCGTGAGCTCTCCCTGTCTTCGGCTAGGTGTGCACATGTGCGGATGCACCTTTCTGAAAGAGGATGAGACTGTATAATGTATAAGTGTGTTTTTTGTCGGTGACCTCTGGAATGGTCACTATATGTGTGTGTATGTGTGTGTGTGTGTGTGTGTGTGTGTGTGGTGTATCCAAGCTGTTATCAGTCACAAAGCTATGTGTCTGTGACCCTTTGCTTGCGTGTTCCAGTGAGAGTTTCTTTACTTCTCCCTTCTTCTCTTCATTTTTTCCTGTTACCTTTGTCTGTTTCTCTCTTTTTTCCCTGATAAGAAAGCCTGTTCTGCAGTCCAGGTAGGGCTCTTAAAATGCACTGTTACTCCCTCCTGCTATTTTACCCGTCTTCTACGAGGCTGGGCTTTCTAATGACTTCAGAACTACGGAGCAGCAGTCCGATCAATCTCTGCCCCTCTCCCTCTTTCTCCCTCCCTCGATCTCCTTTTCCCCTTCTCTTCTTTAGCGCTCTACTCATGTGCTTTCCCATCGGGGGCGGCTCGCTGGGTCCTAGAGCCTGTTGGCTGCGTGCAGGAGTTACAGATGCTCTATACAGAGAGGCAGCGTCCAGGCTTCCGGGTGATTCCTCTTTGCCAGGGGTGCCAAACTGAATTCCCAGGGGGCCGCAGTGTCTGCTGGTTTTTGTAGTTTCCTTTCAGTCAGCTGCCAACTAAGGCCTTGAGAACAAGGAGTGCGGATTCCTTAGCCAATCAATGGCTTAAATGAACCACTGGTACTAGGAACACCCCGAAAACCAGTAGACACTGCAGCCCACCAGGACTGGAGTTTGACACCTGTGATCTTCGCGATTGACCAATCCCCAGGCCTGAGCAACCAGCCTGGTGGGTGACATCATCGTGCCTGCATCACCTGACGGTCTCCCACGGAGACAAGAAATCCTTCTCTCTGTGTTCCAGATAGCTGGGCACTCTACTGCGAGCCCACAATCCATCCCCTCGGGCTGTCCCTCAGGTACACTTGACCCAAATGGCAAAAAAGGCGAAAGCAGTAAAGAAATGCACAGACCCCCCACCCCCCACCCCACACCACTACCTTTCAGGGTCTTTTTGCTTTTGGGTCCACAGTTATGCACACCCTATGACAGAACAAGATGCTGACGGACAACCAGATGTTTGTGATGCAGACAGACATTTATCAATGAAGAGCTAATAGAGCATAACACAAATCAAAAATCTATATGACTTAGTGCATAAAACAACATACATTATTCAGTATAACACATCAATGCAAAGGCATTTAGGAAAAAATGATCTTTATTATATTTCATTAATATTTTATAAGGCAAATGCCTGCAGGTTATTCATCAGTTTAGCCCCACTGCTGGGTGGCTGTCTTTTACACTCATATGATTAATGCTTCACAGTCCCCTCCTCGGCCAAACTGTTCTCCTCAAAACTGCCCCCCCTCCCCCCACCTCCCCCCACTCTGTCATGCTCTGTGCATGTTGTGTGTTTATCCACCCTCTCTCTCCCTGTCTCGCTCTTTCATGTACAATCTGTCCACCTCTCCCTAGCACGGCTCGGGAATCAATATTCTCTCCACACACCCCCGCGAAACTCGCTTTCGTCCCCCGGGGAGAGGGATGGAGTCGCAGGAACAGAGAGCTAAGGGAGAGAGGTACGGAAGGATGGAAGGAGGGAGAGAGTTAATACAGATTCACAGGAATGATGCACTAAAACCATTGTATAGAAACAGGGTTGGGTGGGTGGGGGGGGGTGGGCGGGGATTATTTTTTTGCAGACGCTGCATAGCCATTTAAAGCCATTACTGAAAAAGACAGTGAAGAAGCACAGTGTGTACAGAGCGTTTCCCAATGAGAATAGGCAGCAGTGTAGTATAATGTGTAAAAAAAACTCAATCAAGGTCTTGTAACCTAAAGGTCACAGGTGTGATTCCCTGGTAGGACACTGCCGTTGTACCCTTGACCAAGGTACTTAACCTGCATTGCTTCAGTATATCCAGTTGTATAAATGGATGCAATGCATGTAAAAGTTGTGTAAGTCGCTCTGGATAAGAGCATCTGCTGAATGCCTGTAATGTATTGAATGAGAATTGGGCTTGCACCCAGCCCAGCCAATCAGTGACAGGGCCTGGATCGTCTCCACAGCGCCTGAAATAGAGCATTTAAACACCGTTCCCACCGCAACCCCAGAAGCACAGTGGGAAATGGGGGGGGGGGGGGGGGGACCTCCCGCAGGGACCTCCTGTGGAGACTGTGTCAGCTCCTGCACCTCACCTGCACCTCACCTGCAGCTCACCCGCTCCTTCAGTCCACCGCCTTCACCCGCTCAGCAGCAGAAGTGCCTGAATACAGCCGCCTCCTTCTTAACCGCGGACAACACCGCCACCGAAACCCACAACCCGCCTGGGCTGCCGGGTCCAGTCACTTCATCCGTGATACGTTGGGTCTGCGGTGAAACGACGGCTGCGTGGGGAGTGTGAGAGAGAGAGAGAGAGAGAGAGAGAGGGGGAGAGAGAGAGAAAGAGAGAGAGAGAGCGAGAGAGAGACAGCACCGTGGCTGCTACAGACCAGATGAAACCAGCTGGCCTCCTTTCTCTCAGAATGAAAACCCGGAGAATTGTTTTAGAGCACTCTGCTGGCCAGGCAAAGCGTAAACACATGAATACATGCATGCAGCCCACTCTGTCTCAGACACGCTGTACTCATGTGCTCACAAGTATATGTAAACATGCAAACACACACATGAATACACACAGACACACAGATACGCTCACACATATAGCATGCACACATAATACACACAACCCTAAACCACACACACACACACACACACACCCATGAAGTACATGTACACACACATGCACACACACTCAAACACACACACACACACACACACACGCCCCTGCACATACACATACATACACACACATACAGCATGCACACATAATACAAATAACCCTAAACCGCAACCATAAAGTACATGTACACACAAGCACTCACGCACAAACACGTACACACACATGCACGCCCCCGCACATATGCACACACACACACACACAAAACACACACACAGTGTCTGAAATAATCCCCTTGAACGGCTAGCACAGCAAATACACCTGACAACGCGCAGACAGATAAGCTGAGCTTTCCTCCTCTCCCCCCTCCTCCTGCTGTCATCATTTTACAAGTGCCCCCCGGACACGCACCAAAGCACACGGGTCCACCTACTTTGATTCCCCTCCATCGCTGCTGGAAAGCACGATGGACACTCAGGAACATTACAAAAGGCCATTATTACAATTCATAAAAACGGCTCCTTGGAAAGCTATCAAACATTAGCGATGTTGGCTAACGTTAGTTAAATGGTCTTGCCTAGTGCAAAGCTAGATACATTAAAGCAGCGTGCACACGCTACTGAAAAATTAATAACAGAGCATTTACTTGACCATGTTATAGCTGTCTGAGTGGCCGGCAGAGAAAGATTGGTCTTAAAACATTGAATATCCATAGTTGTATGAATTAGAAGTCAGGCAAAATGAAAAGGAATTTATTTCTGTCCCGTAAGCTTCAACAGCCCACACATGAACAGCATCACTTACCAATGTTGCTGTCCCACCCAAACACAGCAACACCTGACCCACCATCATGGCCAACCCAGTGGCCAATGACATCAGTAATGATAGCCAAGCTAACATAATTGGGAAACACTATAACCCAGCAATAGTCAGGTGAGTAATTACTGTAATTTCAGGCAGGGGACAAGCACATTTGTTTCCCATGATACAACATTATTTCCTATTATTTGGTGCCACAATGTATAATGTGTTCTGTTATATGCTTTAAATCCAGCTGGTGATATTTCCACAAGAAGAATGTGACACTGCCAGTCAGCACGACTCCTCTCACAGCCAAAACATGTCGGCCTTTCGTCTGCACAGCGTCTGAAAATAGACATCGGCACTCCATGGAACTTTCGATGCGCACTTGGAGACATCACTTCCAGTAAAATATCACTGGGTTACCCCCTCCCCTTATGGTTTAACACCAATTTAGCACTATCTCTCTCTCTCCCCCCTCTATCTCTCTGTCTCCTTATTTCTCTCTCTCTGTCTCTCTCTCTCTCACACACACACACACACACAGAAATTCTGCATAATCAGCGGGGGCGACAAGAAAACGGCTTCAGCGGGGTGCCGTTCAGCCGACGCCTAGCCACCGGCGCGGCGAAATACCCAGTTTCCCCAGCGCCAGCGAATTCCTCCCAGAATGCTCGGCTCAGCAGCGCTCTGACAGCCACGGGGGGAGCGAGCGCGTGACCGTGCTATCAGCAACGCCCCTTAAGGACAGCTCGTTTCACACCCCGTCAATACGCTCGACGACGGAAAAACACTCGTTCGATAGGCCCCGCCCCCGAGACCAACAACATTCGCGTAACTGAGCGTAATGGAGACCTGCGTTGGAAGGCATGTCAGCGTAACAGATAAACCATTCACATTCCACTGGTGTGTCAAGCGAAGTTTAATTTCGCGTGAAGTTGAGTTAAAACAAGTGAAGTGTTGGGGAAAAAAAATGTAACTAATTGTCTTTTGGCCACATTCGTTTCTTTAGAACTCCATCCTGGATGGTACCTCACCCTAGTTTGTCCGGAGACACCCCCACAGAGAAATCCCACGGCCGTCCCTACCGACACTAATGTGCTTAGACATTAAGCCAAATGAAAGCTAATCTCCCCCATAGGACCTCTCACTACAGCTATAGTCTGCGAAATTGATTTATTTTCAGCCTGATCGGGTCTTGCTACATAGTTATAGCTAGTTCTATAACCATATAGTATATAGTATATAGTATCCAAACTGTGTGAAATTTTGCCATACCTACTCCAAATCCATCCCTCATAGTTCAATGTTTCGGTTCAGGGTAATCTTTAGACATTCTTGTTTACCCCATCCTATATTCTCTTGTCTCTTTCCGGCAAATTCTTCCTGCTATACACTCCCCACCCACCCCCCACCCCCACTCACTGACTCAATTCTGTCTCTGAAAGGCAATTTCCCTGTTGCTCTCTCTGTTCTTTGTTCTTTCTGCAGTTCACTACCTCTGTTACACGCTCTGCCTTTTTTCTTGCTCGCTCTCTCTCTCTCTCACACGCACACACACACAGGTACCAGTGGCTATTCCTGATTGGTCTGCCAATGTAAGGTTCCTGGCTGCCTGGGAGAGGAGGCCCAGTATACACAGGGCACTACATCTCACGCCCAATTTAGAAATAATGCACTGAGCACATGGTTAAAGTAAATCAAGAATGCACCATCTATCACCGCTCCGCTCACTGTATCATGCGTTCACTCCAACTATAACTGTCAATCAATAAAATTAACACTTAGGAATGGCATACAGTAGACCCAAAGCCCGTCACAGCCTGGTACACAAGGTTCACACAGTAACATCAGTGTTGATGCGGTAATGAACCAGCGCCAGGTGGGAAATGACCAGGAATGAGGGGATGGGGGGGGGGGGGGGGGGGTGTCAGATTGAAATTGTGTTTCCCACTGGGGGAGAGCACTGGACCGGGAAATGGATGACATCGTTGGCTGTGGGGAAGGTCAAAGGCGCAAGCAAAAATAAGTTCCAATCTACCTCATATACAATACCCCCCCCCCCAACCCACTTACTGTACACCCATACCAAAGTCAGTTTAGGGATGCGCATTAAGGAACTGTGGGATAGGAGGAGACCACTAATATGGAGGCCAAAATTTTCGATAAATAATTTACTCATATGTGCAGCAGGCCAAAAATAATAAAAGCACACACGTCAGGAATTACGTGTTTGAAAAGCAAAGACATTAGCGTTGCACAACGGGAGGGATAGACCACCGAAACAAATCTGGTTTGGAACTACAGACACAAAGGTTAAATGTCAGAGGTCACAGGTCCAGAGTGCAAAGGAAAGGTTTAATAGCTTTTGTTTTAGCTGAGAGACATACACCCAAAATAATGAGAACGAGGGGCGAAAAGGATGCACTAATGACAATGACAAACACTATTAACATATTCACTCACAAACTAATTATACCCCATTGTTCTGTATAATAATTATCCCAATTATAAAAGGTTTTTGCTATTCCTTACATTACATTACAGGCATTTAGCAGACGCTCTTATCCAGAGCGACTTACACAACTTTTACATAGCATTTTACATTGTATCCATTTATACAGCTGGATATGTACTGAAGCAATTCAGGTTAAGTACCTTGCTCAAGGGTACAACTGCAGTGTCCTACCCAGGAATCGAACCTATGACCTTTTGGTTACAAGCCCAGTTCCTTACTCACTGTGCTACACTGCCGCCCCTGTCCTTAGTTTTTCACCTAGCGCATGTCTTACCAGTTTATGTTGACTGCGTATAAATTATGTCTCCTGCTCAATGTGTTGTCATATCTTTCAGAACTTATTATGATCTGTGAGTCTCAGAGGCACATCTTGTGTCTTGAAACCTTTTCTGCTCTGCCTAAATACACAGGCTGCCGGCCAGGTTAGTGAAAAAGCTTCTAGCCTTGACAAAAAAACAGAAGGAAGAAGAAATGGCTACAATTCACTGTAATAAAATGAGTCATTAGCGCATTGCTTTGTCCTGTAAGCTTTTTTGGTTCTTGCCCAGAATTGCCCTTAAGGACATTCAGCATGGGATGCTTGTGCTTCTCACCGCTTTTTTGGCATTAGAAACCGAACCCGTGAATAGAAGGGTTAGAAATGACCTGCCACAGTGATAATGGAATTTAAGGAACTCTTGGTGCTGTGATGCCTTAGCGGAAAATGAACACAATATCCTTTCTGGAACAGCGTAGGTTTCTGAAAATAGGCTGGGCTAGGCTTACATCTGCAGGAAAAAGGTGATAGATGCATTATTGACTTTTTTTTAGATTTTCTTTGATGGGGATAATATGAATGAATAGACATAAATATAAGTTGAACGTGGTCCCATGTAAGGAACCGCAAACAATAAGAAGGGGCTGAGAGAAATGAGATGTAGCCACCCCCAAAAACAATTAAAGTGATGAATACAATGGGCCAGGGGATTGGGAGACAGCTTTGTAAATGGAGGCGGATTAAGAATAATTGCTATTTGGCACGATAAGCTCACATCCCTGCAGTGGATTGAGGGGAAGTGGGGGGGGGGGGGGGGGGGGAGCAGGGAAATGGGGTGACACAGGAGGAGAGAGGGGAGAAGAACATTAACGGAGGAGAAAGAGGCGCACACAGAAGGAGGATGAGATACGGAGGACAGAGGTGAAGAACAAAGGCTGGAGGCGAGAGGGAAGAGAAAAGGGGGCGGGCAGATAATTTAGGCTTTTTTATTTTCCTTTTCTTAATTTAAGGCACGCTGTGATCTCACCGTCCCCAAGTTTAGCTTTGAGCAGGGGAGAGAGAGAATGGTGGGAGAGAGGTGAAAGGAGAAAAGAACAGAGAGAGAGAGTGAGAGAGAGTGGGAAGAGCATAAGAACACAAGAGGAAGAGAGAGTGAGTGTGCAATAGAGTAAGATGGAGAAAAAAGTAAAGGAAAGAGAGAGGGAGAAGGGGAGGGGGAGAGAGAGAGAAAGAGAGACAGATTAAGACAGAGAGAAAAATGCAGAGTGGGAAGAGTGGAAGAAGGCAGAGGTATAGGGAGGAAAGATAGAGATAGAGAGAGAGAGAGAGAGAGATAGAGAGAGAGAGAGAGAGAGGGATAGGCCAAGGTATGAGAGCCAAAGGAGAAGCAGAGATCATATGGAATGTATTAAGGGGGTATTAAGGAGCACCATAGGGGGCAGGGGCAGGAGAGCGGGAGGGAGGCGGAGCTTAAAGTTTCCCGGGGAACGGGGATCACAGGACCAACACGGTGAATGAGGGAGAGGTGAATGAACAGAGTGAATGATGCTGGGAGGGAGGGTGGAGTAAGATGGAGGAGCAGAAGCCAGGGTTTTGAGAAAGACTTCGGGGGGTCCACTCTACCTCCCCCCTCTACCCCCCCCCCCCCCCCCCCCCCCCCCCCCCCCGCCATCCCGAAGGTCTGAATGATTTATCAAAGTGACGAGACGGAGAGGAGGGGGAAGCCAAGCGAAGGCTGATTAGGGGGAGGGGGGTGGTCGGGGGGGGGGGGGCACAAGCGCTCCTCGATTATTTATTACTCTGGAGAAGGGGAGAGAGGGACCACGGCTGAAACAGGAGAGGGAGAGAGCGGGGGAACTATTTTTATCGACCGTTCTTGTTCTTCTGCCTACTTTAAAGTGGTCACCCCCATAACTGGTTAGCGGCAACGTGAGTGCAGGAGAGACTCCGCGCTGTCGGAAAGGGCCCTCCACACTAGGGCCCCCCCCGTGGGCCCCCCCCCCCCCCCGAAAGTGGCAGTCTGAGAGATTAAAACTTTGAACAAGCGTTGGCCTGGATGCGCCAGGCATCTATAAAAATGCCTGGCAAGGGCCATTAACTTGATGGGTGCTCAGTGTCTGACTACGTACCGCGGGTTCCCATTTTAAATAGTGAGCTTTCATCGACTTTCCCCATCAAACCGAAAATGAATTTCAGGCTCAGATCAGACGTACCGCAAAGATAAAATTGAAAAGGTAAGCCACCCACCATTATTCAAAGAACACCCCACGGGACACTTTTTATTGAAGATCAGATAGCCCCTACATTATTTTGATGGGGTTTTATCAAATGAAGACCTGGGGAAGATTCCAGATGAACCCAGCTGTTAAAAAAAAAAAAAAAAAGTTTTCATCAAAGAGGCAGCTATTTAGGCTATCTAACTTTGTGATTTATAACTTAAGGTTTAGTGGAACCACGGTCTGGTAACAAATCTTGGCTATAGCACGGCAAGGCAAATAAGGTCAATAAGGTTGCCCAGGGAGGGAGGGTTTTGAATAGTGCGAAATTGTCACGATCACGCAAGAGTGACTCATCCACTCAATCTGGTACCTGCAGTCTATCCGTCCCAACTGCTACTTAAATGTGCTCTTCTTGTGTAAGGCCTGTTTAGCTCAGCTAGTGGACTGCATGATGAGAAAGCATGGTAGCTGGCAGCGCACCCTCTAGCGGAAAGTGTAACGTGACATGACATGACATGATATAAGATAATGACGGGAACAGGCCATTCAGCCCAACGATGCTCGCCATTTTCCAAACTAAATCGGTTGTCTGTGCTCTCCTGTACGGACGGAGGATGATGTGGTGAACGTGACTGGCCGTAAGCAAACAATCATGGCTTAAAGGTGGCTAAGAAAGACAGGGTGAGTCAGGTGGCACAGGCCGCAGAGTGGCTGACTCTTGAGTCATCTGTGTGGGCAGGGGATCGGTCCCTGCCGTGGCCCCCCTCTGAGCTGTCATTGCTTCTCCATTTCAGTAAAAAAAGAGCAGAACAGGAGGACAGGCCTGTCAGCTCTCATTTTTAATAGAAATCAACAAAAAAAGACAAGTGAACCTGGAGCTGTTCTTCAGGTATATATATATACTCTCTGTCACTATGACTTTCCTGTCATAAGCCATCCCTCCATATTTCTGTGCCATTCTGCCATTCCACATTTCAACAACCTCATCAGGCCAGTGCAGTATTTTCCTTGGACACCAAGCCAGTTATAACAAGCTGCCCCTGTAATAGATATGGAGATCCCTTATAAAGCTAATCTCATAAGACTACAATAAGAACACTTCTATTGTTTGGATTCCTTATTTCTATTGAACTGGTGAAATTGTTACTGCTGTTCATACAATCTGTCTATAGAGATATGAAGATATGATGAAATTACCATTACCTGGAAGCCATGTTTAATGCATGCTTTTTAAAATAGTAGCTTGCTGGTCCGTAGGTTTCTAGCTTGGTACTATTGGCAGCGATGTGCGCTGGAACTGAACAAACAGCACGCTTTCTGGCACAACATGCGCGTGCTACGCTACCGACACCAACCGTCTAGCACCTAGCGGGTGGGCGGCTGATGCAACAGCAGGTTGCACCGCGCTTAGCAACAAATCTGAGCAGACGAGCTGAGCCGCACCCGATTGGCCTTAGTGGATTATTTGCACCTCACTCTAATGCTCTTCCAGACCGTCAGCCATTAGCGTTGAGGCTGATTGGGAATAGCACATGGGATTGCCATGGGCAACGGCGCACCGTTAAGGGTGTTTGGCCTGTGCGCGCGGTGGCTGAGCGGATGGTTATTTTGGTATGGCGTCTATCACGCCCGCGGGGTCTGTACTTGTTGTGTTCGGCCTTAAATAACGAAGCCGCGCCCTTGTCAGAAGCGCTCCTCTGCCGGCGTGACACAGCCCATCTCCTCGGCCGTGAATCTGGAGACGGGGCCGTTCAAATATTTAAAAGGCAAACATTTAAAATTGATGCCCCCCCCCCCCCCGGTTTCGGCTGTCTGAACAAGGAGGGGTAGGGTCATCACTCTGAGCCACTGCTGCTGGCTGGTTTTTGCGATTGGGAGTGTGTGTGTGTGTGTGTGTGTGTGTTTATGTGTGTACATGCATGTGCACGTATTTGTGTGTGCGTGTGTGCACACGTTGGTGCATGTGTATATATGTTTGTGCTGTTCCTCTCATTCTGTGAATGTAACCCTGTATTTAGGAAGTACTACACTGAAAAAAAATGAAAGCTTGAACACATTGCCCAGGAGCAGAGAAAAACTGCCAACTTTTCCATGGTAGCTGTAGAAGATTATCCAGGCAGGGTTTCATGAAAAAAAAGGTAGAATTTATTTACTTTTTTACTTCCACTTGGCTCCCCCTCATTGATGCAGAGAAAATAAGTGACGCTTCAGAGGTCAATGGACGATCTCCACATTCAACTGCCTCCCAAATTCACAAAACATGCCTCCTCGTTCACTGCTTCACTAGCATTCTCACCTCTTTCTCGCTCTCTTTCTCACCCCTGCTCTCCTGACATCCAACTCCTGATAAATGACCATCGCTGGCACAGGAGTCCCACTGTTAAAGCGTTTGTTGCTAGCTGGAGCTCAGCCCCAGCTGTCCTGTAGAGACAGCCTGTCAGGGTGTGATGGGTAGAGGCCAATCTTACAAACACGCGAGGCAAGGCCCCCCGCGGGGTGAGTTTTAGGAGTTTTGGGTAACGTGATGACAGTGGAATTGGTCAGAATGGCCCAACGGGGGGCCCCCACCAGTCTCTTAAAATCACCCCTGGAGACGGGACAGAAAAGCCCTCACTGATGACTCATCTCACCGAGATCCGAAAGGGAGGGGCAAACCGGGAAGAGGCGAGACTGGACAGACCGGAAAGGCGGAGAAAGGGAGGGTAGAAAAGGAGGAGAGAGAGGGAGGAAGAAGAGGAGGAGGGTAGAGCCCTTGCGCTACTCCCGCACAAAGCCTTTCAAAGCCGCGTGAAAAAATACAACGCGAGTGAAACGCTGAAGGTGTTGCTAGGCGCAGTAAGTGCTGGCCCAGCACCGCCATAGACCGGAGCGCTCCGACCGCCTTCCACATCAATACCGGTTAATTTCCCCCCCGTCTCAGTGATAATGGGGTTTTTAGCGAGGCGTCAAATGAGCTTAGGTCTTCTCCGAACCGCTGTTCGGCGCGATCGGCTGGGCGCTGGCTCAATCCCGGGATGAACGCGGAGGAGATGGATGAGGGCAGCGGATGCTGAAACACGAGCGGCTTTTGCAGCCGTCTGCCTGCATGGCTTAGTGAGCACAATATCCGTACATATTTCATATCTGAAGGCCCCATACATACATACAACTATGAAAACACACACACACACACGCACACATGCATATAAACACATACATACACATACATTCATGCTTAAACAAACATACATTAGCACATACACACACACAAAATGTGACGAATATTGTTTATCCCTTAGATACACTACATGGCCAAAGGTATGTGGACACCTGACATCCAACATCTCATCCAAAATTACAGGCATTAATATGGAGCTGGTCCACCCTTTGCTGCTGTAACAACCTCCACTCTTCTGGGAAAGATTTATACTAGATGTTCGAGCATTGCTGCAGGGATTTCTTGCCATTTAGCCAGAATGGCATTAGTGAGGTTGGGCAATGATTGGGCGATTAGGCCTGGCTCACAGTTGATCCAAATGCTCCCAAAGGTGTTGGGTGGGGTTGAGGGCAAGGCTCTCGACAAAATCATTTCTATATGAACCTCGCTGCGTGCCCGGGGGCATTGTCATACTGAAACAGGAATGGGCCTTCCCCAAACTGTCACCACAAAGTCGGAAGCACAGAATTGTCTAGAATGTCATTGCATTAAGATATACCTTCACTGGAACTAAGGGGCCTAGCCCAAACCATTAAAAACAGCCCCAGGCCAAGGGTTGTCCAGTTACCTTTGGCTACGTGGTGTATATCCAGAGATATTGTGCCCCCCTGGGTGGCTTGGCATCTGATAAGTGGACACTTGTGTAAACATGTGCATATCTATGTACTTATCTGTACATGTATGTGTTTGTGTGTCTCTTAATTATACTGCCTATACTAATTATAGTACAGATAGTGTTCCAATGAAAATGGATTGTCAAAAATGTAATTAAGAAGAGTAATCCCATTCTCACTTTTAATTACACACACACATATATAATAGTGTTTGCTAGCTGATTCATTAACATTTCTGTATTGCTTGTCCTCGATCTGAATAAATGAGGATCACATAGCCCGGCATTGCAGATAAATTCCATTTTAACAAATTAGGTTTAAATTAAAGCAATTAGACCATAAAATAAATTTTAAAACAAGTGGTGATATCAGCACAGCAAACATAGCACCTGAAAGATGAATTTATTCTGTAGCACAGACTCCCATTTTTCTCAACACTGCCATCTCGTGGGATATTAAAGCATACACACATAGCAATCCTGCAGCACATCTCTGTATCTCTGTATCTCATATAGACACAGTTGTATGAATATACTTATATGTATGTATGCACTTGTGCAATATATATCTGTTCGTAACAGATTCAAAGTTATTACGGTCAGACTCTACGCCGGATCTTTAATGTAAAGTGCTCTCTGGAAGTGACACTGAGGAAGGTTCTGTGTACTGAGCTTATTAATGATAATAGATTGTTCTGGAGAAATGAACACTTTCCCTTTGTAAAGCTTGACTCTGTGGCAGCCCCCCTCTCTTCTCCATTCTCCCAGCACCCCCCCCCCCCCCCAGTAGTCGCCCTCCTCCTCTTCCTCCTCTCCCTCCATCCTCCCAACACTGCCCCCCTTCAGTAGTCGTCCTCCTCCTCTTCCTCCTCTCCCTCCATCCTCCCAGCGCCCCCCCCCCACCCTGAGTAGTTGTCCTCCTCCTCTTCCTCCTCTCCCTCCATCCTCCCAGCGCCCACCCCCCCCCCCCTCAGTAGTCGTCCTCCTCCTCTTCCTCCTCGCCCTCCAGCTCCTCGGCCTCCTCCTCGGCTGCCCGGCGCTCCTCCAGGGCGGCCTGCAGGGCCTGCTCCTCCTCCAGGCTGGGGTCCAGCGCCTCCGTGATCTCCTCCCCGCTCGGGTACTCGCGCTGGGGCGCCGGGGGCACGGGAGGGGTGTACCCGTCACCCGAAAACTTCATACCCCAGCCGATGTATATGTTCTCAAACTTCCTGCGTGACAACAGAGCAGAGGGAAGACGTTGATGATGTCACTGTATGCAGACCATGTGGACAACTGTACATGTATAGTGTGTGGGAATACAGTTATCTAACTAGGCATAGAGATTACTGTATTTACGGTTTATTAATTTTTTGTACGTTAAAATAAATTCTGTTAAAGACCTCCACTAAAATTTCCCTTGTGATAGTCATTAAAAATAATGCTTCAGACCAATGTTTTCAAAGAAAGAACCATAGCAGTGTTTAGCTGTACATGCGCACACCAGTGCCATAGCAAGAAAGTCATTTTAGGGGGGGGAGGAGTCAGGGTTGGGTACAATGGTTTCTCCAGTGGGCGTGAAGGTCACGGTGAAAGATTATTCCACAATTTTCTAAGTGCATTTGTATTTTTTTTTTTTAGGGGGGGGGGGGGCGGTCGACATTCTTCACAGGAAACATCCACATATTTCATGCAAATCCAGGGGTTCAAACCCAACTCCCCCTGGCTTAATTTCCCTTAACAGTAAAAGCAGATTTCTCAAAGCTAAAGCACATCAAAGCAAACCGGTTCCCATCGCTTTCTCCTGAAACAACCGCAGCCACACGGGTTTGAGAGCGCAGACGCGTGAGCCGTGTCCCCAGAGTGAGTCGCCGAAGAGAACAGACGGACGGGTCGGTCGCCTTACTTCCCCGTGGCGTAGGCGTAGGCCCCGGGCCACAGGTTCGAGCGCAGCACAGCGATGGCGAACTGGGGAATGAGGGCGGACGACATCTTGGCGCTCCAGGGAGGGGTGTTATCGATCTCTGGGACACACGGACATACAGTCAAACTGAGCCGAGTGAGGAAATACATCAATCACAGACAGTTTTTCAGAACAGCTTTGGCTAGGCAAGCCTGGTCTTAGAGTGCCAGAGACGTTTCTGTTTTTATTTATTATTTATTATTTATTTATTTATTGGATATCGTACTTTTCATGCATTGCATTCAAAATGCTATTTGCTTCACCTGAATCCCTAACTACAAATAAAGAAAATTATTAGACCCTAAAGAAGGCAGTTAACCAGCTGTCTGCCACTCAGACTGAATATGCAGGCTCAGGCTCTTAATAAGGTCTTGATCAAACTGGGCAGCCATGCCAGGATGGAACAATAGAACAGAAAGGTCTGTGACACTCTGGGATCAGGTTGCCTACCCCCTGCCCTGCGGGATGGGGGGGCAGGAGGACTCACCTGCATCCTCAGAGAGCGGGGTGAGCAGGGGGGGCCCCACCTCCGGCTCCGGCTCGTCCGGCTCCTCCTCTTTCTCCTCCTCGTCTCCCTCTTCCTCCAAGTCCTCGTCTGCCTTTTCGGCCAGGTTCACCCACACACAGCGGCCCTGACAGAGAGAGATGAGTGAACTGTTACCACGAGCACACAAGGACCCAGAAACACACTGGGATTGGACCTCTTTCCCCTTTAACCCTGAAAGGAGTAAGATCACAAATACGTGATTAGAATGTTCTTAACCAAACATTCTAATGCTGATGTAACAATCACTACTGATAATTGAAAGCAATGGAGTTCTAGAACAGTGACTTTGAATTTTGAAAAAACATTCTAAAAAAACCTACTCTTCAAAGGACTCAGCAAATATGGTATTAACGTTTTTTTATTTGTACTTTGATATAGTAACAGTGAGAGAGACAGAGAGAGGGATAGAAGAAGAAATAGAAATATAGTGAGAGAAAGAGGGAAGCAGACAGAGAGAGACAGAGAGAGAGAGAGAGAGAGAGAGAGACAAAGAGAGAGAGAGAGAGGTTTAATATGTCCGCTCAGTGCTTCTCAGGGCTCTCCTCCAGACCCCGCCCACCTGTTGCAGAATGTGCTGGACGTGATGCACCCAGTTGGCCAGGGACTCCACCATCTCCGGGACGGGAACGCCCTCGAACTCGGGGTTCTCCTCGAAGCTGTCCCGCGCCGTCTCCTCCTCCTCCTCGCCCTCCTCCTCCCCGAACTGGTAGAAGCCCAGGGGGCTGACCTGGGTGCCGGCCGAGATGCGGGCCACCTGGGCCCGCAGGTAGGTGGTCTCGTTGCCGGGGAAGGGCGGGTAGCTGACGACGGGGGCGTCCAGGTCCCCGGTGAAGAAGCGGCGGATCTGGCGGGCGGCGGTGATTTGGGCCGGGGTGACGGGGGGCAGCCGCACCCACGGCAGGCCCGGCTCGCGGCACACGAAGTAGGTGAACTTGTTCACTCCGGTGCGGTTCTCCTCCTTGGGCACCGCAGGGGGCGGCTTGTAGGTGGATTCGGGGAGAGGGTCGATCTGGAAAAGCAGGGGAAACAGTCGCACACAACACAAACACACCAGCGTCGTCACGCTACAGCAACATCCAGCCTTAACCCCAGCATTGGAGTACAGTTCATTTGAATTCAGCCAATTCACACAATTATATTGCTTAAATAAATTCAGTGAAAATAGAATACTAATAGAACACTACAAGAAAATTATAATTGATAAATTCCCAACAGGGAAATAAATGAAAACTACTGCTCCAATGATGATGTCAACTATGTGGTGACCAGCTATAACTGTAATTGTCTTCATTATCACTGTAAAATCAATCTAGCAGTTGTAGGGACACTGTAAAACACTGTCAGTACAGACTGTGCTATCCACCCCATCATGTGGGAGCAATTCGGTGTTCTCTGTACAATAGCTTCAGAAGAGCAGTGCACAGCAGACGAGTTCCGTTCTTTCGAGACCCACCGCCTCTTCCGCCTCCTCCTCGTCGTCGTCCTTGGAGCCTCCCTCCTTCTCTTCCTCGTCCGCCCCTTCCTCCTGCGGGCTGTCCTCCTCCTCTTCCTCCCCCTCTCGGAAATCCACCTCCGCCACCAGGTAGTTGGCCCGCGTCCCGAGGATCTTCCCCCAGAAGCGGCAGCTCTGGAGGGGCTGTGAGTCCACCAGCTGCTTGAGGGCCAGGTGGACCCTCTGCATCTCCTCCCTGGCCAGCCCCACCCCGGCCTGCTCCAGGAAGAAGCTCTGCTCGGCCAGGTTTGGAAGGGGCGTCTCCACCTAGGGGGACCACACTGGGTATTTATCTTTTCATCTTACTGCACAGAAACTTAAAAATACAGCTTCAGCAGTGGATTAAGCAGACTAGCTTGCAGGGGTGGAATCACTTCTATAATAATAATAATAGTACATTTATATAGCTCTTATCTAAATGAAAGTTACAAAGTGCTTCACAGAAAAAAACATTTAAAACAATGAACACATAAAATATTAAGAATATTTTAGGACAAATGAGAAATGAACAACAATAATAAATGTACATTTATTAAAAATAAAAAATATATATATATTTAAACTAGAAATGCGTACAGGATGTTACAGACGCACAAAAACAAATAAATAAAACGAAATCTTAATTTGCGAGAGCCCTCACCAGCTCTTCCTCCGGCTCGACCTCGTCTCCGCCCCCCCGGGTGAAGAGCGTCTTCTGCTGCTCCGCCAGAACCTGGACGGCGGGTACGGGGGGCGTGTCCCGCAGTGTGCTCTGTTTGTCCCGCATCCCTGCCCGCTTCACCTCCAGGCTCATGTCCTCAATGATATCGACCGCGTTTTCCGGACGCTCGTCCATCACCTTGCAAAGTACGCGGACCAGGTGGTCGTAGCTGACGGGTGTGAGGACAGATTGGGAAGCTTAATTCTCATCACAGTCAATGGACATCTTCAAATCTGACACAGGTTCAGTGAGCTATGGAACAACTGTTGCCACATTAACGCGTTAACGGTTTATCTAGGGGGATTCAAAGTTGCTCAAACTAAGCCAAAATAATTTCAAAGAAACAGCTCGTGAAGTAGAAAAGTTAATTGTCAATGTAGGACGTGTAAAGTAGGCCTAACAATAATATGCTGTTACTTTTCAAAATAATGACTGCGCTGATTTAACTAACGTGAATTGACTTAAAGCCTGGCACCGTTTATGGGCAGATGGCTGATATAGTGAACTGAAGCACGATGACCTTTAGGAAACACGAGGGTAAACTTGAATACTGTGCAATTCAGCACCAGACAGCACTGCTTCAGGTAGAGTTTCGCTGATACAAAATTAAGGTACAAATATGTATTTTAGTTCACAAGACATTGACTTTGCTAATTTAACCAAAATAAGTAATAGTCATCCCATTGTTGTTGGTAACGTAGATGCGGTTACTCACAGGTTGAGGTTTGACTTCGGGCTGTTCTTCAGCATGAAGGCTTTGAAACAAATCGCCGCCTGTTCCGTGGGATTGTGCGGCACGTCCTCTGACTGCTCCATCCTTTGCTTTTCTTGGCGATCTCTAAAAAGTTTATTGGTTTTTCCTAACTGACGTTAAATAATTTGGAAGGTAAACAACTAACTTAGCTCGTTCAGCCACCCAACATGTGAACATGCCAATTAACGTTAAGTCGCTAACAAGCACGCTAAAGAAGGACCGCCCTACCTCGATCGTTATAAATATCTAATTTGGTAGCTATGGTTTAATAGCGTTAGTTTACAGCGTTTCTGTGCGCGTTATCTGGATAGTTAACCACTTTATTTCAGTGAGCTTGCAGATCGTTTCTTGGCGTTACAGACGTCCATGAGCGCTGTTTCTCTTGCAGTGGTAGTTAGGGCAAACAAAGCGGTTGCTATGTGGCAGGAGCGCAGGTCGTGCTTCGTGGATTGGCCACTTAAAAGACGGTGACCAGCGTGTTCAGTGGGAAGCGATATGTGGACACAGCGTCGGGACGAGTGATAATATTTAACGAATAGCACCGCATGCATAATATCACCGAGCCCGCATCTTGACGCATATTATTACCTTCCCGTCGTTTCTCATTATTATTTAGTGATTTTCGAAGCTTCTAAAACAGCGATGAACGGAGCTGGCGATTGTTAATAATCAAAGCGAGGGTTTATAATCAAAATACGCGCTTAGCAAATCTCCATCTTTGATACTAGTAAACGAATAACTCCACGAATTTAGTGATAAAAGTGTTTCTTTCAGGAGCAAAACTCTAAAGAGCATTATGCATACGTCAACTAAGCCGTCATTGAAACTCAAATCCACATAATTAGTCCCGTTTATCCTTACATAGCTGTATTACATGAGATTATTTGAATGTTATGTTGTGTGTGTGTTTTTCTGTTGTGTTTTGCAATGCAACATTTCCTTGACAAAGCAATGAGGTATTGCAGTTTAAAACAAAATAATTTGCTTCAGCTTCATACCAGCTGTATAGACAGGTGAAAAACTTTTACTAAAAATGCAAGCATCTCTAAACAAGGGTGTCTAATAATAAAAATCACAAATTCAAAAAGGATATTAAATTTCCTTTAATTCTCTTTCAAAGAATGCCTTTTGTTCCAAGCAATCAGTCAACTTCTTCCTCCAAGACAAAATACAAACCTAGAAATCTAGAAAGTTACCTCTCAGCTTTCTCTGATACACAAGGGAGTTTTATGACATTACTTATTTTAGTTTTCTAAAAAAGAAAAGCGTGTTTCCCCATGACTTGAATTTCTGCAGCTCGTCCTTATTCCAGATCTTCAGCAGCTCAATCTTTGTGGACTCCACACACGCCAGTGTATCCTTTTTCCTTTTCTCCACCCTTTGCGACGCTAAAGCTACTCGGTACTGTCCTCAGGCGATCATTCTGGATCGCCAGCCTCAGTCTCTGCCTCCACGTTACTCTCTTCCATGGGCTCTTTCGATTGGTCGGCTTCCTCAGGAGGCTCTGCTACACCCTCTTCCATTGGCTCATCAGCCTTCTCCACGGGGGAGGGGGCGGAGATCTCCTCGGGTTCCACCGATTCCTCCTGGTGAAGGAAGCATTCGCTTTTATTTAGTTCACATTTTCTCTGCTTGCATTCCTCATTTTCTGAAAGAAGGCCGGCAGTTTAACACACGCCCCTCTGCTTACCTGCGTGACGGCTTCAGTGGGGTTGTCTTGGGCAGCGACAGGGGCGGGCTCTCCTTGCTCCATTGGCTCCTCCTCCTCCTCCTCCTCTTCCGGATTAGCTGGATATGGCTGCTGGGGTTGGGGTTGGGGTTGGGGTTGGGGCTCAGGGGTGGTGGCCTGCAACACCGGGGCAGGTTCCACTGCAGGGGGCGGGGCGGGCACTGGCACTGGCACTGACACGGGCACAGGCACTGGCACGGGCACGGGCACAGGCACAGGCACAGGCACAGGCACTGGCGCTACGCTAGGCGGCTCCATCTGAAGCGCAGGGGGGAGAGAAGAACGATTACAGAGGCCGAGAATAACAAAATGGTTCTGACAGGTGCGATACGGCAGTGTCTGCTGCTGTACTCATAAGCAGCTGAAACGGAGCGGACCCCGACCTTACTGCATGCGTTTGGGGAGCACCCCCCCGACTTTCTCACCTCCCGTTCCTCTGGCTCGACGACCTCCGGCTCCTGCCTGGTGTTGGCCTCCAGCACCGCCATGACGGAGGCGGGGATGTGGGCTTGCTGGAGGAGCAGGAGGAGGGAGGGAAAGAGTGAGAGACCAGTCTTAGAGAAAGACACTGTGAATGAGCCAGCTCTAATTCTGGGCGACGGACAGAGTCGCATTTATGATGATGAGACTGTTAGAGCACGCCAGAGAGCAAGTGCACAGCTAGTACTTTTTAATTCGTAATTAGGCCCCAGCTTATTCCGTTAGGATGATGACGTTGATGTTACTGCTTATTATTATTATAATATTTATTATTACTACTTTTAATTATTTTATTGACTGTGTTTTTTGTATGCTTTAGCAATACAATGCATTGTGCTCGTCAACGTAATGAAGCAGATTTGAAAATGGCTGTGCATTGGGGACAGTTAGACGAGTTGAAGAACAGTTAGACCGAGAACACTGCTCAAGACTCAGGCCTGCATTCACAAAGTGCTTCTGAGTGGGAACCCTGATCTAGGATCAGTCAGCCCTTGACCGCATCAGAACCTCATCCATTTACAGCCAAGAGGCTGAACTGATCCTAGACCAGCTCTCGTACTCCGAGGTGCTGTGTGAATACGGGCCTCAGACTCATCTCAGCCAGCTGTAGAGACGCGGTGTGGGGAGCAGGAGGAGGAGGAGGGGTGCGGACGGCAGGCCGCAGGGCCGAGAGCGGGTCTTTTTTCGGGGGGGGGGGGTACCTGGTGGGGGGTGAAGGAGTGCACGTGCTGCAGCAGCGGCTCCCTCATCTCGGGGCAGCGCTCGAACACGCTGCTCAGCTGGGGCGGGGGCAGCTGCAGCAGGACGGTGAAGGACTGCGGCTTGGTGCGCTGGCAGCACTTGACGAACCCCTCCCACACCTTGGGGTACTTCCACACCTGCAGGCCGGGGGCACAGAGAGCCGCCTCTTACCAAAAAACACTTCCATCACCCAGCTGGGCGCTACATGCTAGCAGGTTTGATTAGCATGGTTTAGGGCCTGAGGATAGGATATGGGCTTACATAACCTCTGAAGCTGACCAAAATATAAGGAACACTCATTTGTTTTCAAATGTGATGTGACCCCAGACATTGAAAGGGAGCGGGGTTAGCATGATGCTGAAGAAAGCAAATAGCCTGAGTGTGTGTGTGTGTGTGTGTGTGCGCATGTGTGTGAGGGGATGAAGTGGAGCAGCTTGTTCCTGAGTTCTTGCTTGTGCTTGAGTATGTATGTGTGTGTGTGTGCGTGCATGAGTGTGTGAGGATTAGGTGACATAGAATGTTCCTGACTTTCAGCTTGGGCATTCAGAAGTGTGTACGTGCGTCAGTGCGCGCCCTTGCGTGCGTACGGACGGGGCCGCGGCCGCTGACCTGCTTGGGGATGAGGCGGGCCAGGACGTTCATGACGAAGCCGCCCAGCCGCGGGTACATGGTGAGGGACTGGATGACGGTGCGCATGAGCAGCATGGGCAGGGGGCTCTGCTCCATCAGCTGCTGCATCACCACCGCCAGCACCTCCGACGTGTACACGTTCTTCTCCCCGAAGCACAGGTTCGTGGCTGCAGACACACACACACACACACCGAGGTGAGAACTCACAGAGCACTGCAGGGCTTCGCATTTATAACCTGGGTCCTGTGATGTCACAATGGGAACTATGACGGAAGCAGTGGGCGGAGAGGGAAAAGGGGGCGGCCAATGGGAGTGCACGGTTACCCTTGATGATGGACTTCATGTCGCACTTGGTGGAGTCGATGTTGTGCAGGGCGACCAGGAGCTCCCCGGGGGTGAGGGGAGACATGGAGGAGCTGCCCTCACCTGTGGGGAGGAGAGAGGAGGTGGGGAGGGGAGAGGAGGTGGGTGGGGGGACTGTGGCATTACCTCCTCACGCTGCATGGACTGGTCTTTAGCTCATATAACAGCACTTAACACAGAACACACGCAGTAGCCAAAACATACACAGCTACACCACACAAACAGATGTCCACATTTCACATTTATACCTAACATCATTGCCCTTTTAAAATAATATATTTTTATTCTGTTACAGACAGAGAGACACACAGACAGACGCACACACCCTTACATGCCATTTTCACTGAACTGAAAACGTTCTGCATATTTAACGTGTTAATAAAAGCTATCGCCTCCGGCCGTTGGAAGACATCGTGCCCTTACTGTGCTGCGTGCCCAGCAGGCGGTTGAAGACTTCCTTCACCACGATGGGGTTGAGTTTGATGAGTTTGGGCAGGGCCTGGATCACCTCTTTCTGCACAGACGACAGGAGCGAGCAGACAGCGTCAGAGAAACGGTCCTTCCAGCAAAATTCCAGTCGAGCAAGGACTTAAAATAAGCTCAACCACCATGCAGACAGCAAGGGTAGCAGTTCCCAAGCTGGGTCGTGAGACAGCTTAAAATGGCTTATGTGGAAAAATTAACTTTCCGTACTTTACTACATATTATGGTCTTTCCACAGACAGACCATTTAAACACTGCACCAGTTACAGTTACAGTTACACATCTGAATTCCATGTCTAAAGATCTTTTAGGCAAAGTTGTGTGCTACAGACAGAAATTTGTTCAGTAAATGGGCTCAGAAGGTTGAGGGGCCACTGAGGGAGAGGCATAGAGGGTGAGGAACTGATCATGATACCACAGAGTTTCAGACTGATACAGACTGCAAAGGACAGTGGGATAGGAAGGGTGCAGGGCTCATCCTGACCTTCTCCAGTCCGTTGATGACGGGGATGAGGAACCGCACGTCCGGCACCCGCTTGTGGTACAGGTCCCTCACCCTCTCCACCAGCTCCGGAGAGGGAGGCACTGGAACACAACGCAGGCCGTCAAAACCACACACGCACACACACACACACATACACACACGCACACACAAAGTATTCTGGAGTGAGATTCTAATCTCAGTCCACACTGTCAATAGCACTGCAATGTAAACATGGTGTTCAAAGTCACACAGTCTGTGCTAGTGACCGGTAGGCCACGCCCCCTTCAGAACCCCAGTGTTGTCATATGGTGGGTGGGCGGGGCTTCACGCATGAGTGGCGGGTGAGGGCACGGCGCTGTACCTTTGTCTGTGAGGATGTGCAGGCAGCGGGTGACCAGAGTCTCCGCCCCCTTGGGACAGTTCTCCACCAGCAGGAGCAGGTCGGGAGAGTTCATCCCCATGCCCCGTATCTGCAGAGCAGAGAGCGAGCGTTCTTAAAAACACACACCTGCCTACTGTGCTCCTGCAGCAGGAGAGGAGATGTAACAGAGCTGAAACACACACAGGCGTCTCTACACTGCTAAGGGACAAAGACTGCAGGAAACACGCAACACAAACAAAACAGGAAGTGACAGAAGGAAAAGAATAAAAACACAACAGGAAGTGACACTAGGGAAAGGAAATGGAAACAGTGTTACATTTCCTCTTTATCGCCCCACTTTGTTTTACCACTGGGTCACATTGCGTAAGTTTGAGGAGGCGGAGTCAGGCGCAGGGAGGGGGAGGGGAAGGGGGAGAGGCGTACGGGCTGCTCGATGACGCGCAGCACGGTGCGCTTGATGTCGGCGATGGCCTCGGTGTAGACGGACGCCAGCTCGTGGACCAGCCTGTGGTTGAGCGGCAGGAGGGAGAGGTAGAGGTACAGGCACTGCCTCACGGTCTCCTCCGTCCAGGGAGACGCCACCTCTGCAGGGGAGGGAGGGAGAGAGAGGGAGACAGCAAGAGAGAGAGAGAGAGAGCCAGAAAGAGAGAGAGCATGAGAGAGAGAGAGACAAAGAGAGAGAGCAAAAGAGAGATACAGAGCGAGAGATAGACAGAAAGACAGAGAGAAAGAATAGTTAGAGAACAGAAAATAATTTTCCAGATTTGCCCCAATACGGTTCAATTAGGTTTTTTTCCTGTTTTTACTCTCTCAGGAAAATATCCACTGTAAACCACTGTGTGTCACAAAAATAAAGAGCGACTCTGATTGGTTGGTGAGTTGATTGACAGTAGATAGAGAAATGAGGAGACCCAGCAGGCCCTCACCTGTGTCCTTGTCGGCTCCGAAGAGCAGAGAGGGGGGGTTGGGGTGCACCAGCAGCTGCATGTAGTTGAGAGCGAACTTCTCGATGTAGTCCCTGAGCTGGTCCTTCTCGTACATGCGCTTGATGAAGGTCAGGGCGTTGGAGCGCACCTGGACACACGGACGTGGCAACGCAAAAGTTAAAGCGCTAAGTGTGCTCCAAGCACACCCCCTACAGGCCCAGCTACAGGGCTACTGCTGCTGCCTGCACTCACACAAGCAGTGGGCTTCCGCCTACATTTCCCATCATGCACAGGGGCCACATCGCTTCTCATCAGAACTCATACTGTTTCACCGATTACACCAAGAACACCAGTGCACAAGTGCTGTTAATACATTTATACAAACAACACGTCCTTTTTTCAATTAAAATAAACATATGCGAGAAACACTGTAAAAAAACAATCGACGCTACTGTGCCAATCAGGAAGAGAGGGACAAAGGGGAGAGAGAGAGAGGGGCGGGGAGCACAGTGGTGGCGGTGACCTTGTCCTTGTCGTGGGAGCTGAGGTCCAGCAGGACGTGCAGGTACTGGAACTGCCTGGAGGGGCGCTTCACGATCAGCTCCTTCAGCGTGGTCATGCCCAGGTACACCCGTGACTGCAACACAACGTGCCTGTGCTCAATGTGTGTGTGTGTGTGTGTGTGTGTGCGTATGAGCGTGTGTTTGTGTGTGTGTGTGTGTGTGTCTGTGTGTGCACGTGTGCATGTGCTAGTGTGTGTGTGTGTGCGCGTATGTGTGTACGCCGCAGAATGAAAGCCAGCCTGACCTCGTCCTCACAGTAGCGCCGAATCACTTCCAGAGCGGACTCTGTGATAAGAGGAGCCTCCAGCACCAGCTTAGTGAACAACCTGAGAGAAAGAAAGAGAGGGGAAAGGAGAGGGAGACAGATGGAGGGAGAGAGGAGGTGTGTGTGTGAGAGAGAGAGAGAGGCAGAGAGAGGGAGAGAAAAAGAGGGGAGACAGATGGAGAGAGTGAGACTCCAGGTCGCAGGGAGCGCAGCTATAAAGGGCGGGCTCCTCCCTCCCCTCCCTTGGCCCCTCCCTTCCTGGCCCCTCCCTTGGCCCCTCCCTCCCCTCCCTTCCCTCCCTAGCTCCTCCCTCCCCTCCCTTTGCCCCTCCCTCACCCGTCCCTCTGCTCGGGCTTCTCCTGCAGGCCGGACAGCAGGGTGATCAGGCAGTGGTCGTAGCTGTCCAGGCAGCCGTTGGGCAGCTGGCTGAGGTAGGCGTTGTACTCCTGGTACAGCAGGGAGAAGGCCAGGTCGCTGCGCAAGCGGATGTCCTCCAGGACGAAGGCCAGCACCTCGTCCTTCATCGCCCCCTCGAACTGCGTCACCAGGCGGGAGAGCAGCTTCACGCGGACCTGGGCGGGGCAGGGCGGGACGGGGGGCGTGGCACAGGCGTGTCAATCACGGAAGGAAACTCCCAATAAGGTCTCGCATAATGGCTAAAAGCAAAGCTGTTAATGTCTGCCTACTCAGGAATACTGCATTATTTAAAGAGCAGCTCTGATAGATTAGCAGGCAAGTATCCAGGCGAGCTTAGCGTTGCCTTGGCTCCAGGCCTGACTTACGTGGGCCATCCCACTCCGCGCGACGGCCTTCTCCGATTGGAGGATGCGTTTGACGGCCATGTTGGTCAGTTTCTCCATCTGGGCGTCCGCCAGGGGCTGCATCACGTCGGCCAATCGGAACACTTTCTTCCGCCCGCTTGCGCCGGGGGCTCTGGAAAGGGGGGGGCGGAGTCAGTTTATAAGTTTCGGACTCTCAGCTCTCACGGTATAACAACACAACAAACAGCCTTCTTGCGAACGTGTCCTTCTGTGTCGGCCATCTTGGAGACTCACTTGGTCTGCGTGGAGGGCAGGATGGGCTCAGGCATCCTCTTCACCATGGCGACCTGGGGGCTCTCCTCGGCGTCCTCCGATTGGCTCTTGCCCCCGTAGGCCCCCACCACGGAGATGGCCTGGCCCATGGACACGGACGACACCCTACGCTTGATGAGCAGGTCTTTGGAGGCGGACAGGGTCTCTGTCGCCGCCTCCAGCTCCGCCGCTTCCTTCCCAGCATCCTCCTCTCTCGCCTTGCACTGCTCCAGCCCTGAGGCGTGGAGGGTTTAGAAGATATTAGAGTATAATAATAATAATAATAACTAATAATAATGATATAAACAACAACAAAAAACAAAAACAATGCGGGACAAGCCTGGGTAACATGTGGCAGCCATTTTGTTCCAGAACATTCCCCACTCAAATTCTATACCGGCCCTGCCTCTGCTCCCCTCCTGCGGACCGCCTCACCTGGCCCAATCCCAGCGGAGGTCATCTGAGTGGCCATGAGGCGCGCCAAGTGTTTAATTTGGGCGTCGGTGCCGGCAGACTCCACCGGGGTGTAGGTGGCCTGGAAGGAGGCCGGCATGGCGTCGGGCAGGTAGACCATGCTGATCAGCACCTGGGTGCAGAGGGACCCCCGCGGTCACAGAGTTAGGCACAGGTAAAATTCAAACGCTTTGCCTGCACCAACAATTCACTTTTCCAAGCTCATGCAAAGATTTACTACTCTAAATTCAATAAAACATATAACCAACGATGCAATATCAAAACAGACTACATATCCCTGAAATGAACACAGTCTCAGGATTAGCTCAATGGGTACCAAACTCCTATAATCTACTCTTGTAATATATATAGTTCCTGGTCCAGGGTTAGTTCCCAAGTTCTTTGAAGAAGTCTGTCAGAGTTAATTTTCAAGACATTTAGTGCTAATAAAAGGTGTGTGATAATGTTTATTTCTACATCTAAGACCTTACAAAGATTTATTTAGGAGAGTGGTAACCTGCAGTAGCAAATGCAACAGAATTCTATAAGCAGGGTCAGGGTCAAATTCATTGGAGTACTGGAGTACCCAGCATACCCCGCCCCACCCCCCCCCCCCCCCCCCCCCCCCCCCCAGCCCCCAGGCTCTCACCAGGTTAGCCACGTTTTCGGGGGACAGCAGCGGGAGCAGGAACTCGGCGGTCAGGTCGATGGCGGACTGCGTCCCCGGGACGGACGAGGGCTTGGGGGCCAGCGCCGGGGCGGGCTCTTCCTTATCTTCATCATCCTCAATGAGAGCGGGCTCTGAGAACACGACACCAATAAGCAAACATGCTTCCATTTACTGCTCGTTCACCTTTCTCCCCGATTCTCACCTACCACTGGTCTGTGGTCTACCAACCACTCACTAACATGGTGGACCACTTAATGCCATCATCTGCACAAGTGACTATGTACAGCAGGGAACATTATCTGAATGTGTGCCCTCACTGGTGTATATCAAGATAACACATTGTTCTAAACTTTCGATGTTCATTATTACACAAGTAGTGCATAACAGTAGACCAAGAAATTAATGGGTAAATAAACAACCTGCAGTACCCCATGACAAAACATACGCCAAGGCTCCCATGAATGTAAGTCAAGGGCTACCTGACTTATACAGAAGCACAGACGGACTCCCCAGTGGCTGATGAACAGCGGTAGAGAAATGAATGTTCAACCCAGTGACCTGTCTGCCTGGTTAGCAAACGCAGCACACACTGAAACTTTTAAAGTAAGTGAAATAAAGCTAACGGTCCAACCCAAAGCTAATGGTCCAGCCCAAAGTTTTTTCTTCTGGGCACATTTCCCTGGCTTTGCAAGGACAGTGGGATATAGAAGCGCTTCCCATGACTTTCCCATGATGTTCCAGGACAGAAACGTTCCCGGGGAATGTTCCGGAAGGCGGTAGGCGGGGGCGCGCTCACCCATCTTGATCTTCTTGCCCTCGGCGTAGGGCTCGTGGCGGGCGCGCTTGCGCTGGTCGCGGGGGGCGGGCGTGCAGCGGGCGATGTCGCTCTGCGCCATGCCCAGGTCCAGCAGCAGCGTGCCGATCTGCCCCTGGAACTCCACGCTGCACGGGTGCCGCAGCACCGACACCAGGTGCAGCTTCAGGTTCTTGCGCACGCTGCTCACCTGCGACTTGGCCAGGGTGGGGGGCAGGTTGGCTGGGGGGGGAAAGGAAGGATCAGACTGTGAACCAGACTGACTGATCTGGGATCTGCCAATAACACATACAGAACATCCCAACGAGCCATAAAGACTGATCTAGGATCTGCTTTTAGGACTACAGAAAGTCAAGAGAAATCAAAGAACCTGATCTGGGATCTCAATGTAACCTCAGTGTAACACACGCAGCCCACTCCCAAGGGCTTCCAGCACTGTGCCTCTGTCCCGTAGTCGTGGACGGTACCCGAAACTCACCGTGCAGGGTCTCGTAGGCCTGCACCACCTTGGACATGAACATGGGCCGTTGCCGGGCCAGCGTTGCCAGGGAGCCCAGCGCGGTGGTCAGGTTGATGCTGGAGATGGCCGGGTGCACCATGAACTTCAGCAGCTGCTCCAGGGCCTGCTTCCCCTCCTCACACAGCGTATCTGAACAGGAACACACACACATAGCTCACCTATACCACACCTATACCACATCAGGGTAAAGATACTGACACACTAAGCACACCTATACCACAGCAGGGTAGAGAATGACACACACACACAGCACACCTATACCACAGCAGGGTAGATACTGACACACACATAGCACACCTATACCACAACAAGATAGATACTGACACACACATAGCACACATATACCAGAGCAGGGTAGATATTGACAAACACATAGCAGACCTATACCATGGCAGGGTAGATACCGACACACACATAGCAAACCTATACCAAAGCAAGGTAGATACTGACACACACAGCACACCTATACAACAGCAGAGTAGAGAATGACACACACACAGCACACCTCTACCACAGCAGGGTACATACTGACACACATATACCACACCTATACCACAGCAGGGTAGATACTGACACACACGTAGCACACCAATACCACAGCAAGATAGATACTGACACACACATAGCACACATATACCAGAGCAGGGTAGATATTCACAAACACATAGCAGACCTATACCACGGCAGGGTAGATACCGACACACACTTAGCAAACCTATACCACAGCAAGGTGAAGATAATGACACATACATAGCTCACTTATACCACAGCAGGGAAGATACTGACACACATAACACATTTACACCACAACAGGGTAAAGATAATTGCACACACATAGCTTACCTGTACAACAGTAAGGTAAAGACACTGACAGAAACACACACATAGCTCACCTATACCACAGCAAGGTAAAAACGTTGAGAGAGACACAATCCTTAAAGCATTAGACATTATGAGCTAAGCTGACCCAAGATCAGCAGGGCAACCCCCCCCTCGCCTCGCCCCCCCCCCCCCCCTCACCATAGCGGATGTAGGAGTGGTCCCGCGGGATCTTGTCCAGGCTGATGTCGCCCTCCTGCCGGCGGGGCGTGTCCGAGTCGGGCGTCCGGGGCGACAGGGTGATGATGAGCGACTCGGTGAACTTGATGGCGTGGGTGCGCACGCCGTCGTTGTCCGAGTCCAGGAGCGCCAGCACGTCCTCCTTCATCTGCGTCACCATGTCCCAGCATGCCTCCTGCATGTCCGACACCGCCTTGGAGCGCACCAGCCACTGGCGCACGGGGAGAGCGCGGTCAGAGCATCCCCGCCACTCTGCTGGCGTCTATGTGACCGTTCGCTCAGCCATTACGCAGAGGTTAACAGTGAGCTCACAGGCCAACGTAGCCAATTACTGGAAAAGTATGCTCTATTCTGCTAAACATGCACTGCTCTGCTAAATGCTAACCGCGTTTATAGAGTCTTGGGCATTAAGGCGACTGTTTTGTCCCCCAGACATTGTGTGTCTGGAATATAAGTTACAGTTTATGATATTAGTGTCCGGAAATGTGATTGGTTCTAGCAACTCTTGTCGGCAGTACGTCATACGGTCTGCCTCTGGCGTTGAAAACTCCCATCGCCAGTTGGAGACGCAACCTATACAACACTGTGATCTTTCATAAGTGACTTTGAGTTCATTTATTAGCAAAGCACACCCCCGAAGGTTTGACAAACATCTCGCATCCGAGCGTCAAAATGTACAGTCTCACAGTACAGTAAAGCTGCGAGCCTCACAAGTAGCTTTAGACACCCTTTGATGACATCAGAGGAGGTGGGAGACCTGCATATCCTGGTCTTGCTGCCACATGTTGTTGCCAGGTGACAAAACCCCGCCTCCCTGTTAAGGTCACGGAGCGGACAGGAAGTGAGGCCGCGCCGCGCCGTCTGCGTACCTGCAGGGCCACTTTGTAGAGCTGAGTGAGGGTGAGGATGGCCTTCTTCACCACGTTCACGCTCTCGTCCTTCAGCAGCATGTTCAGGTTAGCGATCAGCTTCAGCAGAAGCTCGTTGTCTCGCTTGCTGAAAACACAAGGCAATTCGCACCGGTTTCAAATGGTTAAAACGGTACCCATCGCTTTAAATCGCTGAGGGAAAAAAAAGAAAATAAAAGCAATCGATCTGTCACTTTGCAATAAGCGATTGGGTCTATGTACATACCAAGCCTCCTCTATGAATCCGATCACAAATTTTCGGACTTCTATCGATTTATCAGTCTGGAATGCTATGATCTCCTGCAAAAAGAGCAAAGGGATCACTGTGTTTCTTGTCATACAGCACTGCTGTTGCAAACAGTGTAAAATGCACTGTACTTACATCCAAGAAATTGTCAAGCAATGAAGGGTCCTTATTAATGATGAGCTCCTGAACCTGTATGGTGACAGGAAACAGTTTCACTGTAGGGAACGTTCATCATGAAACATTTGAAAAAACTAAACGTGAACTGGAGTGACCAGTACTTTTCTCCATTGCATTTCAAGCTGACCAACAGCCAAAGTCTTGCTATTCCATTCCATTCCATCTCATGATGTGAAATATTTCAAGACAGTTGTATCAAGGCATTATCAAGGCAGTGTTCATCAAAGCCAGTGGAAAGTGAGACACACACCTGCTTCAGGACAGTGAGCTTGTTCTCTGTGGAGATTAGAGCAGCCTGGTTCAAAAGATCCACCACCTGTTGAGTGGGAATGAAAACAGACGTTCCCTCATAAGGATGACAGTTGAAATCTACGCACAACTGTACTGCCGATTAAAAGGATTGTGGCTTGTGCTGCGGCAGTACCTTTTCACTGGTGGTCATGTCGATAGCTGTGTCTTCTTCCCCAGTGAAAAACTGCGAGGCCACGCTGGTCCTCACGCCCGTACCACCTTCCCCGCTGCCCGACGCCATCCTGGCTCGGAGCTGTCACCGGCCGGGGAGCACTTAGGTGGATCTGCTAAACATTGAAAGATCTCCAAGCATTAAGATCTCCACAATGCTTTTGGCACTGACAGGGAAATTTCAACACAGCATTAATGTTTTATTTGTCCGTCCCACAAATCCGCACCAATAAAAGTGCATTCGAAATCTACATTTATCAATGAAACAATCTAACAGACCTACGACAATTTTTCACTTTTATTTGGGGGTAGAAATGAGTGATAAATAATTCATTTAGATAAATGACCGAATAATAACTTCCCAAAAATTATTATTATACGGCCAGGCTAAAGTAGCTAGCTACATAGGGAGCCGGTTGGACCACGTCGTTAGGTTGGCCGATAGGCAAAAGTATTTTTCTAACAACCTAATTAAAAGCAAAGCAAAATCTAACCATCTTACCCAAGGCAGATCGTGGATTGCTTTCAAGAAAAAGCTTTGAAATACAACTGTTTTAGGGATAACAGGCTGCTAGGAACGCGCCATATTGATTTGGACACAACCGGAACAGGATGTATATAGTTTTTAAAGCAGCATAGAGTTGTGGGAATAGTAGTTTATTTTTGGTATTTTGGTATTATCCATCGATGTTACTAGATGGCGCTATTGAATAGTACAACTCAAAACCAACCATTTCAAACAAGACTTCCTGAAATGCATTATATGAAAGATAGAAGCGCAGGGTTTTGCTATGGCGGTCACAACCCCTTTCCCCAGCCTCTTTATACAATGACAGAATGGTTCAAGGGTTAAATTAACTCTGATAGACTACTTTCCACACAGAGAGAGCCAATCTGATCACTCTCGTACAAACAGTTTTCCTGTGAAATGTGGTCCCTAGATCTGCGTGGGAAAGGGGTAAGCAACATGTTCCGGCTAGTGCCCCTAATGTTCCCAAAGCTCTGAAGACATGCAGTCATCCAAATGGATCAGCTGTCCCCCAGACAGCGAGAATAGTAAGCAGTCAAAAGTTTAGCTGACTCAAACAGAAGTCTGGGAAGAGGCCAGGAGCCTCGACAAAAACAATGACTTCTGCAGGTGACTCATACCTGAGAGGGTGATTTAACAGTTCATGACTACAGTGCAGCCGTCTGCACAAACACTGTCTGTACCGAATATTCTAAAAATAACTGTCTGCTATGGGCTTACCTTTAAGCGCTTTGATGAAGGACTTCTGTCCAAATGCCATAAGGAGTCTTTAAATAAATGCCAGTGTGTTTCTTTCTTTTAATGTACTTTTATCTTTGCTACACCTGGGCTAGAAGTGAAGATGACTTAGATGAAAGGGTTTGCAAGGATGCTAGCTGTATTTGACCTTTCCATTATTATTCAACGTATTATACTCTGAAGCTTGTAATTATTTTTGTTGCTTGTAGCGTTGTTGGGTAAATACAGGGCCCGGTTCATTCCTACTGTGCAGATTCATAAAGGCTTGATATTTTATTTACAGCTACATGCTTTCTCTGTTCATCAGTTCTCAGAACTGGGTGCCTTATGGAGGTGTGAAAACATATTCACAAATGATAGCAATAGCCCTCATCATCAAATGGAGAGTTGACAGAACTATTAAAGACACTGATAAGATTTGATGTGTAATTATTTTTTATTCACCTTTGCACAAAAGTCACAAAAATGGCACAACATGCTTATAAAGTTCTTTCTGTACAAATATAAAGAACAAGACAAGAAATGAGTGACATATTGACAAACAGCAGTCAGATGCCTTTCCTGAAGGCACGTCAAGGCTTTCAAGAACACCAGTGCAAAAATGATGCCATTTATTCTCTCTCTCTCTCTCTCTCTCTCATGCTGAACAATGTATCTGTACGTACAACAATTCAACAAGATATTTTACAGTTCTCACCAACATTCTACCACAGGGTCTGTACTGCATTTTTTCACATTCCAAAAAAATATCTTTTACATTTTATGAGACATACAAAAACGCACACACTTCAAAGCACTTCACAAAATCATTACCCCCAAAAGGTGATCATTATAATACATAAATCATGATACACTGCATGGCCAAAAGTATGTGGACACCAGACATCCAACATCTAATACAAAATTATGGGCATCAAATTGGAGTTAGTCCACCTTTTGCTTCTATAACAACCTCCACTTTTCTGGGAGGGCTTTATGTTGGAGCATTGCTGCAAGGATTTGCTTCCAGAAAAGCATTAGTGAAGCTGGATACTGATTGGGTGATTAGGCCAGGCTCGCAGTTGGCTTTCCAATTGATCCCAAAGGTGTTGGTTGGGGTTGAGGTCAGGGCACTGTGCAGGCCAGTCAACTTCTTCCACACCATTCTTGACTAAACCATTCCTATATGGACTTTGCTATGTTCCCGGGGGCATTGTCATGCTGAAACAGTTTGGGAGGCACAGCATAGTCTAGAATGTGATTGTATACTGTAGCATTAAGATTTGCCAATACTGGAAAAAATACGGGGCCTAGCCCAAACCATGAAACAGCCCAGATCTATTTTTTTATGTTAATGTATATTGCTGGTAGACACAGATGGTGAAATGGCAAAGGCTGCAGGATGTCGTCCTACAAATTTATCATTCATGGATTAATATTTAAATATGGTCTTCTATTCTTTCATTGAAGTAACAGAACATTGTGAATATGGTAAATAATTAATTTCTATTAAATTATAACCATAACAAAGCAATAAATACTCTTGTTGATCTTGGCTTTCTTGTTATAAAATACAAATAAAAATACACTGAACCAGTAAACCACAATGTGACCATATGGCAAAGGTGCAGAATGTATAAAATGTTTCCAGTATTTTCAAATAAAATATTTAAAAAATATGTTTATTTGTTACATCATTGGTTTTGTTCATAGATTTTGGCGACTGCCCTTATTTATGTGGTGTAAGGAAAATTCCTACTAAGAAAAAGGCACAATTTTTGGGTAAAAGATTTCATTTCACAGTGACAAACGGGCCTGCAGGAAGGTTCCCCTCCGACCACAGCGAGATGCCGGCATGCCAGCGCTCTTTTGTGTGGGTAACAAACTCTGCGGCTCCATATGCAACAGTCAGCAGGGTGAGCCCAGTCTTCACGCGGAGCACAGACGCGGCCAGATTCAGCGTCCCTTCTGGTTGTGGTCCAGCAGAGATCTCGGCCGAACTTTAGGGAAAAGCTACAGATTGAACAGGAAGAAGTACATCAGCAATTCAGCGCCGATTGATTCACTAAACAAACACCATGATAAACCATTAAATGAACAAAAGGCAGTTAACCAATCAATTTAATGTTGGCAACCAACAATTAACGGCAAGACATGTTTTCTTAAGCATTTGTTCTGCATTCTGTCTCCAGAAAATTCTAGAACATGACAAAGAGATTTCAGAATCTCACTCACCGCAAAGTAATTGCTGGGCACAAACCCCTCCCTGTTGCCGAGCGACGCCCACCACCACTCCGACCCCTCTTGCTTCTTCCTGATTGTCACCGCGTCACCCTCCCGAAAGCTGAGCTCGTCGGGGGCCTGGGCGGGGTACCCCCAAAGGGCATACAGCACCCCGCCGTTCTCCACCCCCATGGCTTCCTCCACCCCTGCGAACGACACACAACCCTGACACGCCCGCTGGAGGACAAGTGACTCACGGACCGAGTTACCGTGACGATGCGCTTTCTGGCAGGAGACGGCAACCCATCATCATCACGAGAGCATTCATTCTGTCGCCGTCAGGCCGCGGAGCTTTTCACACCTGACTGTGGAGCGACGTGCAGCGCGTGCCGCCCGACCTCATCTGAAATACTTTAACCCTTTAGGTGCCAGTAAACTTAAACCTGCAGCTCACTGAGAACTGTGAAAGAAACATCAACATCTTCCCCGGTATTCAGAAAGAATTACGTTGTTTGCATGAAATTTACCTTGATTTCTTTGGAAAATTCTCTGGAATCAACTGCAGTGTTTTCAAAAAAGTTTTTAACCGGCATGTAAAGAGTCAAATCATAACGAATAACAAGTTGAGCCGTTTGAGCCATGACTGATGAGCTCACAGAGGCTGTGGGACATTACGGGCTCCTGATTGCTTTGTTGTTCTCTGTTGTTGTGCTATGACCATATTTGGTCTTGTTTTGCTGTTGAGACCTGGACACCCTGTGCCAGCATAAGCGTGTTTGTCCGTCCCAGCCTAACGATGCCACCGATGTTTTTCCGCAGAGGTCATAGAATGTTCCGGGACCACGGGCCATAAACCTGAGGTTCGTCGCACCATTGCTCTTTTGTGTTGTCGTGTTTGGCTGTGTGTGGAACTCAGGGATGGCCAAAATACACTAAAATGTGTCTCGTTAAATAAATTAGAAAAATACTCCTCATAGACGTATTCGTAATTACAATAAAAAAATGGGAATAAGGTCTGCCCTCCATGATTACTGTTCCCAGAAGAAACTAAACTCATCACAAGAAATTCAGCACCTTAAGTCTCCCTCAGGACAGCCAAATGTGCAGCCAAGTGTGGGTTGTTTTTGCGGTGAATAGTTTTTCCGAGAAGGAATCGCAGTGAGCAAACTTGATTCCCATTTTTTCATTGCGTCGCCCGTCTTGCATGCACATTATATATTTGAATGCACATTTATTCTTTTGGTGCAGAGCTGTCAACCAATAAAAAATGAGTGTGCAGCCCGTATTACACATGAAACACACACATGGAAATATGCATTTCCTATGTGTTTCTATACACATTCCCTATGCGTTTCTATACACATTCCCTATGCGTTTCTATACACATTCCCTATGCGTCTCTATACACATTTCCTATACGTTTCTATACACATTCCCTATGCGTTTCTATACACATTCCCTATGCGTTTCTATACACATTCCCTATGCGTTTCTATACACATTCCCTATGCGTTTCTATACACATTCCCTATGCGTTTCACTGGGCCGCAGCCTGAGCCTCACCCCTCAGGAAGGCGGTGCACCCCTCGAAGCCCGGGGCGTAGGGGTCGCACTTCTCCACGGCCGTGGCCCCGTCGCCCTCGGTTACCGACAGCACCGCCGCCCCGCTGCGCACCAGGTACTCGCACAGGGAGCGGTCGTTACAGGCGGCCGCGCAGTGCAGGGGCGTCCTGCCGAAAAGGGAGGGGGAGAGAGGGAGGGGGGGAGTATCTGTTTAGTATGGACATCCCAAACTGTGGGGCGGGAACGTGGGTGATATGAACTGGGCCATGAGATAAATCTAAATGTAAGAGCATAGCTAACCATACAACACACACAGTGAATCTGTTGTGATTTTATTAGGCTCAAATATATATTTGAACTGCATCATTAAACATCAGTGTCCCTACATTTTAATAAAGTAATAAAGTCACAGAAACTATTTTTGCAAAACTCACTAAATGAAACTAATCTTAGTTTTTCTGTTGTGAAGTGCTGTAGTGTTGGGTCCACCCATCTTCAGTGAGAGGAGACCTCATTCTCCCAGCTCTAGGTCTTAGGCTTGGGAAGTTTGGGAACCTCCATACAGAGTGAAGAGAATTGACAAATAGAAATGACAGAGGCTGTGTCCAAATCAATCAGTGCCCTTCCATACTACAGAGTATGCTTGTTGAGTACACCGAATGCCTAAATTTTCTCTAAATGTAGTGTCCTTAAAATCCCCGGATAATAACCTTATTTTCACTGCGTACATTCAGGAGCATACGTTTCAGGAAGTAAACAAATTTTTTGCTCCCATAATTAATGAAGAGCAGTTTCACTTGAAATATTTTGCACTGATGCCAAGAACAACACGTGAGCAAGGGCGGGACATCTTACAACACTTTCACAGCACAGTTGGAAAATAGTATGATGGATATTTTTCCATACTGCATGTCGCAGTAACAGGATACAGCAAACGGTACACAGTAAATACTAAACAGTATACAGTAAACAGCACGCAGTATGCTAGTACACAGCACACGACAAAGGACGCAGTAAACAGAGCTCTGATTCAGACACAGCCACAGAATGATAGATTTAGAAAAAGAAGTAGGCATAGATAGTCACCAGCCGTGGCTGTCTGGAGCGCTGACATTGGCTCCGATCTGCACCAGGAAGTCCACGATGCTGTAGTGCCCCCCGCAGATGGCGTTGTGCAGCGCGGTGATGCCCTCGTCATTGGGCTGGCTGGGGTCGCTCATCTACAGGTCACAACCGGGAATTACCCACAATCCCCAGCACTTAACACACACCACGCTCTGAAGCAGCACCTCCTTCCTCTTCCTCTGCCATTGCACTGATCTGAAGTGACTGCTGACTGACTGGATGTGGATTGTGCCCTACCGCCATCACATGTCATGGCTCTGTAGACCCCCCCCACCCCCACCCCCACCCCTTCCGGGAACTACATAGCAGTGACATGTGCTGGCGGTATGGCACCGTTTCTTTCTTCCATATCCTCAAAGCAATTCCTTTATTCCAATCCACTAATCCCTACTCCATATACAATTCCAGCCAAATCAGTCAAATCACAAATCCAGAGCCAATTTTATCCGCCCAATTCAAAAGCCGCTCAAATAAACCGACCCTCTCGGTAACGTCCCCTTCAGAGCAGCTGTTTCAGGCGAGATCAGCGCAGTATCACTGCCCTCTACTGCACAAGGCCGGCTAACCACAGAATTACTTCACAGTACAGGACGCCGCACCGGGCCAAAAACGCTGAGAAGTGCTGCCCCGTTTTCTGACTCAGTGGTTTCGACCTGTTCCAGGTTCGTGGGGGGGGTGCTCCGTACCTCTTTCGCCGCTCTCTGCACCGTGTCCAGCTCCCCCACCAGCGCCCCGTCCAGCAGCAGCACGAGCGGACTGATCCGGGCCCGGGACCCGGAGCTCTTGCGCTCCCGGCTGGGGCGCTTCAAGATGGGCTGCAGGCCCTGGCAGGGAGGGAGGGGGGAGGGAAGGAGGGTTGGTGCACGTTGGTGCAAACCAAAACGTGGTATGAAAGAAGAATTCCGTTCTGAATATAAGAATATATATAGAGGTTTTCTTTTTTTTTTAACTGTCAGCAATTCGCAGGAATTTTACTGGCGCCCAAAAGAATGAAGTATTTCAAATAACCTAACCCAGGCCCCACCTATAGCATGCATGCGGATAGTCCCATCCTGGGGGGGAGCACCCTCCTCCCAAAACTCTCCAATAAACAATGAAGGGGCGGGGCATATCAGTCAGCGCCTCACCCTGTGTTGGGACGTGACCAGAACGGGTGAGAGGGGGGCGGCCGCGGGCGTTCTGGGGCTCTCCTCTCCCTCCGAGGAGCTGCTGGACTCGCTCCCCGGCTCCCCCTGGTGGTGGGCGTCCCGCCGGCTGAACAGCTTGTGGATCATCTGCTGGTACTGGCGCCGGTGGACGAGCGGCACGGCCTGGCTGAGCCCGCCCCTCTTCTTCAGCGCCCGGGGGATCTCCGAGCGGAGGAGCAGCAGCTCGGGACACGCCTGGGCCTCGGGCCCCAGCGCCGGCAGGCCGGCGGGGCTCTGGGGCGGGGCGGCGGCTCCTCCAGGCTCCCCCTCCTCTGAGCCTGGACGCGGTCGTAACGCAAGGCAGAAAAAAAAAAAACCAGACAGATTACACTTTTAATCATTTACCTAGACCTAGAGGTGGGGCGTGGAGTCAGCCCAAATCGTTAAGCGGCTTTTATTTATTTTTTTTAGATTATTTTAAAACACGTTTGACAAAGCAACTGAGCGCGGGGCGGGTAGGTTAATCGCTGACGAAATGGAAACTGTGGGAAAACCAGCAGCTAGCGTGTCTCTACAGGTATCCGGTGGTAATCGAAACAAAAAAAAAACAAAAAACAATGGGGTCACATTAGCATGTGTAATAACCTGTCAAAGTACCAAAACGCTGCAAGCCAGCCGGCTGACTGGTCTGGCCCACACACAGAACGAAAGCAAATATGTGGCGCATCAGGTATTTTTTTTTTTTTTACCCGAACAAAGTTACACATTACAATGCGACACATTAGATGCACCGGCTGTTCCGTCTTTCTGTCTTAATGTTTTACACAAAGGCGTGTCTCCTGGGCTCAGGAGCGACTCGGTAAAAAAAAAACAGCCCCGTAGCGGCAGGATCAAAGGCGGGTCTCAGGGTAGGACATAACTGACCTCGTCTCGCCAGAGGAACGGTGGATTTAATCAGGGATTGTTCGATAAGATACGTCTGCAGGAGCAGAGACAATAACGCCATTCAGTAGCGCTAGCTTAGCATTTTTTGGCATCTGTTGAACTTTGCGGCACAGATCAAATGAGATGATGTTTGTTGTGATCTTCTGCTGTAAAAAGTTTCCCCGCCAAACATCATGCCAAAACCTCTTTTTTAGCTAGACAAATATAGATAAAGAAGAAAAATGGTAATAAAAGATTTATGATTATTGTTACCAGGGTAGTAGCGCCCTGAATGAAGTTCCCAATTGACAGGCTGAGCACTCCTTTGTAGCAAAATTACTCATAACTCACAGCACGGCCATTCGCAATGACTGGAAGATTTGCCAATCGTTGCTACAAGCAATATGGCTAATGCTAACACCTGACCAGTCGCTGCTAAAACTGTCTCTGATTTACCCCTTTTAAGAGTAGGTTTTTTAGAATGCTTTTTTGTTAAATTCTCACCGTTTTAGAACTCCATTGCTTTCAATCACCAGAAGTGATTGTTACATCAGCATTAGAATGTTCAGTTCAGAACATTCTAATCACATATTTGTGATCTTAGATCTTATAGGGTTAAGCCTCCTCAAGCTACTGCTGCATCAGCTGCTCCAAACTGCCGTCGGTGACACAGGGAGGCACGCTCTCTCCTGTAGTACTGCGTGCAGATTGTACGGTGGCACTAGTAAGCGCACGCACGTCAGTGGCAATAACTGCAAAGTATGCCATTTCCAAACTGAGGAGAAAAAGAAAAAAGGGAATGCTATAAAAGGAGCGACTGGCCGTACCCTGTCTTGCAAGCTGGAGCAGATGCTGCTGCAGGGCGCGGGGGGCGCCGTCCCCCTCCAGGAGCATGGCGCGGGGGTGCCTGGTGACCAGGGCCCGCAGCGGCGTCTGGGCGCGCATGATGACGGACAGCGGGACGGGGCGGTGCCAGCGAGACCGGGGCGGGGCCAGAGGGGCGCAGGACTTCCGCGGCGCGGTGGGCGAGCCGTAAGGCGAGGAGGAGGAGGAGGAAGCGCGCTCGGAACGCGAGGCGTTCAAGCGGGCGTTGCGTGGGAGAGACGCTTTGGGCTGGAACTGCAGAGTCCGAGAGTCCTGCGGAGTGGGGAAGAGAAAGAGAGAGGAAGAGAGAAAGAGAGAGAAAGAGAGAAAGAGAGAGGAAGAGAGAAAGAGAGGAGCAGCATGACACTCTTTTCAAGCAGAGGAACAGCGTGCAAAGATCACACACACTTTTAACGCACCCAATTCACCAAATCCATCTTAAATTGGAAATTCAAGTCCTTAAAAAGTTAAATACGCCATAAGATTCCAAGAAGTCAAATCAATGAACATGAATGGTACCGTACACACAAACAAAATAAAAACAATACCGATAATACGTAAAAGAGGCTGAAAATGTCCTATTGGGAATTTCCACATGTTAAGGCACGCAGACAGGGAGACAGTCAGTCAGTCACTCACCTTACTGAAGCCACGGGCTGAGGAGTCCAGCGACCCATACAGCCTCAGCCGCTCCGTCTCTGCGCGACAGAGAGGCAGTGAGGCCCAAGCTCCACATAGCAGTGCATTCACTTTCACATTCAGGCATTTCAACGGACGCACTTCTCCGGGTCCTTACATACAGGGTCAGGCAGGTTCAGTGACATCATCGAGTCGCTTGTGTCTCTGATTGCAGCAGTAAATAATGATCTTACTAAATGAGGTATCATGCACGTATGGCAGCCATGCTACTGGGGGCATCGAGCAGTAGCCGTGTATTCACAGATTGTCAACACCCTTTGGGCGACAGCAAACCACAGAGTCTTAGACAGAATATCTTCGCTCTTTAAAATACATTGCTTTTATTACACATATTTGTATCATTATTAGTAGTAGCAGTCGTAGTAGTAGCATAATTACATGCTCCCAGGGGTCATCTACAGTTTGACCCACTGGAATTATCATATAATGAATTAAAGCTTAAATAAATCTGTCTCTAATCGATTGTTTTAAAATTACCTCTGATGTGAACGAAACAGATGCCCTAAATGACAAAACGAAATGTATGGTAACATGAAATGTGCGGAGTTGTGAGAAACTGAGTTTGAGCATCTTTAGCCCCGGTGTAGGTAAGCTTTTGGCCTCGGCCGCACAGGACTCACTTTCGTACGGGCGCTGGTGTTTTCGGCCGTAAGCGGCGTCCGCGTCGTTCTCCGTCCACGCGGCGGGGATCCTCTGTCTCCGCGCGCCCGCCTCGGACCCCGGCGGCGACGCTGCACAACGGGAACGGCAACCGCGTTACTTCCCGCGCGCGGCCGCCCGACACCGTTACCGTGACGACCCCGAGAGCACTCACCGGCCGGGTTTTGAGAACCGAAGCTCCGGGGGAGGGAGCCGGACACGGCGGGCGACAGGCCGAGCAGGTGAGGGGGGGTCCTCCTGTCGGGTCTGGGAGACCTGCCGGGGCTGGAGGGGTACGGGGCCATTGGGGTGGGGGAGGGCTGCGGCTTCAGGTGAAAGGATTGGTCCACGGTCAGGGGTCTGGGGGAGGGGCTCCTCTCCAGGTAGGCGGAGGAGACGCTTTCGTACTGGAAGACGCGCCTCCGGGCCTGGGGGGACAGCCAGGAAAGGCTCTGCAGGCTGGAGGAGGGGGACAGCCTGTCCTTGCCGGACAGGGGAGGGGTGGGCTGGCCGGGAGGGGAGAAGACGGGAGGCGACAACAGCAGCGGCGAGTTTTCCGGGCGGGGGCTGGGCTCAGCGGCGAGGGCCATCGAGGCGTCTGACGGCGGCCTGGGGCTGCCGGCGTCCTTGTCCCTCTGCGAGGGAGCTGGGCTGCTGGCTCTGGGACACGCCCACTGCGTTCCCCCGGAGACGCTCGAGCTGATCTGCACGATGACAACATAGAAATACTCACGATTCCGGACCAGCAACACGCAGACAGAGAGACGGATGGAGTGGTATAGTCAGATTTTTATTTAACTGCACTTTCATCTGAGAGGTTTCAGGTCCAAATCACCCACGTAGGTTTAAATACCATGCAGGCGCCCTGCTGTCTTGGGCAAGGTACATATATTTAATTGCTTTGCTGTACTATGTAATTTGATTGTATTTATTAAAGAAAAAAATGTATAAGGCCCTCGCCAAAGTACATACAGAAGATAATGGGAAGTAATGGGTGGAGCACAGATAAGTGACCTTTGTTGTGAAGTATAAGAAATGGAATGCATAAGTGTAGGAATATTAAAACATGCGCATGTAAATGCAGATAACGTACGACAGGCTCAGACTCTGGTTTGGACTCTGGTTTGGACGAGCACTCCTTCATCAGACTGTCAAACTCCCGGGACAGCTCATCGGCTGTGGCCAAAGAGGCGTTCAGATCGCTGCTCAACATCTGGACTGCAGGCCAACAGGTGTGCACAAGCACGCACAAACATGCACACGCACACACACACACAAAAACATAAACACACACATGCACACACATGCATACACACATCCACATGCACACACGTGCATATACACATGCATGCACGCACACACACACACACACGCATACACATGCATGCACACAATCACACACACACACACACGCATATGAACACACGCACACACATACAGATGAGATTATTTTCAGGAAAATTGAAAAAATGCATCCATTGAAAAATACAATGTCAAAATTTTAGTTACAGACCATAGAACAGAAAACAGAAGATTTTTCATGAAACAACTCAATTGTTTTTATACTCACACAGCACACTGCTGCTGTAACAGACCTCTGGATTCATGTCTGCTTGCTTTTGTCAGAGTCTCTCCTTCAGAAAGCGATATTTGTAGAATTGCAGAGAAAGAGAAGAGACACAAGTCAGAACATTAAAGATTCTTTACAGAACTGAATTACAAAATTCAACTCATATCCCTGTCCTATTCCTGTTGTCCTCGCTGCCGCAAAACTGTGTTGTCAGTCTTGGTCAGTTTTGTTCTCGCTCTGGCCTACTTATCTGCTATGAGCACTGAGAAGACAGTGATGGGGAAAAACCCCATTAAAACGTGTTTTCGTATAGACTACATTTTAGCATATATTCATACAACCCATCCCAAATTACAAATCAGATAACATACATATAAATACATACTCCAAATGCATTTATTTGAGACTAGCCAGGACGGGGGACACTTAAATGTTAATAATTTACCAAAAGGATAAAGAAATTACCATCAAGGGACTTGATAAAACACTATCCATTCTATACATAGTAAGTATTAAACAGTGAATCTTATGGCCATTTGTTATTTTAATTTAATTTAATTTAATTTAATTTAATTTAATTTAAAAAAATACACACTTCCATTTTATATGCAGTGAGAGTGATATAGGCCTCTCTTTTTGCTGGAAGGCAGCCATTTTGGCTCAAAAAATGTGTACGTTCAAACAGGCTGAGAGATCACTGATAAAATTTCCTTGGAAAAGATTATTGTATTCATGCAAATAAGCTCTCGTCTTTTTTCCCGCTCACACCCTCCATTGCACATGCACACATACACAGAGTGGGAGCACATTGCTACACACGTGTTCACACACACACACGCATGCACAGACACACACTCACACGCACAAAGAGGCACTACGTATAAGGATCTCACACCATAAGCCCCCAGCTTTGTGTTCACATTGAAATTCACAGAGCGACGAGTGTTGAGCAAATCCTGGCCACACCCTTTAATGCTAAATTGGCCCTGACTCTGTGAAAGTGTCATCCTTCACACAGACAGAACCAGCTCTTTGCGATGACTAAGTCTGTGAGCAATCTTCTTTTTTTTTTCTTCCAGCAGATAATTAAGAAGACTCGCTGTGCAATAAGTGGTGAAGATTTCACCTGCTAACTGATGAAAGTTGTCACTCCCCAACACACCCTTGCCTCTCTCCACATTTTTTTCTGACTAACCTTAAAAAAAAAAAACACACACTAAACCTGGAGCAATTCCACACCAGGACTGAGTCAAAAGTCAATACTTAAATATAGCGTTATAACATAGCGACAAGAATGGCGTAGGAGGAAAAGAGAAATGAGGAGGATTAGGAAAACAATCTTAACTGTTATGGCATGGAGGAATTTCAGGGTGTGTCCAGAAGCTACAAAAATGAACACCTTCCCAGCCCACAGGGTGATTATGTTACATGGTATCTTATAACAATAACAATTTGAAGTTTTTATAACTGCACGGTTTAGCCACGCCAGACATAAATGGCACCTCACGCCACCTAGACAAGCAATTCTGCCCAATAATTACAACGCACTGTTTATGTATGAATGTAACTGTGAACTGAACGCTTTGAATTTATCTATGATTTATCTATATTTATCTACTTATCTCATAAGCACAGAAGCAGACCTTAACTTGTTATCTTGTCAGATTTGAGCACCGTTCAGTTCCAGTAAAAATCTGGCAAGAGTCCCTTGGGTTCGAGGAATTCGAGGACTATTCAGGTCTGGCAGTCAGACAGAGTTCAGATGAGTCTTCTTATGACTGCAGGACAAGTGCCCAAAACCTCCCGTCATTTCTCACCCCCCTCTGAAATCTAACAGGCACCATTCTGGATCGAGCCGAAGAAGCAGTGCCCCAGTCCACACGCTGTAATCATCAGCTCCACAAGCAGAGAAATGCCAGACGTGGTCTTTTACAACCGTAAAATCCAGGGTCCTTTGTCGGAAAATTGTTGGTCAAGAATATGTGAAAATAATATATGTGATATAAAATAAATATTTAACCAGATTTGGTTGCTCCGTAATAGCTAAACAAAGAAATCAAATGTGTCCTCCGGCCAGTTCTGCTAATTCCAAAGAAACGGCTATATAAACAAATCACTGCAGTGGAAAAGGGTAGATATTTGTTTTCTACACACTATGAAGTCCTGATCACATAAAAATGATTATTTTGTTGTCCTCTGATTAGTTAAGTGTAAGTGAATGAGTGAGCGTGTGTCAGTGTGTGTGGTTGTGTGTGTGGGTGTGTGTGCGCGCATGTATGTGTGAGTGTGTGTGGGTGTGTGTAAGTGAATTACAGTAGGTGTGATTAATCGAGCAGTGCTGAAAGACCAGCATTGTCTCAGCGTGTGACTGCGATGAAGGAATCTTTCAGCTGTTGACTGGCATTCCACACGGGTCTACACACCGCTGTCAAACTGCACTGGAGCAAGTCTGAAACCCCACTGACAACAGCCAAGAACTGGGATGAAATGCTTAGAAGCCAACTAAGGTGCAGAGATAATTTGGTTGGAAGCATTTATATAAAAATCGACACCGATCTGACATGATCTCGGTATAATCGTATATCCAACTACAATTTCACTGTAGCTTATTTTTCTCATTTCCGTTATTCGCTTTGTCCAGAAATGAAAGTCCAGCCACAAAAATAAATACAGTTTAAATGAAAGCTGCAAGGTTAAATTGCTAGTTGCTTTTCAGAAGAAATCCTATGCAGCTGATCCCCAAGTAACACTCCATTACCAGCGAAAAGGTAGAGATGAACAGGGAAGAGGCCAGCCTCTCAGCTGGTTCAATCTCTCAGTCAATGCTTCCCAAGGTAAAAGAAACAAGTTAAAGTATTTTCTGAGGTTGAGAGGTCAGTGTGTTAAAAATATCATTTGAAGATAATGGTTGTCTTCCTATATTTGTGTATATTATTCAACAGACATTAATCAACTATAGTTACAGAAGTAAGGAGAGATGAGGTGGGGAAAGATGGGAAAGACTGAATGAAATCGGGCCTTACTGATATTATGCCTGAGTTGACAGACCCAGGCTTCAGTGGCAACGGATACGGAGATGCAGACAGTGCAATGCAATGCAGGCCTGGGTCAAGTATGTATTTGAAATACGCAAACTCTTCAAACACAGGTAAAAATTTGAAAACTGTTATCTAGGGATTTTCAAACAAAAGCATTTTCGTAACCAAACTACGTATGCAACCAAATGAAAGAACGTTTATTTGAATATTGTTGAAAACTGAAGTTTTCCTTTTTTAAAAATCTGCTGGCATTTTACTGGGGGTTGGATACAGGTCTGCTGAAATGTTTTTCAAAGTTGTTCGTGGAATACCTAGTGGAAGCATGCCCAGTTCCAAATGAACGCAAACAGGGTGTCTGTGCCAACGGTCCCCAGTGCCACAGCACTACTGTGGAAGGGTGTTAAAATGAGCAATAAACCACAAGGTGGCTGCATGAGATAGAGCAGGACCAATCGACTGGTTTCAGTTCGGTTTCGATCGACGCATGAATTTTTTTCGCAGGAGCAGCAGATGAATGTCCTTACGCGGTCAGCATTTTCCAATTAATTTAAAAGGCAGTGTCGCCACAACGTAAGTACAAGCAAGTTAAGTGAATCACCACAATGCCAGTTTAACAACTGAAATGGCGGTTTGAATTATTTGTGTCAATGGAATGCTTCACTCTTAGAAACAATGGTATGAAAAATAGCCTAACGATACAAATGCTTGTCACTGGGGTGGTACCATATAGGTACATAAAACTGTACCCCTAGCCAGCAATATGTAATTAATTTGTAGCTTTTTTCGCTCGTAAATGGTACTTAGTACCCAAATAGAACATCATCGTACTTTCAGGGTACATGTTTGGGCAATTTATTCCCCAAAGAACAAAAATGTACCTCCACTGTTTAGCTGAGAATGTTTCTATTCAGCAGGCATATGCACAGATGGGCACCAACATGCTGAAGCATACTCTCTTTGTCCTGAAACAGCAAAAGTACCCCCCTGACGGAAGCATTTTTTCTTCTAACCAAAGATGTAAAGTGCCCCTTTTGATTTTGAGCATATGTCCCCCCCAAAAAAGTCTGTGCATGGCCCTGTGTTTGAGGGTTTTATCCCTGTGATCTCACGCCATAAATATTACCACAGGAGGTGTGAGAGAATCAATGATGTGTTACAGAGCTGCAGATGGCTCATACGTTTTGAAAGCTGCGGTTAATTCAACGTAAATATGATGATTATCCACCAAAATGGTTAAAAAAAAATAAAAAAAAACAACGGAGAATCTCTAAGGTTTGTAAATCGACTTTTGCAAAAAATTGAGAAGAAAAAAGTACTTAAAGGTCTGTTCAACAATGGACTACCAGAAAGGGATTACCGCGCAAGATAAGCCATGCAATTTGTATAACAGCTGCGTATCGCAGGCAAACTTAATGATGATCAATACATTTTCAAAACTCGTTAATCCACTGGGGTGGAGGGATCCACTGCAGGGCAAACGTCAAGGTTCTCAGCCTCTGCCAGATCAAGGCCATCTGAACTGCATACTCAATGTTCAAATAAAATTATTATTATCATTATTTTAATAATCACAATGGTCTATGTTTATGACACCGCATATTGTCTAGCTACATTGCATAGACCAGCTCCTCAATTAATGGCCTCTTTGAAGGTACGATTAAATTGCAGTGAAAATAGATGGCCTTGCCCATGTTTAAGTTTTTTGTTTAATGTATATGCAAACTCTAAGCAATTATACAGAATTAAAATCCCTCGGTATTTTTTCTTCCGTATACTCTGCCTGTTCTGTACGGACAACTAACGAAAACGTAGATGTCCAAGCTGATTCATTGCGACATAGCCTAAGCCAGATACCTACATTTTATAGTTTTTATTTACTGCATACATTTGATTATATTTTACACATAACAACAAAATACAAATACATAAATAAAAGTCAATTTAGTTTAAAATGAAAAGTAGACAAAAATATCTCGGACGGTTAACATCAAATGTGCATGCGTTTTGTCAGAAAAAAAAAACGAAGCAATAACCAGATATTGAGACACTTAGCTACGCCATCCGCCAAGTTACGGCTTGGAGTGGCATGTCCCATACCCAATATCGCAACACCAAATTTGTTTTTACTGTTTCCTGTGCCTGGTGCAGCCAATACTTTGTAAAATCGAAGCACCGGATTAACGTTACATTATCAGACTCACATAAACTCAGACGGCATTGACATGATTCACTTAGAATTGGTAGGCTACAGTTTGGGACATTTTGCATTAACATAAATAATAACTTACACTAACAAAACGCAAATTCAATAACCCATGCTGACTACCACCCACAGACAGCCTATAAGCGATTAGCCTTTTTTATGTTGTTAAAAGTAGACTCCTGCTGACAGTAGTCTAAAATAAAAACCACTGGATTAATCTGCTGTCAGTAGCCTATTATCGTATAATGCAAGACCAAAAAGCAAAATAGGCTACAACAGATAAAGCGTCCATGTTTAATGAAGTAGCCTGTTTACACCAAGGCGGTGTATAAACTTACCACTATAAGAGCTTCTTTTTTGTATTCAGTTCCACATGCCACAGCAGGTTTCGGGTGAATGAACTTCTTTCCATGTACTGCAGTTCACTTTGTCCGTTCTCTCACTGGTACCGAGTGAGTCGTGCGAGATCTACCACCAGCATTGTTGATGAATCGAGATGGAATGTAGCCTAGTCCAACCCTCTCTGGCTGCTTAAAGTGACTCAGGTGTTCCCACAGAATAGGTGGGCTGGGGGGAACGAGATAGGCTATCCCAAATGTGAGCGCCACTCGTTATTGCGTCTTCCACAATGCTGAATGGGCTACTTGTTTCATAGTCAGGTAAGCTGTTTCTGGTTGAACGCTATCAACAGGCAACAGTAGAAGCAGAATATGAGTTTAACTTTATAAAATAACAGCTGTTCAGTATTCTCAGTGGTTTGCTGTATTTACTTGAAAAGATTCATTTTTACCAATAAATACAGCAATTGTTTTTTCCACGATCAGTTTTTTTTGTTTGTTTGTTTTATTTTATCTTTAATTTAGTTGCTGTATTTCACACCTGCACAAATATTTTATTACTTAGCATTCATGAATGACAGTGCAGTTTGTACTGCTGGCCAAAACACAAAATGGTGGCACAGTTAACAGTAGCAATTCCAGAAAAATAATTAAATAAATAAATAAATAAAAAAGTTCAGTCGCCTATAGCTTCATGAGCAACTGAACTCCAAATAAATAGGCCAGATGTTAAAAATTACTGAGTGGCTCTGAGAGTTTCAGGACAGGAAACTTCATGAATTGTCAACACATGTAATTTTCAGACATTTATAATATAGGATTTATAACAGAAGGTGGACAATTCCACCATTCAGGTGTTAGGTGTCAGATGTGAACTTGAACAGGGCTTCATTGAAAGGCAAGAGAAAGGAGGGATACGTGCTTTAGCACAGCAGAAAGAATGATCAGATGCCAAGACAGGAAAAATACAAGCTGGAGCAAGGAGGCTGAAGTAAAATCCACAAAAGGGGAATATAATGAACATGAAAAGTTAGAATGAAGCATTAAAAATTGATTTAGAAGTTAGAATGAAGCATTAAAAATTGCTCCAGCTTGTATTTTTACTATTAGTCTTAGTAAGGTGTTGTGCCACAACAAGCTGCCAGAACAGATTCAGTGCACCTTGGCATAGATTCTCTGAGTCTGGGACACTACTGGAGGGATGGGACACCATTCTTCCAAAAGATATTCATACACCATGACCCATATGTGATCATATATGTGCTTGTTGAAGATCTCATTCCAAAATCATGGGCATTAATATGGAATTGGTTCCCCTTTGCTTCCTTCCCCAGGAAAGGCCTTCCCTAAACTGTTGCCATGGATATTGTATGGCGTGGCATTAGGATTTCCCTTTACTGGAACTAAGGGGCCTAGCCCAAACCATAAAAAAGCCCCAGACCATTATTCCTCCTTCACAAAACTTTACAGTTGGCACTATTGTGTCATTGTAGTGCAAATGCATAAAAATAGTGGAGGCTGTTCAAAGTTGTCAGTCACCTTGATTTCACATAAATATTATTTCAGTTGCCTAGCATACAGACTGTTGCTATTTTACATATCTCCATTGCTGATTTTCATTTCATGGCCTGCCAAACTCTGTGCAAGAATTTTGTACTCAAAGTTCAGCGCAAAGCAGCATGCAAAGTGGCTAAATCTGGGGCTAGGAACAGCGAGCCTCACTAATTTCTGAGAATATCACCACTTAAAGGAGACATGCTGATTTATCACATCAATTGCAAATGTAGTAAAAATAAGATTAGGCCACACACACTGACAGGGCTTTTTTTTATTTGTTTCGTTTTTTAGAATAGATTATCTGTAGCTACATTCAGGGAATTAATATGAAATTATCTTTCTGTTACCCCCACCTAGTGGCAGAAAATAAGAACAGGTCTTCAAAAAAGCGCCAACGCCATTCTCCCTCATTACTTCTGGTATAGGCCTACTAGGCCTATGTAAAATGTTCCATTTGTGCACAAACGAAAATAAAACAGGATTTCAGCTTTTTGTGAACCAACATGAATATTATGTAGCGTAAATTGCTTAGGAACCTTGGTAGATTTTATTCAGAGATACTTGATGTTGCTTCATTGTGCGACTCTCGATCAACATGAAAAGGCATTTCAAAGAATCCTATTTTAAAAATGTCTGCCTCTCTGGGGTTTAATATTAGTTTTGTTATGCATCACAAATGTTTTATTATGCATCAGGAATATTTATTATGCACCATGAACATGTTGTTTCAGAGCAGATTACTGGCATAGCCAGAGAAGAAAAGCTTCAAACAGAACAGGAGCTTCAAAACTGAATCATTCAAACCACAAATATTCAACTGTTTACTTGATTATTCAAGTAATAATGAACTATTTCCTGGACAAACTGTATTGACTTTGAAATACATTTGAAAAAAGAATTCAGAAAATGTTTACACTGCAAATAATTTGCAAATCTGCTATGAAATATTTATGCAGCCATGATCAGCAGGAGGTCATGGGGTGAATAATGACAATAAGTTATAATATTTTACGTAGCCTAAGCATCAGCATGTGTTTTCTTGTCTACACTCCAGGTTTGCTATAATTTATTGTACTAACCTCATACTAATTATCTGCGGCTATGTTCACATCTCTAAAAAAAATGTTACATAGAAACACAATCCACAGCGGTTTAGATAACGTGGAACGCAATAATATTACTTTAAGATTGTTTCGGTTAAAAGCGAAAACACTAGGATATAATGCAACGACCGTGCTATGACCACCGTCAGTCATTTTGAATGTACAGATTCGTATTTAACGATAAAATGTAACTTTCCGGCAGAAGGCACGCCCACAGATCAGATAGACTGTGTTTAGAACCAATCGCAGAGGCTGATGCGAAGGTGACGATTACAACGGTGGTGACGGAAGGAGGGGCGAGTGTCCTCCATTTTGTAGGTCTGGTAACAGCGACCAAAGCGAGGGAAACTGCGGGCTGAAACTCCTGAAACAGGTACAGTAGCTAGAGTTTTATATACGTCGGATATATCAAATTCATTAAATGCATAAAAACAAGTCTCCGTTTTAATGATAAACTTGGATGGTTCTCATCGTTTGTGGTGAACAAGTGCATCCACAGTTCCCGATGTGGTGATGTTGGATGGGTAGCTAGCGGTAGCCCATGTAAGCTAATTAGCCGTCTATCTTTTCATTTCCATGTCAAATGCAGTTTGAATATCTGCTGCAATCTAAGAGATACTACACCAAATGGACAACTACATAATTTACTCTAGCGGCTTGTGTTTTTTCTAAGGTTACCACGAAAGTAGTTAAAATAGTTGGACCTGGTTTTCAGACATTTCTACTCGGTATTGAAGCGTTGCAGGACCCTAACTGTAGACCTACTTAACGTTAATCGAGTTTATTAACGTTTCGTTAATGTTTGTTTTTGTCTTTGCAGAGCGGGGATTTTGATAAACACATTTCTTCACGAATTTACAACATGAGTGGAGTGAATGTGAAGAAATTAAAGGTCAACGAGCTGAAAGAGGAACTTCAGCGGCGAGGCCTAGACACCCGTGGCCTGAAAGCGGATCTTGTCGATAGGTTGCAGGCTGCACTCGAGGCCGAGGCCACGGGGGAAGGAGGCGGACCACCGGTGGCACTTGGTGAGGGGTACGGCATCGGCGAGGAAGCTGGAGAAGGTGACGATTACGCGGACGAAGGTATGGCTACTGGCCACCGTTCGTTAGCAAACTGTTGATGTTGGGGGAGGATGGCTTGGGTTTTATATTAACGCGGTGGCGCAGATGCCCCTCATGCCGAAAGAGATTAGAGCGGGATTACAGGGACAGATTTACAGTTAGAGTTGTTGCATGGTGGCCTGTCACGCAACGTGACGTGTAAGTTGCGCTTGCATTGATAGTTTTAGTTGTACAGCTAGGGAGCATGCCGGTGCTTTGTCTTTGTTTTGGTGGCCGGGTCACTATTGTGTACCACTTTGCTGTAGCGACCTAGTCTGAACGCAGCTGCAAAGCGCATCTTTGGATGTTGCACATCGACGTGAACTGGCTAGCCAAGCTTCCGCAAGAAAGCCCATGCTTTAGATCTGTAGAATTGGGATGACACTGACGCTCCACTGCAGATTTAAGGGTGACTTACATTTAAATCTTTCAGATGAAGACGGTGGCGAAGAGGAGGAGGATGAGGATGAAGACTATCCTGAGCAGCAGGAAGAGGAGAACGGCGACGGAGGAGACCTGGACGGAGACGAAGCCCCCGAAATGGGTTACGGGATGAGCGAGTACCCTGCTGCTGATGCGGAACGGCCCGAGGTGAAGCAGGAGAGTTACGAGGAAATGCTGGAACCGGAGCCCGAACCGCAGCCAGAACCAGAGGAAGAGCCACCAGAGCCCGAAGTAACGCCGCCCGAGGAGTCAGAGGAGAAGCCAGGTAAGTTGAGCATAATGCAGCATGACGAACATTACGTTTCAGTTTCAGTTTTATTTTCCCATATGGGAGTTGAGTCGAGTGAATATCAATTAAGTCATACCAGTGAATGTGTTTGCATGCAGTTATTTGAGTTACCAAGCAAAAGCCGCCTCCTTCCCTTGGTAAATTCACTGATGTTGGACAGGGGTACTTGAGGTGGGCTTCTGCATTTACTGAACAGAAGAATGTTGACCATGGGCTGTCTTTGCATCTCAAGAGTCTTTTTGCAACTAAGCTGTTATGGCCAGGTTGCCAACAATAAAACAACCTCATCATTTGCTATGTTCCATTTTACCTTCAGTATAATTTGCATGACGGGTATTTCATGCACCAGCCTCCACAAAATTTCCTGAATCCATTATATATAGCGAGGGAAAACGATGCTTTACATGGATGACATAATGCTTTCGAGCGGGGCTCTGAAGTTAATTTGTTTGGGACGACGGTGTTATGTCACAGAAATTGGTCTGAAGGTGTCGACCGGCATACAGCGTGTTTTGGTTGGAGTTCCCTTTAAAAAAAAATGTAAAAAAATAACCCTGTGCCATTCTCATTTGGCAGTGCTCGACATAAAAGAGGAGAAGGAAGAGGAGCAGGAGGAGCCACAGCAGCTGGAGAAGCAGGAGGAGCCACAGCCGGCCAATGAGTGGGAGGCGGCCGAGGCTCAGGAGGCGGACCAGGTTAAAACCGAAGATGATAGACAGGCTCATTACGGCCGCAAGAGGCCCTACGATGAAGGCCGGGGTCATGGGTACTATGAGCACCGTGAGGACAAGAGGTACGCCTTCTCTTGAATTTATTGGCTTGTTGTTTTCCCCATGTCGGGCACCGCTGTAGTGTAATTGATAAGGAACCGCTTTGGTGACTTGAGCTTGCCAGCTTGAATCCTGGGTGTGACACAGCTGGCTGCTGTACCTCCGAGCAAGGTGCAGTATCCGTCTGTATAAATTGATAAGCCCTGTGAGTGCATCTGAGATAAGCGACTCTGCAGAGATAATGGCGCTAGAGCCACCATTTTGCCCGCGGCTCATGCTACGTGCGCCCCGCGCCGTCTTTTGCAGGTCTCGCTCGCCTCAGCCCCCTGCCGAGGAGGAAGAGGAGGACTTCGATGACACACTGGTGGCCATTGACACATGTGAGTGAAGTGTGTGTGTGTGTGTGTGTGTGTGTGTGAGAGAGAGTGGGAGAGTGTGTGTGTGTGTGTATGGCAGCATGCTTCTTTTTATATGGATGTGTGAGAGTGTGAGAAAAAGGGAGAGCATATTTGCATGAGCAAATTAAGCCAAAGTGGCTGCCTTCTAGCCAAAAGAGGGGCTTAGGGGTTTGCAGGATTCTTACAGCGGGGGCTGCAGATAATATCACTGATCACTGTACGGTAGGTAACTGTTCCCCATTCGGACTGCTTAGAAACTGACAGGTGTGTTGTGCCTGTTGAACAGACACAGTCCAGAGCTACCCCCTGCCCCTCTCCCACTTGTTCTTTATGCTGAGTTTTACTGAGCTATGGGAACCAGGTTTTAACCCCCCCCCCCCTGAGCCAATGAGAAGGAGGTTGCAACTTTAGGACCAAGGACTTCCTGTGTGAAGTCAATCAACTGTTGTTTGCTGACACACTCAAACACAGACGGATTAGTGGATTTAAATTGTGGCCTATACATTTCTTTATATCAGTCACACAGATTTTAACCAGGGTGCACAGACAAGACAAAACACTATCCATTTTTCAGACAATAAGCATTAAAATGTGACTCGTGCCCATTTGTTTCTAATTTGGCCACGATATTCACATTTTAATGCTTACTATTTGAAGAATAGGTAGTGTTTCATCTGGTCTATACCTTGGTGCATCTATTTGGTAAATAGTCTTAAGTGTCCCCCATCCTGGCTGGTCTGGGCCCATTGAGTTGATGTATAGAGGATTTAAATCCATTACCTGAAATGGAGTATCTCTGTCACCCATGTAGTATCAGACATACGGTGGGTTGTCTGGTGAGAACTCTGACACATAATGGCACAACGCAAGGCTGGCATTGGCTGCACATGAATTCTCAACTCTCCCCTTCACTGTAAAGTTATTCTGGATGGTAAAAGGTGCTGTATAATCGTAATCGCGATTAGCTTATCAGTAAGCGTATAATAGCGTGTGCTCGTCTCCACAGATAACTGCGACCTGCACTTCAAGGTGTCCCGTGACCGGTACAGCGGCTACCCGCTCACCATCGAGGGCTTCGCGTTCCTGTGGTCCGGCGCCCGCGCGTCCTACGGCGTCAGCAAGGGCCGCGTCTGCTACGAGATCAAGGTATTCCAGCAGGGCGGCGCTCTCGCTCCTTACAGGCCGTCTGCTGTGTGAACCTCTTAAAGCATCTGTGTGATGAAGCCTTTTTACTGGTTGAAAACTCATCTCGGTGCATGGGACTTCTATCAGCAGGTCACACTTCACCTAGGAATAAACCTGAGGTATAAATCCTCATGCTGTGCTCGCACACCGAGAGCAGAATTTGGCATTCTTGATGTTTCAGTGTTTTGGGGATGCATGGCTTTGGCACTACACCACCAAAGTCATTGGGTGATCTGCCAATCAAAATGGCAGGCAGGCATTCTGCTGCCTGAACAGTTTCAATGTGATCAGTGGTTTTCAGTGTTTGTTTCTACAGTGATGGGAAAGTATCGTTACCCCCTCCCCCAGATTAATGAAGAGATCTCAGTGAAGCACTTGCCCACCAGTGAGCCCGACCCCCATGTGGTGAGAGTGGGCTGGTCCCTGGACTCCTGCAGCACACAGCTGGGTAAGACTGAACTCACAATGGAAGATAAAGGTCTCATAAGCGTATCGTACCCTGAACTGCTGTCACAATGTACTCTGGCAGCTTCTGTACTCTTCAGTGTGATGTTGAATTCTTAACATTCTCAACGGTGAAAGACTGTTGTGTGAATTAATTTGCCATACAGGATAGTAAATTGAATTGTCACTGGCATTGTAATTGGTTGCTCCGATCTCTAGTTCTGAATGGCAGTTTGCACAAATGCAATGATCTCCAGCCAGTAACAGTTTCTTTACATATTATCTACACATATATCGCTCATGCATATTTGCAGAAGCGTACATACCGCATTATGGCTAACTCAATTTTCAGTGAAGTTGCTGATCTGCAGTTTAGTCAAATTGAATAAGCATTAAGGCTCAGTGGTTGGCCAGTGCTAATACTGTTAGGAAGTACAACCATCTGCTCTTGTGAGCTTGCCAAGTGTAGTACAGAGTGTTTATATGTAAACCATTCTGATAACGGATTGAGTTGATCCGTGCCTTTTAGGACAGTACACATCAAACAGAATGGGTCATTAAGGAACATGTCAAATATTCTCTGAAAGGCATTTGTTGTGATGAGTGACTAGCAGTAACACCTGCTCCTTTCCCAGGCGAGGAGCGCTTCTCCTATGGCTACGGAGGAACGGGAAAGAAATCCTCCGACTGCAAATTTGAGGACTACGGGGAGAAGTTTGGCGAGAACGACGTCCTCGGCTGTTACATAGTAAGGGCCGCTTCCCCTGGGCTCTGCGCTAACCTTGCACCTAGCACGTGTGCTGCTAAATTGAAAAATGCAGGAGAGCACTGATGTATCCCAATTAGAAGTTGTGCTCCTAAAAAAATTTTTTCCAGTTAGCACACATCAATTTGCAGGAACAAATGCTCCTAAAATAGGAGCACTGTAGAGCCCTGTTTCCCCAGCCTGCAGGATTCGGCTTAAACGCGCCTCTCCGCGGTCGTTTTCCCCCGCAGGACTTCGAGGGCGAGGAGGAGGTGCAGATGGCCTTCTCCAAGAACGGCAAGTGGCTGGGCCCGTGCTACAGCGTGAACCGCGAGGAGCTGGCCGGCCGGCCGCTCTTCCCCCACGTGCTGGTCAAGAACTGCGCCATCGAGTTCAACTTCGGCCAGAAGGAGGAGCCCTTCTTCCCCCTGCCCGAGGGCTACGCCTTCATCCAGGACGTCCTGCTGGAGGACAGGGCCCGGGGCACCGTGGGACCCGCCACCAAGGCCGACTGCGAGGTGAGCGGCTTGGTGGGCAGCGGGCAAGTCCCGCGCCACCTGAGCGAGATTGGCAAAGAAAAGGTTTGCGACCTCTACAGCTTGGCATTGGTTAATACACATGCAATTTCAGTTTTCAGTCTCGGTTGATTGTCATCCTGTAACAAATTGGACTGCTCGCTGTTTTTTTTTTTGTGGGCTATGCATGGCAAATCGTAGTCACTCACTCACAGACGACCTTTGAGGGACGTTTAGTAGGACGCATGCGCAGATAGTGCCAGCTAAAATGTGTCTGCAGAAGTGAGTTGCGCCGTGGGTCTGGACGATTCTGTGCTTCTTGATTAATTCTACTACCTTTGGAGACACAGGCCTTGGATATTAGTGTGTCTCCAAATCTAGTTTCACCTCACACCCTCACCAAGTCCTGTCTCCCAAAGTTGCTCTTCTGCACCAGTAAACTGTTTAATCGTACATTTATTCACAAAGACACATTTAACACATGAACAGCCACGGGGTAATATTTTCCTGGTTTCCTTTTTCTGTTGTATGCAACTGGTTCAATGAAAGGAAGTGAAGTCTCCCAGTCTGTGACACTGAAATTGAGTTTTAAAGCAATGTAAAAAAAAAAAAAAAAAAAAAAGGTTATCGAAGAAAGAGTTTGAGACATAAATACCTAAAAGCGATGTGACCATGTGAGGATTTTCGTTTGTGCGTTTTAGTTGCCGTGCAACACATCGTTTTCGTTTCATTGTTCTGTTTCTCGCGTTCCGTTTTTTTTTTTTGGTATTCGAAAAAAAAAAACCGCCGTTTCCGCCTCCGCAGATCCTGATGATGGTGGGCCTGCCGGGGGCGGGGAAGACCACCTGGGCGATGAAGCACGCGGTGGAGAACCCCGAGAAGAAGTACAACATCCTGGGCACCAACGCCATCATGGAGAAGATGAAGGTGAGGGGGGGTCAGAGGCTGGCTTTGGGATAGTCTGACAGCTCAAACCAGGCCGACCAGACCCCGGTCTCACAGACGCAGTTTGAAATGCTTCAGTCCTTCAGATTAAAAATAAATAAGTAAATAATAATAAAAGAAATCAATTCCCAGCAAATGGACAGGTTTTCAGAAGAATTTGCCGAAGTCTGATCCGTTTTCTCCCAGCGTTGGGAATAGGTCTGAAGGCCGTACGTTGTGCATTTTGTTCAGTCGCTCGTCTTGTGGAAAACGCTCGGGGATCCGCAGTTTCTGAAATTTACTGCCAGCGGTTGTTCAGTGGGTGTGAATCCGACGGGAAGGTTTAAAAAAAACTGCTCCTCACCCCCCCCCCCCCCCCCCAGGTGATGGGCCTGCGCCGCCAGCGGAACTACGCGGGCCGCTGGGACGTCCTGATCCAGCAGGCCACGCAGTGCCTGAACCGGCTCATCCAGATCGCCGCCCGTAAGAAGCGCAACTACATCCTGGACCAGGTACTGCCCCCTCCCCGCCGTCCTTTACACACACACCCCCCTCCCCCAATTCCCCAACCCCCCCCCCCTCCCCACCCACCCACAGCTGTTTACTGATACACACACCCAGCATTGCACTGAAAAAACTGTCTCTCTAGTGTAGTAGCCTTGATCAGCCTGTTAATTCTTGCCTGGAACTGCTGCGCTTATGTTCTTGTGTCCTGAACGTGTTGTTGCTGTCATGTATTGAAAGGATAAACCATTAATTCTGTTTTGTTCAAGTGACAGAGGAATATGCACAAAAGTCGTACCTGTTCTCATTCTTGAATATCTTTTGATTTCTTTACTGTATGTCTTGTTGAAAGAGCTCTTTGTACATTGTACAAATAGTCCATGTGAATAGTAAGATGTTGAAAAACAAGTAAACACTGCCTGGTGAGTAAGAAAAACACCTTTGTTGCTATGTTAATCGTAAAAATAAAGTGACATTGACATAGTTTTTTTGATATAAAAACGGTAACAGTACTTATCCATGTAGCATATGGAACTTTTGAATGTTTTATTTTGTGATAATAACACATCCAAGGTAAGTGGAAGAACTAACAAAAGTTTTGACTTTCCAGAGCCTTGCTCTTCAAATTTCTTAAGGTAGGTACGGTCTCGAGGACAATCCCATGGGTTGCCTTGGAAACTGTGAGTATCCCCAGGTAGGTAGTCAATGTTTGTCAATGTCGGCAGTACAGATGTGCGTTTGAAGAGCAGGTAGGTACTGGTAAGTAAGGGGACCCTGTCAGGACTTTACTTTATTTTAAATTTATACACATTATACACAAGTAAAGATAGTGTACTTCATCTTTTAAGATAAAATAGCGACTAGTATTTGCTGGTTTGTTTTGGTAGCCGTGATGTATTGGGTTTGAGGGAGGTTGCTATGGTGCATCTCTGTAGACTTACACAAATCATCTGTGGATAAGCAGGGCTACACTAGTGAGTATGACTCGTGCGTGTTCAGAGAAAGGCATACGAACTGTACCCCCGGTTGGCGAATGCTCAGGGGAGTGGGAGGGGCAGGGCGAACACTTTTTTGCCTTTGACGTGCAAAGGTTTAACGGTACGTTGCATGTTAGCGGAAACGATTCCTTGAGCCGTTTTAATAGAATCGGTGCATGGCCGTGCGAACGATGAATGATTATGAATCGTAAGAGATCCCGTGTCCTTTTTTAAGGGCGCACTCGAATGCCTTGGCGTAAGATTCGTAAGAAACGGGAGCAGAGCAGGAATAGGCAGCTCGACTGTTAGTGGTTTCTTGGGGTCCCCTGACGTGAAATCTTCTCCCCAGTAAAAGGACACCGGTGAGGGAGACGCTGCCATCCAGCCCCGCCACGGTAGGTTCTGTGAGGTTGTGAGAGACAACCATTTGGTTAGTTCCAGTAAATATAGACCAATGACAACCAAGAAAAAAACTCTCTCACTTTCATCATTGCAGGATTCCAATTTCCCCTCCTACGGAGCGCAAAGCCGTAAACAAAAAGCAAAAAACAAGCAAACAATAATGAACGGCTTCTACTTCTTTCTTGTCACCATTGCTAGACAAATGTATATGGATCAGCCCAGAGACGAAAAATGCGTCCTTTTGAAGGTTTTCAACGCAAGGCTATTGTAATTTGTCCCGCGGACGAGGACTTAAAAGAGCGAACGTTAAAGCGAACTGATGAGGAAGGGAAGGATGTGCCCGATCATGCTGTGTTAGAAATGAAAGGTAGGAATTCCATGGAAAACGAACCCTCCCCAAAAAAAAAAAACTACAAACAAGATCTGCTTTTTTTTTTTTTTTACTATGTATGTTTTTGTTTCGTCTTTTGTTGTTTTTAAAAGTTATTTTTTTAATCGAACTTGGAAGACCCCCCCTCCCCCACCCTTCTCCCCCCCCCTAAAAGTTTAGTCTTTTTAGACCCGTCCCCCTTTTTTTCCTCTTGCCTCCATTTTGAGTTTATTTTCATCTGTTATTTGTATCTCATATCCCCCCCTACTGCTTCCTCCTTTACCACTGCAAACTGAGGATTTTTAAAATTAAATTTAAAATTAAACCTTTATTTATACAGGGTACTTTGACTGAGCACATGCTCATCTACATCAACACCCTGCTAATTCCCCGCCTCGATGTAGCCTAACCTACCTAACCTTTGGATTTTAGTCACATGGTTTTATTTCATGAGTAATCGCTGGCAGCAAGGATGGTTTATTATTCTGGTTTCTGTCCATGTTTGATTTGACTGCCACTTGTCTACTAACAATAGTTTATCCTTCATAAATTAGTATTCTGTAAGCTGACTATGGAATGTTCCGGTCACTTTCCCAAACTATAGTGCCTCATACAGTTTTGATTTGTATTTCCATTTGGAGAAAAACACCGGTCGTTCTCACAGGTGGATGTGAGTGAGAATACTTGATTTGCAGTGAAGTCTTTTCTTTTTTCCTCCGCTCTGCCCCCTCTCCACCCTTACTCACACCTCTACTCCCTCTGCCGATTTTTATTTTCTGTTTTTCCTACTCTGGAGCAAATCTTCCCCTAGAGGCAGCATTTGCTCCAGATCCCGCTAAGCTCCCCACACAGTCATGCTCTGTATATCTGTCCTCAACATCGCCCTTCCCTTCCTTTCTTTTTTTCGTTCGTTCTTTCTTTTCTTTGTTGTTGTTTTTTTTCGGTCACCCCTGTCCGAGGGTAACTGTGTTCCTCTCTGTCTCCCGGCGGCCGTGCTGGTCCTCGTTGCGTCCCGCGTCCCGCCGCCCCGTTAGCCAACTTTGTGCTCCCGGAGGCCGGCGACTTTCTGGACGACGTGAGCTTCGTGGAGCTGGAGCGCGAGGAGGCCGACAAGCTGGTCAAGCAGTACAACGAGGAGGGCCGCAAGGCCGGCCCGCCCCCCGACAAGCGCTTCGACAACCGGCCCGGCGGCTTCCGGGGCCGCGGCGGCGGCGGCGGCTACCAGCGCTACGACAACCGCGGCGGCCCCCAGGGCGGCCGGGGCGGCTACCAGAACCGCGGCGGCGGAGGGGGCGGCGGCTTCCGAGGGGGTGAGAGCTGCTTTTGGTTGGGCGTCAGTGGGTACTGCCTTGCGCTCGTTTCCGCGGTGCTAACGAACGGTGATCTCTCTCTCTCTCTCTCTCTCTCTTGCTCTCTCGCTCTCTCTGTCTCTCTCTCTCCAGGGTATAACCGCGGCGGGTACAACCAGAATCGCTGGGGGGGCAACCACCGGGAAGGCGCCTCGGGGGGGCGTGGCGGGTACAACCGCAACCAGCAGTCCGGCGGGGGCTACAACCACAACCGCCAGGTCGCGTACACCAAGGGAGGCAGTGGGGGTGGAGGCTACAGTCAGGCGCAGGTTAGCATGCTGACAATGTGCTTCACTGAGTGGCTAATATCAGCCTTCCCCGATGCATTAGCTTATTACTCACTGTCCCTTTTTGTAGCCCCAGACCTACAGCCAGGGCTACAGTCAAGGCTACAACCAGGGCAACTACAACCAGGGTTACAACTACGCCAGCTATGGGCAATACCCGGGGTACAGCCAGAGCTACAGCCAAACCCCAGCTGCCACTGGGCAGACATACAGCCAGCAGCAGAACTACAACCAGCAGTACCAGCAGGTGAGCTCTCGCACTCCCCCACCTTTTAACCCTTTATGGACCAGAGCATGTGGACACCTGACATCCAGCATCTCATTCCAACTACGATAAACAGCCCCAGACCAAGGGGTGTCCAGATACTTTCGGTCATATAGTGGCTAGAATGTTCTTAACTGAACATTCTAATTAATGATGATGTAACGATCACTACTGGACTTCTAGAACACTGACATAGAATTTTGAAAAAGCGTTCCAAAAAAAAAAAGACCTACTCTTCAAAGGGTTATTAATCGTGTGTACAGAGTTCCGCTCAGACTCCCAGCTGACCCCTGCTTCTGTCTGCAGTACGCACAGCAGTGGCAGCAGTATTACCAGAACCAGAGCCAGTGGAACCAGTACTACGGCCAGTACGGGAACTACGGCAACTACTCCGGCCAGGGCACGCAGGGCACCCAGGGCTCCCCGGGCACGCAGTAGCCCCGCCCTGCCACCACGCGCGGCGGACAAGAACGCATCCCATTCAAGCGACGACTCGGCTCTCCCTTCGTCTTGTGACCACCCCCCCAAACCCCCCCCCTTCTCCTCCTCCATCTCCCTCCCACTCACGTACTCTCCCACACGCTTCTGTTAAGATTGTCTAGCTTTCAGTTTTCTTTGCCTTAAAAGCTTACAGCATTTCCGTTCCTGTTAGCCCACGGTGTGTATTTTAGCTACATTAGATCCTGCATTCAAATAGTGGAAACATGCGGCTTGCTTCTATTCTAGCCTGTTTAAAACGGGAACCCTGCCCCCTAGTGGGCACCAGCATTATGTGGCATTGCAGGAGGTCATTCCTGCAGTACATGTGTGGTGTACAGGAAGTGTGTCTCATAGTTCAATTAATTTGGCTAGGACCTGCACGCGTAAATCTTACAGCTACTTTCTTTTGGTGTTTTAAGGGGGATGGAGGCATTTGTTTGACAGATCCTTTGTTTTAAGCATTTCCCCTTTTCAGTTAAATTTTAGGGGTTAGACCGTAGATCGAAGAACTGCAGATTTTAAAGAACATACCTACTAATAACAGGTTTTCACCAAGGTCGTTTGAAATCTATCTTGCATCTTCATTGCTTTTGATTTGATAGTCAAAATTTAGGTTAATTGAAATGGGAGTCTGAGAAGGCTAACATTTTAGTTAGTACTTTTTGTGTAACTTATCAACTTATTTTGTGATTAAGGCGCACTTGCAGCCATCAAACATTTTTACCTTTTTTTTTTTTTTGCTTTTCCTTTTATAATGTACCATTTTAAAGCTGTTAATAATTCAGTCGGATGCATATATCTCTCTCCCTTTTCCCTCCAGATTGTTTTGCAAGTTTTGTGGTCATTAACAGGTTTTGTGTGTTGTGTAAACTTTTTTATACCATGTCTGTAAAACTGTATCTGCACGTGGGTCTGTGTTCAATCAAAATCCAGACACTTTTGTATTTGAGAATATATTCGGATGACTCCAAGCGTGTCTTGTCTTTCTTTGTTGAATCAAATTGTGTTCCACTTTAGGTGCGAGTAGCAAGGTACAAATAAATGACTTCAATGCTTTTTCAAAGAGCATGGGTACATTAACTGATCCAAAATCATGAGAAGACGGTATTGGTGACTTACATTTTATTATTAAAACTCACTTTAACTTAATGACAAATACTAGATTTCACACACCAGTGTGTTGCCTGCTAGGTTATTTAATTTCAATAAATGGTACTTGCCACTGAATTTTAGAATGCCAACCAGAAGTTAAGACTGCAATTACAAGACATTTGACCAGCACGTCATATTGGTGATTCGACCTACAGTGCAGCTTTAAGTACTAATGTGCTGCGTTCTGGTAGATTTCTTATAAATGTATGTGGTCCCTTGTGCGGATAAATTTGAAGCACACGGGATCTCAAACATGCAACAAAAACAAGCCGTCATGTTTCACAAAAATGCCTCCAGCGACGTACCTGAACTCACTATGGTTATGCAACAGCATTTAGGCTACGTCCATTGAACACCTACTGGCTGTAGAAAATACACGTTAGAACGTACACTTGGGAACCATAAATATGAATGCCCATGAGGTAACCCGCTAACGATAGTTCAGTTGGCATCAATTTGTCGGCCATCCATTGCTCATGCCTAGGTGCCCAACGACTACATCATAAATAGGAATTAAAGCAGGAAATGTCATTTGCCTTCGACAACAATTACAGCCTTGAGCACAATAAGCCACGCTCATGTTACTAGCTATTTTTGTAGTTAGCTACGTTTTTCACGGCGATCGCTGGCTATGTAGCTGGCCTGTTCGGTATCATTCATGGCAAGAGATTCAAAGACGGTGTCTGCTCTGAAGAATCTTGGGTGAGCACCAACTTAAGCTAGCAAAGTTTGTTAGCTAGCTCGCTATGTCGGCAGGTTGCTATATTTTGGTTATTAGCTAGCTAACTTAAACAGTGCCAAGTGTCAGGTAACCACATATTATTAATGACGTTAGCTAGTTCAGTAACTCCATGTGTTATGTATTTATATGGCAAGCCGAATGAGAATTTATTCCACATCCCTGAAATCCTATTTGCGGTTTCCGTCTAGTTCCCTGTTTTTCACGTTTTCGACATTTTGTCTTCCTAGTTGAACGAAACCGTTTTGATATTAAAGATGTACACCTTACTAGTCATTCAATTTGAGGAAGTAATTGCACTTTTATGGTACTTGTTACATCAGAAACCTTACCAGTTGCACAACGGTACCCACTAGTGCCACCACGGTCTGAACTGGTCAGCCCTCCAATCCACTAGTGGCCTTTTAAACCTAAAGAATGTTGCAATTGAAACAGCAGTAGTTAAATAGTGAAGTAGTGGCGTGTGAACTAGTTCACTTGTATATGACCCGTATTTATTGGCGCAGTGCGGGCTAGTGTTCAGACACATTTTCTCTGTATCCATTTACAGACCTTAACGTTACAGGATATGCATTTTTTGTCTGTTTGTTTTTCACTTCATTACTAGGTACCCTGGCAACGCTTGTTTGAGGCAATGTAGTTGCGAAGAGCTTCCATGCCGAGTTCTGTCCTGGCTGGTCTCTGAGCTAAGGTCAACCTGTCCAGAGGTACAGGGCGGCGACAAACAAGGTGACAGCACCCCACAACTCTAGCTGCCATCATACTTCCCCTTGCTCTTGTAAAGACTTTTAAAATACAGAAGCGGTGTATACAAATCGAAGCATTCTACAGACTGAGCAAATAACTCAGTTCCTGTGATCTTTTGTAGAGGATCTGCATGTTAATAGTAATGAGTGTCGGTGTTCTGACGATTTGTACTACCTTGAAATTACTGACCGGTAGTTCAAGTGGTCATGTCTGTCGTTTTTTGCTACCATTTCGGTAAATTACTACCCCAAGAAAACTGTGCTACTTTTGTCGCCAAATACTTTCAAGCTAATTAGATTTTTATTTTCATTAATTGTTCCAACAACAACCTCATGCACAATACTTCTTGGTAGGACAGCTCGATAGATAGGATGAAATGTGAGAATACTTTGTAAGGTAAGGGGTGGGGTGGGGATAGGATTCTTCTTCACACAGATAGGATTCTTCTTCACACCCTTACTGAATTTTCATACGATGCAACAAACTGCAATGTTTCAGAGAGAAAGGGACAGAACCTTTTCATGCTATGAATACAAAGCAGAGCGAGTTAACTGGTGGCTCTAGACCGAGAATGTTTGCTGGAAGTGTATGTTGCCATTTTTCCAGGTCGCACAGCGAGTGCTGTTCTGGTGGGGGAGCTGAGGACGCTACTTAGAGATCTGCACTGTCCCTACGCTGCCCTGGCAACGGAGACACTATCCCCTGCACTACTTAACACAGCTGCTGGTGAGAGTGAGAGTAGGGTATCTCTCTGGTTGGGAGGCTGAAGGGTGTGGATGAGGGCTGATGGCGTCTCTTGTTGACTCCGCTGCCGCGTCGCGTTCGCAGAGTTCCTGGTGACGGAACTGCAGGCTGCGAGGATACTACGGCGCAAAGAGCGCCACCCGGAGGACGCAGCCTGCGACGACGGCACCGAGAAGGAACGGAGAGAGGGAGAAGACGGGGGACTGGAGTTGGAGGAAGAAGGGGGAGAAGGAGACGGAGGGGTGTGGAGTAGAGAGAAAGAACAGGAAGTGAAAGAGGAGTCCGACCGGCTCTTTCGGTCCCTGGGTCTGGAACCTTCCACTCGGCTGAGTGATGTGTACGCTGAGGTGAGAATAACGGTTCCTGTGAACGTGCAGAGACACAGGCTCTCAAACGCATGCTTACATATGCGCACACAGACACGCGCTAACACCAGCCAGTGCTCACCAACACTGCCAAAGTGCCCCTGAGCAAGGCGCTGAAACCCCTAACTGCTCCAGGGGTGCTGCACTGTGGCTGACCCTGCACTCTGTCCTCTCTGATGATATCTTGCATGCTTGTATGTAGGAGGGGTCTATAAATATAGGGCCATGTATGTATGTGTATCTAGGAGGGATACGCGGGAAAACAAATTCCACTTACCTTGTGTGAAATGGTAAATAAAGTGAATCTGAATCCGCACATGCATGCACGCAAATACATACACCCACACATGCATTCACGGTCGGACAGACACACACCCACACATGCATGCACGGACGCACACACACACGTGCCTTTATTTATACACAAAAAGAAGAAGTGACTGGGAAATGGAAACCGTTGCAATATGGCTGACATGCTGTGAGCCGCCGCTAGAGGGCGCTGTAGTAATTGAGTGCCGTTTGTGCGTTGCGCCAGGTGGAGTCGCGTGTCGCTGCGCTGCCAGGAGGCACTGTGCCCGAGCCGCTCCTGAAGACGACCCTGAATTCTGAGCAGTGGGTATGGAACATGGGAGGGTATTCTCTATTTCTGTCAAAAGGAGAGTTCACTACTGCCAATACTTACTGCAGCTGAGGCTTGCAGTTAAGGGGATCTCTCTAAATTCAAATGTGAGTTCACTGCTGGTGGTACTTACTGGAGCTGAGGCTTGTAGTTAAGGGGATCTCTCTAAACTGGCATCATTTCTCATTTGTGCAGAATGTGCATTGGTGTAGCAGCCATTTTTATTTTTAAGGATGCTTCTGCTTCCCTCCCTCGCCCCCCCTCTCTCAGCGGCGCCTCCACCAGATCGACCTGGCCCTCGCTCAGGACTATGAGTGCCGTCGAAACATGATGACCAAACGCTTCCAGGTCACCCTGCAGTCGTTCACCTGGGGTGAAAAGGGCCCGGTACATGTCCTATTATCTCTACCCTGCTGCCAGACTTTCTGCCTCTTGGAGTCCCTTCAAATTTAGTCAGTTCTGGAAATTAACTGAAATTCAGTTAAATTGTCATAAAATAATCATAGAAACCTGTAAAAAAAGAAAGTGTCTTAAGTGTTTTTGTCTTGTAATGAGACTTAAAATCTTATTTTTTCTCTTGAGACAAAACTATTAGCTTGTTTTAAGTTACTTTTACCTTTACCAAGTGAAATTTTTAAAAAACAAATTAGGTACTAATTTGTAATAGAATAGAAATAATAGAAATTAAATTTCTAAGGCTAAGGTACTTGGTAAGTTCTGTTTGATTAACACAGTTCTGTGTGCTGTACAGGAGCGCAGTTCTGTTTGATTAACACAGTTCTGTGCGCTGTACAGGAGCGCAGTTCTGTTTGATTAACACAGTTCTGTGCGCTGTACAGGAGCGCAGTGCGGTCCTGGCCTCCGTGCCACTCCTGTGCCCTGAGGCCCTCGACTCTCGTGTGTCTCTCTCCCTCCTGCTGGCCGCCAGGGAGGACCAGTCGCGCATCCTCCCGGTCAAAGCCGGGCCCAGCACGGCCGTCCACAAGGTGCGTGTGAGTTTATGTGTTTGTGCGTGTGAGTGTGTGTGTGTGTGTGTGTGTGTGTACGTGTGTGTGTGTGTGTGTGTGTGTGTGTGTGTGTGTGTTTATGTGTGTGTGCGCGTTTCCTAAGCAGGGTTCTCTTCAAACAGTGGTGCTACACCACCTTGCACAGCTTCTCTTCAGCCTCTCAAAAACTGACTGTAGTGTCATTTCGGATCATGGCAGACACCTCAGCACCACTCAATCATAAAAGGAGAGCCCTGTCACGGTGCAATTTATGCAGGCCCTGCTAGACAGCTGTGCTGCGTGTCATGTGACTTTAGGCCCCGCTGGGCAGCGCCGTTGACCTGCGCTGCGACTCTCTCTCCTCCGCAGGTCCTAATGGGGCACGTCCCGGACAGAGGGGGGCGGCCGGGGGAAATCGAGCCCCCCATGCCCTCCTGGGAGCGTCGCAGGGATGGAGGAGGAGGAGGAGGAAGGGGAGGCGGCGCCGGCCACCAGCGGTGGGGCAACAAGAGGAAGAAGAAGAACAGGAAGAAAGAGCGGGGGGAAGAAGGGAGGGATGCGTCTCCCGGTGCCAGCGAGCACGCTAGGGAACGAGGGAGGCGAGGGAGGAGTCCAGAGAAGACGGACGCGGTTCAGCGGCAGGAGAAGGGAAATGAGGAGTAAAAGAGAGGGAAGGAGAGAAGGAGGGAGACGCAGTTTAAATATACCACAGGCACTGTAGTCGTTACCTAAAGGTTAGGGGTAGAGACCCTGGATGTGATGTCATAGGTGAACATTGAACATGTAGAAAATTGGAATATATTTAAAATGACAATTTCCAAATATGGTGCTTTCTCCCCTTTAATTGTGCGAAATGTTGGGGTCAAGCATCTTGAGAACTTTAAATCTTTCTTCATAATCTTTAGTGAACTGGTTTGTAACTGACCACCGTAAATGTATGGGAAGGACTGTGGGATATTGTACTTTACACAGAATTAGTCCGTAAATGTATTCGTTAGTATGCCAGGATGGTTTGCAGCTTCCTTAAATATGATTGTGAACATCTGGCAACAAACCATGGTTTTATTTTCAGAAAAGGACACACAAATTTAACGTGTGTTTGTCTTTAAGAAGACATGTTTAGTGTAGTTTAATGAACAGGGTTTCATTAAGTTTTGTTAACCTGGCAGTGCATCATTTGAGCAAGGTGCTCCCTCCGTTTCTCTAAAAGTGTAGACTTTATTGGGGGCTATCTAAGCCTTCCTTTTTTTGCCATATTCAGCATAAGGCATTAAAAACCACCAAAATCCTCTAGGCCTCTTTATACGTTTAAAAGAAAAAAATTAAATAAAGAATTTGAGTTTTGTATTTTTGTTGCTTTTTGTTGCGTCGTGGCTGTCGGACAAGCCACAGGAAACCGCGGAGGCCGGTTTGAATAAAGGTGTGGGACACTGCAGTGCTGTCTGGGCCTGTTTTTGTGCTGGGTGACAGGTTGAGCGCGGTGGGTAAACTGGGTCAGAGGCACACTGCTCTGGTACTCCGTGTTCTCCACATTGATGGTCCTGCGTCCGCACAATGGAGGCCACGCCGGTCCTACGAAGACGGGTGTGCGGCCGTGTGTTTGGTGTTCGCAGCGACACGACGACTCGTTTGGCCCTCGCGACCGGTAACGTGTGTGTCGTCTAAACTTTTGTGACTGCCTGTTGAGGATGGAAACAGCAGGTCGTTAATATTCCCGAGCGTGGGGGGGGGGGGGGGGGGGGGGGGGGGGGGTGCTGAGCCGTTCCCGCTCCTCGGATTGGGAGTGGAGAACGCCGTCCTCCCGTCTAAAAAAAAACCGAACGCTTTTAGCGGTCCGGTCACTTTTTTAGCGCGGCCGCCGCGTCGCGGCGCAGGACCCCAACGGGTGTTTACGTCTGAGAGCCGCTCTGCTGCGGTCGCGTCTGCCTTCCTGTCTGCAGCAGCTGCAGCTGTTAGCGCCTCTCCGATTAACCCCGACCACAGACAACGCCGTCACGTGAACAACACATTTTTAATAAAGCAATATTCTTTTCATTTTTTCTTTTCTTTTTTTTTTTTTTCTTTTCAAAAAACCCGTGCACAAGTGCCTTGACTCACTCAGGGGCGGCAGTTCGTTTTCATAAAGTAGAAAGTCGTTCTGTCAATTAATGCATGTGCAATAAATACAAGCTACTTCGCTTTGTCCTGGGCTTAGTTGGGTTGTTACAATGTCAATGTAAAAAAAGAAGTTGAGAACACGAGAGGGGGGTGTAAATGGTGAAAAAAAGGGCTTCGGGATCGATATAACATCTCAGTGTAGACTTCAGCTTCCACTCACACTTCCTGTCCCTGTGGCTTCCTGGTGATAAGGGCCCAGTCTGAAACCGCTTACTTGCCTACTATTGAGTATGCAAGATGTATACCAGTTGTATGCAACTTGTGTACTCGATAGTGGGCAAGTAGGCTGTTTCGGACACAACCCTGGTCACACAACCCTTCTTGCACAACTGAAGTGAGGGCCCCAGTCTGAAGAGTCACGGAGCAGGAAGCAGAAGGTCAGAGGACCAGAAGGTCAGAGGTCAATACTGGTAGGTTGTCCGTGGTGACGAACCCGGGCTTCGTCTTCTTGTTGGCGATTCCCCGCCACTGGAGCTCAGCAGGAGGGAGGCAGAGAGGAACAGACAAAGAGGGAGGAGTATGGAGGTGGAGGAAGAGGAAGACCTCCACGGGTAGTTGTGCTATTTTTTTCCTGGTTAGCGCATAGCCTACTTGTACCTCAACATGAAGAAAACAAGTCAAAACGGAACAGTTTTTTTTTAGCTTGGCACCTTAACGAGAGGGCAAAAATGTCTTGCAGTCTATGTAATATCCCCTGTAGCCTGATCCAGGAGAAACTCCAGATCAAACTGGTGAAAAATCCAGTGCATCTGAGTGGGTATAACCCTCATAGAAGACCACCAACGTGTAAATCCGGTTGGTATCAGCAGAAGTCTTTTGAACTGTGCAAACTGTGGGAGGGGAGGAGGTGGGGTGGGCAGTATGATGCTTGGCTCCGCCCCCATTGATCAGGGACACGTGCCAGGTGTCCGTCAAAAGGCTCTCCGTGCGGGTCCTGCAAGAACTCCCGGTAATGCCAGTTCCTACGTCCAGGGGCGCGTGTGTGTGTGTAAGAGAGGGTCAGTCTGTGTCTCGGCTCTTGCTTTTGTGAAGGTGCATGTCCTCCATCTTCTCCTGCAGGAAGAGCATGGGCATGGAGGCCCCTCGTGTCCTCGGTGGAGGCAGGGACGCCTGCTGGGGCTGGGGTCTGTGCGTGTGGGGGCTGCCACATGGGGCCTCTCCGCTCTGTGGGGGGGGGGGGACAGAACATTGTCAATCAGTGTTATTCAATATTATCCCAGGAAAGCAGCAGGGTACACCGTTGCCTGATTTCACCTTTTCAAAATCGGCACCCATTACAGACCCAAGAGGCCAGGTGAGGTGAGTTTACTGCTGCATGCGGTTTTAATTTATCGATTCAATGCTGAGCGCCAACACAAACCCGGAGGCCCTACAACAGCATGAGCGATTACCCCTGCTGTTCGTAACGACACTTTGCAGGTACTCAAGGTAAGACCAACACATTACGGCCTATCTTAACCCTTAAGTCACCATGACTCTGGACACTGAATTTATTGTGGTGGCTTTCCCTTGTCAGACATGTTAAGTGTTAAAGGAGTACCATGGTGGTTGAACGTGACACTTCCCAGTTGTCTTTAGGCAACAACAAAACAAATGTGCATAATTTTTTTATTCTTCAGTCATTTCAATGTACTTTAAAACGTATTTTTCTAAGCCTAAGTTTCCCACTATAAAAATTCACTCGAACCGTCTGGGCATGGTAATGAGAACTGTCAGTTAGCTATGATTGACAGACCGTGCCCCGTTACCATAGCTACCCCCATGATACGCGCTCTCTTTGGGAGACTGAATTTTCACAAGCTAGCTAGCTTAGTAGTATATCAAGTATCGATAGATAGCATTTCTTCAATGCCTCTTGTGCAAATAGCACATAAAACCGAGAAAGTGTGAAAATCACCATGGTACTCCTTTAATAGACTTCCACACTGATCCTGAAGGGACTACTGTACGCACGGCAGCGTGGAGTGTTCTGGGAAAGCAGTGCCTTTACCTTTTCCCGGGGAGAGCCCGTGTGAGCGCTGGGGTCCGTTCTCCTGTCCTCGGACCCCGGCGTCCACACCCCTGGGTCTGTCTGAGTGGACTGGTCCGAAAGCGCGGAACCGTCCCCGTTCGTCTGCCCTGCGTGTGTCGGGTCCTCGCCGGAAGGAAATACAAAGGTGTCATCCTCAGAGCCTGTTTGAAAACACATTTGCCGATGAATATACATTTCATACATTCATTTTTTTCTTTTATTTCTTTACAAATTTTTCCAGTTTTTTAGTCTTATATTTAGACTTAAATCCTTATTTCTAATACTTTTTTCCTAAATAAAGTAAAAAGACTGCCAATGATGTGAGACAGTTTTACTCATTTCAAGATTTTCTGACTAACTAAGATTTTAAATCTAATTACAAGACTAACACTGACTTGTTAAGACAGTGTGAGAGTTGAGTGCATGACTTGTGTCACAGTGAAGATAGCCAGTAACTGGTGGATTCCCAATGTGTGGCCGGGCAGAAGTTGAGATTAATATCACCTGACTGGGAATCTAACTTCATAAAGGCACATCGTTGGGATAATTCGGAGGCGGTGAGATGACTCACTCCAATTGTGTCCTTTCCCCCTGGTAGGAGCGGGGGTGCAGGGACAGGAACCGCCAGAGACCTTGAACCTCTTAATGCACTCCAGCCCAACCTGGTCCTTACAGTGCTTGTGACAGTTCACCCCGCAGTCTGAGAGAAAGGTTATCACAGTATTGTCAACGAAACAACATCAACAAAGTGGCAATACTTGGCATTCATTAACCATAAATCATTATTAAACAATGGCAAACAATAGCAAACTGCTTAATTGACCATAATGAGTGCATCCCTGATTGTTCTTAGCAAACACTACGCTGTGTAATGCCCACAAAGGGCATACAATTGAAGAGAATTAGGTATTCGGCTGGCCTAATGGTTGGGAAACCACGTTCCTGTAATTGAGGTTGCGGGTTCAAATCAAAGGTGGGGTACTGGTCGTTGCACCCTTGGGTACTCAACCGGGATTACTGAAGTAAATATCCAGTGGTATGAACGTAGCCTGCAGTATGTAAACATGTAAGCTCTGGCAGTCACTCTGGATAAGGTCGTCCGCTACACAACTACAGTTGAAGATTAATAAGGATTCAACATAAAGGCCGTAGCTGACCTGATGGCAACAGCGATAGCGTCTTACCTCTACAGTGGTAACCTCGCTTTATGACTCCCCACAGCTAGGAGAGAACAGAAAAGGGGCAGGGGTGAGGGGAGCACAGAAGAGGGTCATTCTAAGAGCGAACATTCTACATTTTAGCCATTTCGCTGACGCTCTTATCCAGAGCGACTTACAATTAGCGCATGAAGTTAACGGCCTAGATTCTTAAATCACCAACGTTACAAGTAGCAATTAAGAGAGTGCAATGGTCAGGCCATATCACACGATAGGTGACATAACAGTAATAGATAATCCTTTGTTACTAGAATTAATGTGGAAGAGGTGGGTGTCGGGGGAGGGAAATATATGACTAAGAGAGGAGAAGATGTGGAAGAGGGGGATGGGAACCAGGGTGGAGAAGGAGGGATCAGGCTGGAGAAGGGAGGCAAACAGAGGAAAGCAGAGCCAGGGTCTCCCACTCACTAAACCGCCGCAGGTGTCACAGAAGGTGGGCTTCTTGTAGGTGGTCTCGTGGAAGTTGTGCATGAAGTTGAAGCCCAGCTTGGCGCAGACCGACATGCCCCGCACGAAGTACGAGGTGATCTCGTCCCGGCTGATCTGCCCTCGCCTGAGAGAGAGAGAGGGGCAGAGAAAGGGAGGGAGTGATGTTCCCGTGCCTGGCCACACCCCTATGAGAACTCCATATTTGTGTGAATAAATTGAAATAATGTACTAGGTGGCAGTGTAGTATAATGGGTAAGGAACTGGTCTTGGAACCTGAAGGTCACAGGTTCAAGTCCAGGGTAAGACACCGCTGTTGTATCCTTGAGCAAGGAACTTAACGTGCATTGCTTCAGTATATATCCAGCTGTAGAAATGGATGCAATGTAAACGCTATGTAAAAAAAAGTTGTGTAAGTTGCTCTGGAAAACAGTGTCTGCTAAATGCTTGTAATGTACTTTATCAAGATACTGCAACACTTCACAATACATACGCAAATATAGGCTGACAAATTATTGCCGAGTTCAGATACTGCACTCTTTTTGTATTTTGAATAAATGCAATGCTGTGGAACTTATATTTGTTATTTTATTTTCCCAAGTCCATGTATTTACAGTATATTGCTATACACTCCATTTCCACCTGAGGAGAAGTCTACTCCTCAGTAGGATACAGCGTACTGTGTTCCTCCATTTTGCTTAACAAAGAGCTCTGACCAAGACTTGCTCTGTTCTGAACGTTCACGGGCAGGGAGGAGCTTCTGCATGACTGACAGTTGGAACCATTTCAGGCGCTTACTGAAAAGCACCTGCCGTCCCTGGAATGCTTCAGATTCACAAATGCGCGAAGGTAACGGTTAAAAGAGACCAAGAGTCAAAAGCCACCTGTCTGCGTTTGAAGCCACCTGTCTGCGTTTGCCTTGTTTACCTTTTCATCTCAGGCAAACTGGGCCTTGTGAGGCTACACTGAAAAAAAAAATGTTTCAGTGGGTAAACTTAAAATTCACTTCGGTTTGTCACACCTATATGTTTTCGGCTCATTGGAAAGTGAGAAACTGAGAAAACTTTTAATTTTTTTGTAAATTTTAGATTTATCCAATGCATCCTTTTTTTTTTTTTTTTAGTGTACAGAGGGGGGTGCTTCGCTGTTAATGATCTGACCTGTCACTCTCGTGTGGGCAGAAGGAGAAGGGGAAGCTGGCGGCTATCTTCTCAAAGTCCTCCAGGGAGATGTAGCCGTCCAGGTTCAGGTCGTAGTTCTTCATTATGGACTGCAGGAGGCGACACACAACAAGGCAGGGGCATCACGATCTGTCTCTGTAGTGAAATGGCCTGCCGAGAGACACGGCCCTAGAAGTCTGCTCTTCCTGTCTTGCGAAACGGACGGGAGAAAGCTGTTGCTCCACCGAAGAGACACAGCAGTACGGAGGGGTGAAGAGGACAGGAAAACGAACACACGCACACGCTCGCACGCACACACACACACACACACAGACGCACACGCTCGCACGCACACACGCACACACACACGCAGACGCACACGCTCGCACGCACACACACACACACACACAGAGACGCACACGCTCGCACGCACACACACACACACACACACACACACAGAGACGCACACGCTCGCACGCACACACACACACACACACACACAGAGACGCACACGCTCGCACGCACACACACACACACGCACACACACACAGAGACGCACACGCTCGCACGCACACACGCACACACACACGCAGACGCACACGCTCGCACGCACACACACACACACACAGAGACGCACACGCTCGCACGCACACACACACACACACACACACACACACAGACGCACACGCTCGCACGCACACACACACACACACACACACACAGAGACGCACACGCTCGCACGCACACACACACACACACACACACACACAGAGACGCACACGCTCGCACGCACACGCTCGCACGCACACACACACACACACACAGAGACGCACACGCTCGCACGCACACACACACACACACACACACACAGAGACGCACACGCTCGCACGCACACACACACACACACACACACACACACAGAGACGCACACGCTCGCACGCACACACACACACACACACACACACAGAGACGCACACGCTCGCACGCACACACACACACACACACACACACACAGAGACGCACACGCTCGCACGCACACACACACACACACACAGACGCACACGCTCGCACGCACACACACACACACACACACACAGACGCACATGCTCGCACGCACACACACGCACACACACACACACACAGACGCACACGCTCGCACGCACACACACACACACACACACACAGACGCACACACACACACACGCGCGGTGTTCTGTGCTCAAAGCGCACTCTTCTCTACTCACTTCCACCATCTGCTTGACGTGTCTGGAGATGGTGGCGGGGTCTAGTCTGGGCGTGACCTCTGACCCCCACTCCGCCACCACGGGTGGCTTGACCAGAGCAGCGGTCTGCGTGTCGAGAGGGGGGAGAAAGAGCAAGAGCTTGAGCAAACAGTATTCACTGTGTAGACGGTGTGAAGTTCAGATGAAATATTCATTTCTGCTCTGGCGAGTGTATATCTAAAGCTGACCTGAATCAGTACTGACCTGTATCTTGGGGTTCTTGGGCTCCTTGGCGTATGAAAGCTCATATATCTCATCCTCTGTGTAGCACAGGTCCAGAGACAGCTGAGGGACAGGATGGGGTGGGACACAGGTTAAAGGTCATGAAAGGTCACTGAGTGATTTACAGCAGGCAGTATGTGTGGTCTTTAAGCACTATTTCATTCTTCTAGCATTTTTAATGAAGATCCATCCAATCTAAAGGCGGTGTGAGCAACTGACTTTCTGAATAAATTAGCAGCAGCGAATGGGAACACTCATAACACGGGAGAACAGAATGATAATCCAATGGGATTTTTCTCTCTGTTTCCCACTTGCCAAGCCTTGACTGACCAATCAGACGCAGAATTTAGCCTATCGTTATCCATACTTGTACACAATGTGACACTCAGTTCAATTTTACTCAGATTTGCACATATCACTCCCAGAGCAAACCCGCCCCCCGTTCCTCCTCCTTGACCCCCCCCCCCCCCCCCCCCCCCCCCCCCCACCCTCACCCTCACCCTCACCCTCACCGTGAGGAGGTGCAGCAGGTCCTTGTTGGCCTGGAAAGGGGGAAGGGAGCTGTGGATGGCCAGCAGTTCAGAGATGTTGCTGTAAAGGTGCTGCAGCTTGCTCAGGTTGATCTTGTCGTCCTCTAAGTAGGCCGGCAGGGCCTCGTTCAGGGAGATCAGGTCCTTCAGGTGCACGCCCAGGATGGGCACCTTGAAGCCCGAGCACTCGCTGTACGCCCGCCGGTAATTGCCATAGTTACTGCTGGACGACAGCAGGTCCGTCATCTCGCTCAGTGTCTAAGGGCGTGTGCGCAGGTGGGTATGGGGCGGAGAGAGAGAAAGAGTGGGGGGGAAGGTTTAGTATAGAACGGGGGCATTTATGACTTTAATTGCAACCTAATGTGGCAAAAGAATCATGCAGCGCAGGATTCATTCGGCTAAGACGCACTGAATTGTCTGAATTCAAGATTCACAAGCCCGTCTGCCACAGGTCTAGATCTGTTTCTGACAGCTGCCTTTTCAGAGCGGGCGTTTGCTAGAGGAACTGACTGCCAACCGCAAGAACGATGTGCGAAAATGCTTGAAGAGCTGTCATAGGGACTCAAACTATTTTGGCCACTCTAATTCTACTCTGAAGCTCCTGGCTGTAGACTGATATCTTGACGAGGTTTGAGATGTTGAACCAGCTCAGATCTCTGAGGTTGTTTTGGGTGTCTGGAAGAGTCCATCCTAAGAGAATGCCCCAGATGAGAGAGGGGAGAAAACCCCGGAAGCTTCTGGAAGTGTCGGTTGGCGGGCTGGAGACGGACCTTGGTGACGTCCGGGGGGAGGAAGCTGGCCGTGTCTTTCAGCCGAGAGATGGAGCTGTGGCAGAGTCCGCCGATGACGGCCATCAGAGTATTAAAGTTATGCAGGGTTTGCAGGTTCTGCCGTGGAAAGGAGGGTGAGAAAGGTAAAATAAAGGGAGAAAACTCCCAGGTTCTGTAGGTTCAGGTTCAATTTCAACTACTGAGCATTTGGAAGGTGAGAGGTGTGATCCAGTCTCTGATCTGGGTCAGTGGAAACACACTTATTGCTGATACGCTATATTTCACTGATCCTGGGTTGACTTACTGGATTTGAATATCCAGATGGAATACTGTGTGCTGTATGCGTGTGTGTGTGTGTGTGTGTGTGTGTATGAACGCTCGCGCGTGCGTCTTCTTGTGCGTTTGCCTCTGCGTGCGTGCCCATGCGTGCCCTCGCGCACGCGTGTATCTATCTCTGGGCGCGTCTCCCCGCGTTACCTGGGCGACGTGGATGAACTTGATGAAGACCTCGGCCCTCTGCTGGGCCGTGTGCCTGCTGAGGATCATCAGCTGCACCCACTGGGACACCCCGTTGCACAGCATGACCGAGCGCTCCAGTGCCGGGTTTCCCCGAACCGTGCCGCGCTCCGCGTAGCTGCGGTAGTCCAGGTCCTGGACCGCACAAGGGGGGGGGGGGGGGGGGGGGGAGGGGGGGGGGACAGACAGAAAGAGAGAGAGGGGCTCGTAATGTCTGCCTAAATCACCACGGAGAAGACGCAAGGTCTGGCAGCAGGCCTGGGTCAAATGTGTTTCTGAAATACTCAAAGACTCGATGCTTATGACGCTGGTAAGTTTTGACAATCCTGCAGATTCCTGAGAATTTTCAAGGAAACAATCCAAAATGTTCAAGGAGGATTTTGTTACTGAACATTGGTGAAGTTTCCTTTTAAATGGTCAGTAATCGGCAGGAATTTTACTGGTGTCTAAAAGGTTTGAATAATGAAGTAGTTGAAGCATGTCACGTGGTTATTTGACCTGACTCAGGCCTGGTCGGGCAGTGGTCTCCGGCTCACCGAAACACTGCAGAAGTTCTTGAACTCCAGGTAGCTCAGGTGTTCGGCCATCTCGCGCGGCTCCATGTGGTCGAAGAGCAGGGACACCTTCCTCTTCTTCACCGAGGGAGAGGGGGCTTGTGATGGATTCATCGGGAGGTTGCTGGGGGGGAAGAAACATCCTTCAGCAGCATTCAGATGCAAGCTACACATTTAAACCCTTTGAAGAGTAGGTCTTTTGGAATGTTTTTTTTTCTAAATTCTAAATCAGTGTTCTAGAACTAGTGCTGACTGGTTTCAGTGAACGGTAGTGAGTGTGACATCAGCATTAGAATGTTCAGTTCATAACATATTTGTGATCTCACACCTTAAAGGGGAACTAAAGGTGATGTTAGTGACGAGACCGCGTTGGCGTTCCTCAACCACCACTCAGCCAGCGTCGGTCTCGTTTTCCTCCCATCTCCACCCCTCCACCTCTCCCCCCCCGCCTTGTTCCCCTCCTGTCACTCACAGGTAGGAGGTGTCGGTCAGGTGACAGTGAGTCTCCCCCCCCTCTGTTTTGACCAACGCCCACAGGTCGTCCATCACGCGCTCCAGCGGGGGGTTGTTCTCGAACAGGCCGGGAAACTGGCTGACCCAATGCCTGCAGCGCAGGGTAGAGAACAATCAAAACTGAATTCACAAATTATTTAAATACCTACAGCTCATAGACATATGCTCAGGATACATTATAAATGTAAATTATAAACAGAGAAACCAGAATACATTGAGTCAAACAATATTTTATATGACAATAGTTTCCCTTACAGTTCTTGTCTTGAAACGAAAATTTTCTGGAAAAGGTAAAACATCTAAAAATACATCCAAGGTAAAGTGTTACTGTGACCCTCAGACGGTTGATTAATGAATGCTTGGTATTGTACATCCGATCAAACCAAAGAACTTCCTGCTGGTGTTTATTCCATACTAGTGTAGAACACTTTCAGCACATGTATTCCAAAACTACTTTAGCGGGGTGCTTGTGCGGGATGGTGCCCGCATGAACGGGCGCGGGGTGGCAGGAAGGCATACCTGATGAGGTGGCAGATCTGTGCCCGCTGCTGCCCCCTCCTCTCCACAGAGCACTCCTTATAGGTGAGAAAGTTAAGTCTGAACATCGTCCGCTCGGGGTGGTGCATCACACACGCTAACGCATACTGCCTGCTGCACAATTGTGCATTTATACGGGCCTTTTTCTGCTCGGTGAGGGAGAATTGATTCTCTTCAGCAACCATTGCTGTGTAGCACCTAACCGGGTAATGCGTGGCTGCTGTTTTGAGGTGAAGAGGGAGGGGTTTATTTAATAAATGATAATGGGGATAATTAGATGGCCAGACTGAGAAAGCCAAAATAACTTTTGTACCACAAAGATTAGCTGGATAACTGTACTGAACCTGGAAACCTCCCTAACCTGGAGCATGGACTGAAGTAAAAATAGCTGTTCCAGGTTTTGCCTAGTGCAGATATCCAGCTAACTCAGTAATCCTGCTTTGTGATACAGGTCCTAAGACACCAAGGAGCCTTGCTATGTTTTGCAATAAGTTCCATTAAATCTTTACAGAGCAAAATTAGTCAGGACCTTATAATTACCTCTCACTGAAAAAGTATAACCTCCAACAGCACAGTGTCCCTCTCACTTCTGAGAAAAAACATCTTGATTGGTTCAAACAAGTCAGAGATTGACAGTTCTTTGTGGGCCCTCCCAAAACCCACCAATATAACCCACCCAATCCTGAAAGAAGCTGGCTACTCTGTTTTTTCGGCACACAGAAACACACACACACACACACACACGAGACTGCCAGAGACAGCGAGCAGGATATAGAGACAGAAGCTTCTGTGCGAAGGCGTGAGATGGCACCACCCAGCTGTGCATCATCAGGGTCAT